>NC_142679.1:23052936-23395436 GCF_964200805.1 Pocillopora damicornis
TAAACATACCAAGTAAACTTACTTATCTGGCCAAAAGCGCGAATCTTAAATTTTGTTTGATCTCTTAACAGTAAATAATCAAATAGGTGCTATTTGTAAGAGATCACTGACTTTTTTTTATCAATATAGGTGGTGGTGGCGGCGGCGGCGGCCTCTTCAGTAATGGAAATACGTCCTCTGATCATGGAGGGGGGGAAAAAGGTGGGCAAGGAGGTGAAGGATATGTTGAGGGGGGAAAGGGTGGCAAGAATGAAGGCGGGTTTGGAGGTGGCGGTGGTTTTCTTGAGAACGGTAAGGGACCTGGGGGCGGTGGAGGTTATTCTGGGGGGAGTGGGAGTGTCGATAAAGATAATTCCTGTGGGGGAGGGGGTGGATCTTTTAACAATGGAACAGATCAGCAAAATGTATGTTGTTATAATAGCGATGAACACGGTAGAGTGATCATCGCATTTCTTCGTTAAGATGCACGTAGCAGCCCTTTTCTCGTCGTGTAGCGGTATTTCTGTTTTGAAGGCTGATTGTTGTTGGTCTTTAAACTCCGGAGTTGAATAATCTTTTTTTTTAATCTTCAAGTTTAGTTACTGAGCGTTTTAAGTTCCTGGCCAAACGGTGCAACCTGAGGAATTAAACATTTGTTTGTGGTTTTACCCATAAATCTCATCAATGATTCGGTCTTGTTTCTCTAAATACATGGAAGCAAAAGTAAGGATGGGAATCAAATATTGTGTCATTCTTAGGTGTGCTGTTTCAAAACCATGCCCATTTATTGGACTAGGAATACTGATACGCCTGCCGGGCGAACTTATGTAATAATTTGTGTTATAACAGAGTTTGTGACTAAAAAGGCTCTCAGTCTGACCACAGATCAGAGCTCACACTAGAACAGAATTCTTTAATAGCTTTCGCTGGAAATGTAAGTTAGATCGACTATGTGACGATAACGAACCTAGTCGTATCTTCGTTGATATCATTAATTTATAATTAGTCATTAAGTAACATGCAAGGATTAGTTAGTATTTCATATAGAAACTATTGCGAAATCAATTCTTCAGATTTCACGTGTTACATTATAGGAACGGTTTTCAATTGACTGTAACGGTTTATCAAGTAATAAATTTGTTTTTCTACGTCAGCTCAAAACAAAAAGCAATTCTCGATTTTCATTCTACCAGTCAGACCCAATATCCTTGTTTCCCCTCCTTTTGAGCCGTATTTTGCTGCACATGACACTTACTGCATTTTTACCGCTACCGGCGCCGATTGCAGTGTGTTCTACTAATTAGAGATACGTTTGGGGTCTTTTGTATTTTATCATTGGAACGCGTCATTCTTTGTTGTTTTAGTTTTGGCTTTAGGATTCCCAGTCAATTGAAAAGGGTTCAGCTTCACCTCTAGCAGAATCCTGTAAAATGAAAAAAAATGGCCCAGGGTTGCCCAATTGTCAGTGTGTCCACTTTAAGTAATGTGTTTCTAGATGTTGATAAATTGAGAAGGGACTAACGAATTCTACAATGAGATTCAGTCATTTAAATTCTGTTTCCCTTTTCAGAAAGTAGGGTATAAAAGCGGTTATATATATATGCCAAGGTGATGACACGTTCCAGTTTCCGCAAAGCTTTATTTACTTGTTAGATTGTTATTTTTTTTCAACATTTAGAATAACTTTTTAGGAGGCTCTTGAGCTCTTCCCCATAAAAAGGAGAAGAAAGGTGCAATTGTAATAACAACTATCATTTCCGTGAGTATTCAGTCAGTAGTGTCAAATTAAATTACATTATGTTAAAAATCAATAAATTGATTCCTAAATGTCAGTAATGGCTCTTTACTTAGTCGCACCTAAGTTATAACTAATTAACACTGATTGAGAACAAAGCTATTTGGGAAAGGATCCTGGAAATATATTTCACTGAAAAAACGAGAATCCACAAGTTCACTATAACAATTTCCCGAGCTTTGTTTTTGGTTTTTTGCTTCCTTATCCCTTCAGTCCCTTCTCCTGCCTTACCTTCTCAACCCAGTCTCAACCTTCTTAACGTTGCCTCCCTTGGTTAGAGACGGAAGATTCACGTACGACACACATGGCCGTTGAATGGCCTTGAACGCAGGCCTAATGGATGGTGAATTGTAGATATGAGGCAGTTTGCGTCTCTATTAACTCTCCACAACATTCTCAAAAGTGAAAGGAAATTTGGAATGTGTCCAGGAAATTTACCGAAATTTGCAGAAGCGGTTGCGTGGGTTGGGGGTCTTGCAGTGTCTGATGACTTGTATGAGAGCTGAAGAAATTTCAGGGACATGACAGTTTCTACATTTTCCCAGATTCTCCTAACATTAAAGGAGTCGTTCAGAACCTACTAAAAGGAACCAGCTCAAGTTCCGCCTTGTTGGCGGGTATATAATTTTTGGGTAGTTCAAATACGAAACTAAAATCTCACAAATTTCCCTCTTAAGAAATAAAACCAAACTAAACTGTACCATTTTTTTCGGCTCGTGTCATTCCTTAAAACCTTTGTCCTAAGTATGGGATGAAATTTTTGATCTTCACAAAGAAAAATTGTTGAGCGAATATTCACGAAAGACGTCAAGCAACCAGCATCTCTCAAATCATAAAACCGTAGAATTTAGCTTCTTGCAACCTCTGATATATGGTTATAGTTCAGTTATTACAACTGAAGTGAAGATATGAATAAGTATGAGAATAAAAAAGTGTAATGTGGGGCCTTAGTACTTTCAAGCTGAAGTCAAAATACACTGTAATATTCGTGGATTTTGTCATGTGTGGTTATATAAAAACTTTTCATGTTGATAGGGCTAATTATTCGCTTGCACAGTTTGAACACAACTGAAACGAGTCGATTCCTATGGTGACAATCTCCTGTAGAAAGGAAGGGATAATTGTTTCGCAATAAAAAAATTCAAATTGCTCAAAAGTTCTCTGAAAAGACGTGAAGTGAAGCATGGAGGGGGCTTTTCATCACGTTGGCCTTTGCTCGTGACACCCGCACCCCGCGTCAACCTTCCTTGTACAACAATATCATAGCCTCTGAATTAAAGGCGGCGGGGAGGGGGGGGGAAGGGGGGGTTCGTTCCTAGTATTGGTATAATGAGTTATTTCGTCTAAATACTTACTCTCCTTGCAATAGAATGGGATATCGAATACATTTTAAAAGAGGTTCGTAAATATTTGGTCAATTTGCAACCCAATTTTTAGAAGATGAATATAAACAATGACACTTTAGGGAAATAGCTTTTGGAGAAGCCTAGAGCGAAAGTTTACCTCAGGGTAATTACTCACGTCTCTGCAATACTGTTCATGAACGTTTTCGACTTTTCGATCCCACAAGATGGATATGATGACCAGTGGCAGACCTTGGTATTTCAAAAAGAAGTTGAGAGGCTTATTTAAACTTGACTGAAATAGCTCGGCTGGATCGACATAAAACTTGACACCGCTTTCCTGCAGTTTCTCAAAAATGCTCAAAAATTCTCATGGACTAAATGAAGATAAAAAAAAACTGCATTTCTTTTAACTTTTCGTAGAAAGATGTTGTAGGTAATAAACCTGGCTCTTCGCCACAATTTGGCTCTAAAGTTGATTTCAAGGTTTGTTCAAAATTTCACAAAATCTAAATCAGAAGATTCGTGTATTTCCGGTTTTAATCACTTAAAGTATTCACAATATTTAATATGCTTGAAGAAGAAACATTTACGATGTGTTATCTAGCCATGATTGACAATTTAGTACAATGTACTGTTTCCCAAGGGTCACCACCTTATCGCGGTGGGATGGTTTGAGTGTCTCAGTAACCCCTAGAGATATGTCGGCTGGAGTCTTGAACTCCTGGTAGGGTCACCCATGCCGAACAGGTCGAAGGGTAGAGACCAGACAAAGTGTGATCCCCTGGTGCTCCAGGTTAGGGTTTGGGTTTAGACTGTTAACAAACGCCCATAAAAATTAAAAATTAGGGGAGTCAACCTCGACAAACAATCCAGGCACGTAGCATCTGTAACCTGATGTGCTGGTCAGACTTGACGTTTGAAGACCTAACAAGCTTCAACGGCAGAACAGGCGGGTGAGGACGCATTTTCCCAACGGCTGAGAAGGCGGAAGAGAGCGCCACCCCGTGCCTCCGAGGAAGTTTTTTGAGCCAGAGGCTAGTAGTGGGACGTTCTGATGTAGACCTACAGCCCAGTGGTCGCCACAGCGGTCTCAGCCCGCTGAGCCACTATGAAGTGTCTCTGGGCCTAAAGAGGGGGTTGTGCATCTCGACCCTCCACTTTAAACCTACTAAGCGCAAGCGGGAAGAAAAGACCTACAGTGATAGAGAAAGGGAGAAACGACAAGTATTGGACATACTGAGTCACAGCTCCAACTCTGCATGTAGGTGGTTCAGGATATTGGTCGCTTGCTTGTTGAAGAGGCAACAGCAGCAGTCAGCAGCACCCTGAGCGACCAAGCAACACCTTTTAGGGATAGTGCCGCTTGCTCCACATGGAGACAGGCCTAGAAAAGGTGGCTCAAACCCAACCTGCCTCACACCCTACCTGGTTGGCTAGCCACGGCCAACGGGTATCCCACATCAGCGGTAAGAAACAGGAAAAGAAACAAGAAAAGAAACAAAGACCTATCCTCCTCCTTCACTCTTCCTTTCTGGACTTAACGATTAAACAGAAACTGAAAGCGTATTGAAATGTTAGTGGGGGCATAGGTTCTGTACGAATGGCACTTGGCTGTGTGAAAAAAGAACCTGACAAATTGGCTCTTCGTATTCTAAAACCCTGTTAAAAATCAACATAAAAAACGGTCGTCCTTACATTCTGGTCAAGTGTAGATGGAAGAGGTGATCGAATAAACAGTTGATAAATAGTCTTCAAGAAGCTGAGCCTTATATATTGCACTCATTCGAACATAATTAGGTCGAGTTTCACTAACCAACTACATCCCAGTGGAACTAATTTAATTGTGACAACCATTGAAAGCCCCACGATCATAACTAAACAAGGAGGGTGGCGTATTTGAACGTAGATTAAACTTCAGCTGTCTCAATTTGTCTGATGTTCTCTTCAAAATTGAAAACCTTACTGTGGTTGTTTGAACTATAACGGGTGTCTTCTGAGAACATGGTATCCGTATTCTACTGCTTCGTTGTCGTCGTTTTGGCTTCCGTAATACCAGAAGGACAAGGTGAGATTTTCCTGCAGTTATGTCCTAACTCATGTGTGATCATGAATAATATTTCGAAGTTTACTCAAGCATCATGTTCCTCTTTTTTTCTACCTTTATTTACACAGCTAAGCTTTGAAATATCCGAACGAACTTATTCTTCTAGATATCTAAATTATTTCATTTGAAATATTCTCTTCATGGAGTGCAATAAGCTAAGCACATTTCACGTGAATTTCGTGCATTTTAGTAAGTTATTTTATGACACATTCTATGGGAATAAGTAGACTACATAGGAATATAACGTTAGGAAAAATGGTTTTTTACTAAATAAAAGAGAAAAAACAGTCTGTCTCGATAACGATGTCCATGAAGCTCATTTTCGACGGCGGTCGATCATTCTCAAAATAGCCGCTTTTGAAACAAATTAATTTCGTTGGTTGGGAAATTCAAGAATGAGACACTGGCTGGGAATTTTGTACAATACAGCCTGTAGCTGGCAAATATTGAACTTTCATTTTTCTGTCAAGATAAAATAACAAGGGGTGGGAAAATAATATGATAGCGGGAAATAAAAGCGGAAATGGAACTCTGTTGTTTCTGCTGTCATCATGATCGAAGAAAGCCATCAGGCTCCTGTCACTACTCGGTATGTAAGGTAAGCAAAGTGGCTCTCGTTAATGAGGCCAACAGATTGCCCTGTGGGTAAGTAGATTATTACCTGCATGAAAATCCTTCCTTTTGACGATATTAATAGAAGGCTCTCTAAGAACAGCATGTACTTGATTGGTGTAAGAATCGAGGCTAACTAAAGCCATCAAATCGGGCCGATGAAGACGCAAGACTCAAGCCGTCGGTGACCATAAACTTTATTAGAGAGGAAAATTAGCGCTTTTATTCAAACTGGAATAGAAGGGAAATCATTTGCGCTATCACGATAAAAGTATGATTTTTTTTAAAAGTTTTATGTATTCTGATTTCGGATATTTAATCCACTTTTGCAATTTTGACCACTTAAAAGAATGGAGGCTTATTTGTTCACGCCGAGACGTTTTACATACTAAGTTTATTTGACTACACTTTTAATTAAAACGAGTGTCTAAATGCCAAACAGCCGGGCATTGCCAGGAATTTCTTTGGGAATTTAAAGAAAATTTCTAATAACTTCCTCGTATTTAGTCTATTGGAGACCGCGTGTCCGGCAGTCTAAAATATTCTCAGAATTCCCACAAAATACCTCATAAAAACCCAGAGACAGTGTTCCATGTTTGTTTGTTTGCACAACCTGAGGTTAAAAAACAGAGCTTCAAAATAAAAAAAATCCAGGAAACGACTTTTCGATTTAAGAGAATTTCATAATTAGAGAAAACGAATCACTTGAAGGCTGAATGAATGTATTAGGTCTGTTCGACCATCTGTCTTTTGAAAAAAGACAACCGCAAAAGAAATGTTTACTCAGTGTCAGCCTTAAGAAAAAAATTTCGCTTATTGTTGTCTTATACGGAAAACCCGGACCTCTCTGTGAATTTTGTTTTTCAGGAAAAATGCTGTGGATATTTTGTTATTTTCTTGTCTGTGTTTCGTTCACCAACCTTGTAGCCGCTGAGGATCAATGCAGGTCAGAAGTTAACATTCGTGGCATGGCTCTTAAAGGTTTCGTTTTCAAGAGAATGACAGTAACAGCTCCTCACATTTGTGGTATCTTATGTGAAAGGGAAATAATCTGCCAGAGCTATAATTTCAACAGAAAAGAAAAAATCTGTGAATTAAACAATCGCACAAAGCACGCAAGACCCAGGAATTTCCGCTCCGTAGAACCTGCGTGGTTTCACATCCGCCGTTTGAACGGAAGAGGTAAAGAACACGACCAAGCATATAAGATAATAACTATTGATATTTTGGCCACACTCTCCACTCTACCGTGACTTGCAGCCGACGTTTTCTAATCTTCTGCGCTCTTTTGAAAGAGAAGTATTTAAAACCCCCCCTTTCTTTTTCGTTTAACTTTAAACTAATACAGCTTTGATCCAAGTATAAAATTTTGACAAGAAATTATTCATTTATTTACTTTTTTAAAGTGTTACAAAAGCTTAGGGTCAGGGATGAATTTAAAAAACTGGAAGCACCCTAAACGGTGGGCTAATGAGCCACGGGGGGGGGGGAGGCACCATCGAGGGAGTGGGAGATGCCTGACAGAGAGTTTAAGCATTCTTAATCAAAGAAGGACATTCAAGAGAAAGGAATTCGAGCCTCATTTTATATCTCTTACACTTATATCTCAACATTTTTACCAATACCAGCTCCCTTGGGTTCGATTCCGGAGTTACCAGCACGTTCATGCCATGAGATAAAAGCAAGCGAAGGAAAAAACACTGTAAGCAACAAATACTGGCTGGATCCATTTGGCAATGGGAAGGTAGTTTTGGTTTACTGTGATATGAATTTGGAAGGTAAATCACATTGATTTAAGACACTTTTGGTTTCCTTTTTGTTTTAAATCGTCGATTCTTATGTATCAAATTAGTCCTGCAGCAGGAGTTGAAAATCCCATCATGCACCAGTCCAGAAAATACAGCGGGATTTGCCGTGGGCAGTTCCTGCTTTTGTCTATATGTTTTTTTTAAAAAGGGAGAATTCGCAAAAACGGACAAGCTTAAACTAAAATACATTTTGATAAATATCATCAACCAAGTTGATGACGTAAATTGGCCACCGTTAAGAGTTTAAAAGCTGACGTTTCGAGCGTTATCTCTTTGTCAGGGCGATTGGATGAAGGGCGAACGCACGAAACATCAGCTTTTCAACTCTTTACGGTGGCCAATTTACCGATTATCAACTCAGTTGATAATACTTAATTACCCTGTTTCACTCTACACAGTTCCTTTAGAAACTTACCCCCTTTACACATTTTGATAAAACTTTGAAAATCATTCTTGCTTCAATATTGCAGGCATTGTCCATTTCTTTGGAAGAAAATATAAACATTCTTGTTGTGTTATGTGGCCATGATTCCCAGTTTGATACAATGCTCTGTTTCCCTGCTAACTTAATGTTTATGAAATTTTACTTCTTTATCTTTTTTTTTTTATTCACCAACCAGATCATGATGAATGCCTTGGTGGAAACAATGCCTGTGACGTCAATGCATACTGTACCAACACCGTGGGTTCCTACAACTGTACCTGCAAGGAGGGATACACTGGCGATGGCCGCTCGTGTTCAGGTTATTGAGAGAGCAGTCAAAGTACTCGTCAAAATAATTTATTTGCTGTTGGGATGAAGGGGAGGGAAGAGGGGTCACAGTGTCCGTGGTTATAGATTGGCAAAAGTATTTTTAGGTGCATTTATTCGTTAGGTTACTTACAGTTAACCACCGGGATATTTTAAGAGCAGACAAAAACTTTGTTTGCCGATAGGAATGATAAAGAACGTAGAAGTTCACTAGAGGAATCATTTTTCTGGTCATGTAGTAATTGTAGATGGATTTCATGGAAATGGAACTAACTGCGCAGGTAACAAGGCGTTACTTATGAGAGATACTGCAGAGATGCTTATGAGATATGCTAAAGCTGGCTAATTTTCATTCACTGAGGTGCAGTGAAGAATAAGAGCACTTACTTAAATAGTCTTCTTTTTCTTATTCTAGACATAGATGAATGTACTAACGAAACACACAGCTGTGATGTTCATGCTGAGTGTAACAATACCTTGGGATCGTACAAGTGCACGTGCACGAGCGCGGGTTTTTATGGAAATGGAACACACTGCACAGGTAAATACATCCTCTTTATGAAGGCCTCTTGTTCACAACGGCAACAACAACGGCAGTAAGGAGAGGCCCAACCAACAAACTCAGTTTTAAAGCAGAGTGATATAAAATAAACCTTTTTTCAATTACGCTCGTTATCCTGCTAACCGTAAAAATGACAGCAAAGACACAGGACGCTTATCTGGCGTATTGCGCATTTATTACACAGGATTTACAGCTGTGTTCACAAATCTTGATAATAATGGAAGGGAGGGTCCAGACTCAATTGGTAGCCACTACAAAGGTCAGGATCATGACGGACAAGTTACATTGTCCAACGGTATTCAGCTGTGGACTGTGCCACACACTGGTGAATACAGAATAGAGGCAACAGGAGCCTCAGGGGGGCGCAGTGAGGACAGTGTCACTGAAAAAGGAGGAAGAGGGGCACGGATGATTGGAAACTTTACTCTGACCAAAAATGAGATCATTCGTATACTTGTCGGTCAAAAAGGGGCAACCAAACTAAAAACTGCCGGAGGTGGAGGAGGTACATTTGTAGTGAGGGAAAACAACAAGCCTTTGATTATAGCTGGAGGTGGAGGGGGAGTTAAAAAAATGTCAGAACAACATCCAGGATGTGATGCATCCATAAACACAACAGGGAATGCAGGGAAAAACTCGCCATTGGGAGGAGAAAACGGACATGGAGGAATTGTCTCTGGTCAATATTCAGGTTAGCGAATAATTTCCTTTTTATGAATGCTATGATTTTCTATTTCATTTTTCTGCCGTTCATTAATATCTTCAGCCCAGTAGGACAGTATGGCGCTGAAAGTTAGATATTGCAGGATTAGCCAAAACCCTAATTAGGAATGGATTAATTCATTTTAATCTATAATCTTTATTACCGATATCCAACAATTTGTTCAGATAAACATCCAAAACTTACGAAATAAATTTATCTGCCCTAAAATGCGAATCTTAAAGTATTTTTGATCACTAACAGTAAATAATGAAATAGGTACTATTTATGAGAGATCACTTTTAACGTTTTCTTTATCTATGTAGGTGGTGGTGGCGGCGGCCTCCTCAGTAATGGAAAAACGTCCTCTGATCAAGGAGGGGGGGAAGGAGGTAGAGGATTTGTTGAGGGGGGAGTGGGTGGGAGGTATGGAGGTGGGTTTGGAGGTAGAGGTGGTTTTCGTGGGGGCGTTAAGGGACCTGGGGGCGGTGGAGGTTACTCTGGGGGGAGTGGGAGTGCCAATAGAGATAATTCCTGTGGGGGAGGGCGCGGATCTTTTAACAATGGAACAGATCAGCAAAATGAATGTTGTTATAATAGCGATGAACATGGTAGAGTGATCTTCGCTTTTCTTCGTTAAGATGCACGTAGCAGCCCTTTTCTCATCGTGTTGTGATAATTCTGTTTTGAAGGTTGATTGTTTTTAAACTCAAGAGTAAACAAATTTTTGTTTCTTCTTTAGATTCAGTCATTAAAGGTTTTTAGGTGTGGGTAAACCAGCGCAACTTATGCATCTAAAGTCCTTTGTTGGAATAGAGTTGTTTGTAAATGTTCTCCAACGTAATGAATTCTTCTCAAGCAAAAACTGTAACTTTTATTATTTTCCGTCTCCTTTCGTCTTCGGAGCAATTCGTCAAACGTCATGTTTGACTTTTCAAACAGTGCAGGTGTTTCGTGTTCATCTCTTAAGGTCAGTGGACACAAACAAGTATCTATTAAAAACATTTTTTATACTTCCATCTTTTACACAAAGTTAAGGGTGAGATGTGTATTTTTAATTTTTTTTTGTAGTAACAAACAAAGTTGCCTATCTTATTTAAAAGTTCCTAATATTGACGCAAGAATCTTTTGCATTTGAATACATAACGGCTTCTCCACATTCAACGATAAGATGACAAGGAGCGTCACCACTCTAGATGTATACTGATGTGGATAGTTTAACGCTCCTAAATATTCAGTTCTGGGTAAATATACTACTGATTCAAAGTTTTCTAGCTTTTAATAACATCTTTGGAAAGAGGAACCGAAGAATTGAGCATAGGGGGGCCGAAATATTTTGTAAACAGCAGAACCCCAGTCAGGCCAATGTTACAAAAAAAGCTTTAAAAAAATATGGGTGGACTAACATACCCTCGGTCTCTCTAAATACGCTCATGTCAAGTACCTGCTTTAGTGACATCCGACTTTAGTGTCATGTGCTGGAAAATTTCATCAACTGTAGTTGGTCATTGAACAACTAAAAAGGAAGAGGGACTTTTTGATATAAGTACTGCTGTGAAGTCAGTTCTTCGTATTCCTCAGTATTTTAATTGTTACATATATAAGAATAAAAATAATACAAATGGGATTTCAAAGAATTTAATGTCTATGAGTTTTTTTTTTACTATTATTTAATCCTAACAGTCAAAGTGTTCTGCGAAATTCTTCGGTTATATTTTACATGTATATTTTGTGCGCGAAATTTCACAGAGTGGCCATTCTAGCAATCAATATTTGCTGCGTTAATGTATCGTATTTTTTGAATCACGTTATTCCTAAAAAGCTCTGTCCCGAATTTAATGAATAAAACTTTAGGTCTTTCAAAAAGGGCTTAAGGCGGCTTAAAAAGATTTGCAAACGAGTCATGGCGTTGTGCCTCTAAATTGCAACCAAGGAGTTTAGAAAGATATCTCTCCTCGATTCTGGGTTTTTATTGGCTGACAGTAAAAGCACCTGGCTGTACGGTAAAGGATTATCTTCTATTTCAATTCAATTAACTATGATGTCTTAACACAAGAAAAACAGCGCTTCTTTGCAGTTTCGTCTTTAAAGTTTCTTACTACACTTGTTGATTTATTTCTCTCTGTCCATAAAGCATTCTTTTTCTATGTGGGAATTTTTTTTCATCCTTAGCATAAACGCTTCAACTTAAAAGAGGAAAAATGTAATGTGTTGGTTCAATTATTTCTTGAAGTATCGCTTGCAGACTTACAAATTGCCTTATATCAGTTGTATCTTTCTTGAGATAATTCCCTAACATTTGTTAAAGGGAATTCATCACCCATTATAAGTGTCTCCTTTCCAGGTCTTAACTTAAGCTGAGGACAAAGTATACTTCGATATTCACTGCATGGTATTGGGCATGTCTACAATCATCCTTGTAGATATGATCACCTTTGCATGTGACGAACTAGAGCCACGAAGTAACTTACAGCAATCTTCAATAGATCAATCATTAAAATCAACATTCTCTTTATGGAGTTTCGTTTTGAAAACGTCGCTTCGGGATATTAACGCATTCTGTTAAAAACGGCTGTCATTATTTTTTTCCAACTTTGAGCGGACAAGGAGAGCATAAAAATAGTTGCGAAATGGTCTTCAAGTAGCTGGGCTCAACGATGCACTGATGCTGACATAATTCATTTAGCCAAACTAGAGAAAAACACGAAGGAAAGAACATCTTCTTCAATTGAAATTGAAGGACGTTAATACACATTGTGCATAATCGAGTTTCACCAACTAGCTACATCCCAGAGGATCCTATTCATTTGTTAAAACCACTGAAAGCTTCATGATTAAACAAAGAGAGCGGCGTATTTGAACGCATATTAAACTTCAGCTGTTTCATTTTGTTTGATGCTCCTCTCAAAATTGAAAACCTTTATTGTGGTTATTCGAATTATAACGTGCGTTTTCTGGTATTTGCTCTCTACTGCTTCATTCTCAACGTTTTGGCTTCCCTAATATTAGAAGGACATTAAGATTTTCCCACAGTCATGTCCTTCCTCGTGCCTGAGTAATATTTCGATGTTTACTAAAACGTTTTACAATATCTTTTTTTACTATTTTTATTGACATAAATAAGCCTTGACAAAAATATCTGAACAATCTTCTTCTAGTATTAAATATGATGAATTATTTCATCTAAATATGTTTTCTCCCTGGAGGAGCATGAGACAAACTACTCAATTTTCAAGAAGTTCGTGAACTTTCGAAGTCATATGGCAAAAAAATTTTTGGAAATACGAAGATTGTAATAAAATCTTAGGGAAAATGATTTTTTGGAGCAACCAGAAGGCAAAGTTAATTTTACAGAATTGAACATTCAAAATGAAATAACGAGGGTTGTTAATTGAAACGGAAACGGTTTTAAATAAAAACTGTTTTGTTTCCGCTGTCATCCTGATCGAAAAAGCCATCATGCTCCTGTCACTATCCGTTATGTGAGGCAAGCAAAGTGGCTCTCAAAAATGAGGAAAATAGATTGCCCTTCTGGTAAGTAGGTTGTAACCTGCATGGAAATTCTTCCTTTTGCCGATTTTAAAAGAAAGCTTTGGAAGAACTTGATGCACTTCATAGGCGTTGACATCCGGGTTAACTTCAGAAGCGGGGTTCAGTCCTCTGTTCTTAGGCTCCTCAGCCTTGAGAAAAAAAGTTTGTTCATAGTGCGAGGATCTCTCTATGAATTTCGTTTTTCAGGAAAAATGCTGTGGATATTTTGTTATTTCCTTGTCTGTGTTTCGTTCACCAACCTTGAAACTGCTGAGGATCAATGCAGGTTAGAAGTTGATATTCGTGGCATGGCTCTCAAAGGTTTCGTTCTAAAGAGGATGACAGTAGCAGCTCCTCATATCTGTGATATCTTATGTGAAAGGGAAACTATCTGTCAGAGCTATAATTTCAACAGAAAAGAACAGATCTGTGAATTAAACCATCGCACAAAGGACGCGAGACCCGAGAATTTTCGCTCAGACCCAGCGTGGTTTTATATTCGCCGTTTGAACGGAAGAGGTAAATACTCGAGCAAGCACTTTATAATAATTCTAAATATTTCTGTCTTACAGTCTGTTCACAGCCTGCCTTTTCCGATTTCCCGGAATTGATTTTTCTATTACCTCCTGACCGTAAAAATGAAAGATATCATTTCTACCTACTTTCTTTGAAGTTTAACCTATAGTTAACATGCAAAAAATAACTTTGATGCATGTGTAAAATGTTGACAAGAAGTTATTGATTTATTTACTTTTTAAAGTGCTGCAACAAGCTTACGGTCAGGGATGACTGTAAAAAAAAATGAAAGCTCTAAATGGAGGGCTTACGAGAGAAGGGTCTTGTCTCCTCAGAAAGGGTTGCTTAACAGAGCATTAAATATTCACAAGTCAAAAGGGAACTTAAGTAAATGGAATTCAGGTCCCGTTCATATTCTCAAGCGCCTTTTATTCTCCCTTTTCGATCTGTGCGCCTCTAAATGCTTGGCCGGTTTAAAGTCACCTCGCCACCAGGAAGACTCGCTACCAATAAAGGAAAAGTTAACCAAAGTGATCGTAACTTTTTAATCGAACGAACGACAAGGTCTACAAGAAATGTGTTTGTCAATTATCATTTTTTGGCGAAAAGAGGAGTGTTGTGTTGAGTGTTAAGTTTCAACATTTTTACTCATACCAGTTCCCTTGGGTTCGATTCCGGAGTTACCAGCACGTTCATGCCACGAGATAAAAGCAAGCGAAGGGAAAGACACTGTAAGCAATAAATACTGGCTGGATCCATCTGGCACTGGGAAGGGAATTCTGGTTTACTGTGATATGTATTTAGAAGGTAAATCAATATTGAAGGCAGTGTTGGTTTAATTTTTTGTTTAAATTTTCGATTTGAAAATCGCTCTAGTCCTGAAACAATGTGTTGCGCAGTTTCTACTTTTGTCTACATATTTGTATAAAAAATCCAAAAATGGAAAAAAATATCCCAAATGGAAATTTTACACTTAATTGCAATTTAATAAAACTTTGAACAACATTCTTACCTCAAAGTTGCCATTAACCTTAGTCTAACTAGTTGGAACACAATTCCTGTTGTGTTATGTGGCTGTAAATGTTAATTTAGCACAGGATAAGACTATCTCTCTAGTAAAATAAATGTTGGCGAAATTTTGACTCTCTTCCTTCTCCATTCCCTAACCAGATCATGATGAATGCCTTGATGGAAATAATGCCTGTGACGTCAATGCATGCTGTACCAACACCGTGGGTTCCTATTACTGTACCTGCAAGGAGGGATACGCTGGCGATGGACGCTCGTGTTCAGGTACATCGCGATTAGTTTAAATGAATATCCTAATCACTTAGTCTATCGAGAGAATAGTCAAACGACCAATCAAACTAATGTTAATTTTCTCACTGGGGAGGGGGTGGGTCACAGTGTCCAACATAGTCAGACTCTGTCTTCCGCCTTTATTGTCCGAGGGGGCTTTAAAAAAGGATTTCATTTATACGATGTTCCTCTCTGTGTTATAGATATAAACGAATGTGCTGACAGCACACCCGATTGTGATGTGAACGCTGAGTGTAACAATATCTTGGGATCTTATGAGTGCATGTGTGAAGACGGATTTCATGGAAATGGAACTAACTGCACCGGTAACTTGTTATGACATATCATGTTGCCTCTTTACATAATAATACCCTGTCATAAAACACAAAGGTTAGTTACTATACAATAATAAAATATTTTTTTTTTATTTAGATATCGACGAATGTACTGACGGAATACACAACTGTGATGTGAACGCTGAGTGTAACAATACCCTGGGATCTTACAAATGCTCGTGTAAAGATGGATTTCATAGAAATGGAACCAACTGCACAGGTAACTTGTTGAAACATTTCAAACACCGACTTTCACCGGCATTGTATAAGGGGGGCTTTTAAAAAAAAAGTCTAATTTATATGATAATCCTTTTCGTGTTCTAGATGTAGATGAATGTGCTGACAGAATACACAACTGTAATGTGAATGCCGATTGCAACAATACCCTGGGATCTTACAAGTGCTCGTGTAAAGACGGATTTCATGGAAATGGAACTAACTGCAC
Source organism: Pocillopora damicornis (assembly GCF_964200805.1). Lineage (NCBI taxonomy): Eukaryota > Metazoa > Cnidaria > Anthozoa > Scleractinia > Pocilloporidae > Pocillopora > Pocillopora damicornis. The sequence continues at coordinate 23,068,720 of NC_142679.1, forward strand.
GGGTAACTAGTTAAAACATTTCAAACACCGTCATTGTATAAGGGGGCTTAAAAAAAGTCTCATTTACATGATAACACTTTTCGTGTTTTAGATATAGATGAATGTGCTGACAGAATACACGACTGTGATATGAATGCTGAGTGTAACAATATCTTGGGATCTTATAAGTGCATGTGTAAAGACGGATTTCATAGAAATGAAACGAACTGCACAGGTGACTTGTTATAGTACATCATGTTGTCTCCTTTGATGATAATACTCTGTCATATAACAAAAAGCTTAGTTACAATAAAATAATAAAATATTCTTTGTTGATTTAGATATCGACGAATGTACTGACGGAATACACAACTGTGATGTGAACGCTGAGTGTAAAAATACCCTGGGATCTTACAAATGCTCGTGTAAAGATGGATTTCATGGAAATGGAACTAACTGCACAGGTAACTTGCTGAAACATTTCAAACACCGTCTTTCATCATCATTGTGTAAGGGGGCTTAAAAAAAGTCATATTTACATGATAATCCTTTTCGAGTTCTAGATATGGATGAATGTGCTGATAAAACACACGACTGTGATATGAATGCCGATTGCAACAATACCCTGGGATCTTACGAGTGCTCGTGTAAAGATGGATATCATGGAAATGGAACTAACTGCTCGGGTAACTTGTTTTCACATTTTCTGAGGTGCCTTTTATCAAAAGCAGAAATAATAGGACTTATTCAGATGGTCTTCTTTTTTTTACTCTAGACACAGATGAGTGTTTCGATGGAATACACGATTGTGATGTGAATGCCGAGTGCAACAATACCCTGGGATCTTACAAGTGCGCGTGTAAAGATGGATTTCATGGAAATGGAACCAACTGCAGAGGTGACTAGATTTAACATATTCATACTCCGTCTCTCATCTTTCTTATCTCAGAGGACCTCAGTGAGAAGATTTCATTTACATTATATTTCTTTTCTTATTCTAGATACCGGCGATCTTTCTATTGTACAGACGCAGGGCATAATCGAATCAATTTGTTAGATAAATGTCAGTATAAAAAATGGCTTTCAGCCATACAAGGGAGCAAACACAGTGTGGAAAACTGTCTTTTTCTCGCAGGTCACTAGAAGTCCACGAAGTCTTTTGAACGCGTTTTGACTCTGTTGGTAGACTCTTCGGGAGCTTTTTCGCCGAAGGGATATCATTTTCAAGCATTGAAGTTGACAGTTAGGTCAATACTAAACAAAATTTGAAAACTTCTTACATATTATTCCGTGTTTAATACAGGATTTACAGCTGTTTTTACAACCCTCAATGCGAGTGAAGGTGATAAGGGTCCAGTCTCAATTGGGAGCCACTACACAGGTCAGGATCATGACGGACAAGTTACACTATTTAGTGGTATTCAGCAGTGGACTGTGCCACACACTGGTGAATACAGAATAGAAGCAATAGGAGCCCCAGGGGGGTACGGTAAAAACAGCGTTATTAAAAATGGAGGAAGAGGAGCGAGAATGATTGGAAACTTTAATTTGACCAAAAAAGAGAACATTCGTATACTTGTTGGTCAAAAGGGGAGTCAAGCGAAGTCGTCCAGCAACTCAAATGCCGGAGGTGGTGGAGGTACATTTGTAGTAAGAGGAAGCAATACGCCTTTGATTATAGCTGGAGGTGGAGGGGGAGTTAAGAAAATGTCAGGACAAAATCCAGGATGTGATGCGTCCATAAGCGCAACAGGGAATGCAGGGAACAACTCGCCTTTAGGGTCCGGAGGAAGCAACGGAAATGGAGGAAAAACAAGTGGTCAATCTCCAGGTAAGCGAAGAAAGGAGAAAAATCTATCAGTATGTTCAATTCATTAGGACAATAAGATTACAGAAGGATCTCAATTATTAAAATTATCAATCTTAATTTTACAGTTTTTCTTTTCTCCTCAATAAAACTTATGAAGACGCCTCCTACAACATCTGACACTCAACTGAGTTTCACTCGTCCACTTTTTAGATATCCTTCACGTTTATACACAGTTGAAAAGGGGTACTATTGGCTAATTGCAGATTTGAATTAAAAAGGTGCAATAAAAAGACAGTTTAACGAAAAATTGTGGAGCTGACTTGTCCCCAAAAACAATTTTACGCATCGCTTAGAGTGATTAAATTAGATAGGTGCTTTTTATAAGAGATCACTAATTAGTTTTTCATTATTTTAGGTGGTGGAGGTGGCGGCTTCTTCAGTAATGGAAAGACTGTTAGTGGTGGGGGAAAAGGAGGAAAAGGAGGTAAAGGATATATTCAGGGAGGAGAGGGTGGAGCGTATTGGGGTGGATTCGGAGGTGGCGGTGGTTTTCGTGGAGCCGACAACGGAGCTGGTGGTGGCGGTGGTTACTCTGGGGGAAATGGAGGTGGGAATAAAGCTTTTTCCTGCGGGGGAGGGGGGGGATCTTTTAACATTGGGGCAAATCAGCTAAACGAATGTTGTTTTAATAGCGATGAACATGGTAGAGTGATCATCACATTTCTTCAGTGAAATGGACATGACGATACATTCCTCAAAGTGAAGCGGATATTTTTTTCTCAAGCCCCAAATTTGAACAAAATCTGTTTTTATAAAGAGTTTGAAGGTGCACGCTAACCTTTAGATTTAAATTGATTTGCTTTCGGGTCCATAGTTTGAATTAACAAACACTATTTCCTGGAATAGGTTTTTTGTGGATACATTTTGACCTTAGGGAATTTATCTTCTGCAAAACCTATAAATTTTGTTCCTTTTCCGGCTCTTTTCAGAGCAAGACGTTGTGTTTGAATATTTCTGCAGCACAGGTGTTTTGTCTTCAACTCTGAATGTCAGTAGACACAAACAATGCTAATTACGAATTGTTACGAATTAATTGTTTGTAGGAATAACAGAAACAAGCTATTACTTTTTTCTCCTTATCAGTCAATAATTCAATAGTTTCAGACTACAGTTTGGTGAAAATTCAATAAATTGATTCCTAGATGTCATATTATTGCTGTTTGTTTTCTAGACTTCATTTATAAAATTTCACAACTTAAAAGCAAGTTTTCTTTGGGAAAGAATGAGGTAGTATATTTCATTGGAAATATGGGAATCAACAATATCACGACAACTGTTTTCTTTGCTGGTTTCTCCGTCCGTTAGATCCAGCTTTACTAATCAGTTGCTACCAGAGTTGTGCATCGGATTTTTACCTTTAGATGTTTTGTGCAGTCATCTGAAATTTTTAAAAAGGGATGAGAAATTTAAGGGGTTTTGTGCTCATTAATTTTAATCTGCAACTTAAGAGGAAGTCTTGAAAACCTTTAAATTATTAAACGATTTGTTTGGAAACTTAACCGGTCCATTAAATGACTTTGAGAGCAAAAATGAAACTCGCCTTCACTGTTAGGTCATGATGAAACGAGTCAGAATGGATGCGCAGTCGATGGTAGGTTTAGTTGTTAATTGTCTTGTGAGCTTTAATAAATATAAGCAGGAAGATAAATTCATGCATATACCATTTTAGCTTAACACATGAGGAGTTTCTCTAACAGTAACTAAAAAAGCTTCTAACAGGCTCGTCATATTGCTCCCAGAGAAGGCAATATTTTATTCTGTAGAAGTATTCTTCATCCTGTGTTTTTAATTTTGAAAAGCTTAAGTTTCAGGCTTCTACCCTCCACTGTTAGAGCTAATGCCTTATTCACACCAGCAAAATATGTTCGGTTAAAGTGGTTTTTTACTGAATGAAAATCAAAAACAGAGGACTGAAAAACTTAATTTTCCTTTTTCAAGTCCTTGCTTACTTGCATTTCCAATGTCCTACATTTTAAGTAAAAAATATTTGATTATGTAGTTTCTACGAAAAAAAAAATAAACTGTGTTTAGCAAAACAACTTTAAGACATGTTTAAGCTTTGGTGTGAATGGAGTATACGGCATTCGTGATACGGTGGGACGACTGACTTCTTTTAATTTTTCTGTTGTTCCTCGCGTGACTTGGGGGGGGCAAGTATCCGATAGCTGGGTCACAATGAGCGTTTAACGTATTATTTAGCGCCAGCGCTAGTGTTGTCAATGGCTCGTGTAATGATCTGCTGCTCTCGTTCGTCTCCTGAGTCGCAATCGTCAAGCCCTTGGGCAGGTGCGTGGCCTGTGATATTCTTTATTTCACACCTCGGGATACCAGAACTTTTCAGCTTCTTGACCACGGTTTTTCGTGCCCTATTGCTGGTCAAATTCTTCTCGGAACACAGATCCTTCTCTTTCATGTTTTTCATGATTGTGTTTATGGTGTTCTTTCCCATTGGGGATTTCTTGTACCAAACGCTTGAAACTGGCTTGTCGATGACAGTGAGGTAAAACGGGCCGCTTTCCTTCATTTCGCTTTGTCGCTTCTCCAGATATCGTTTAAACAACATGACTGGGCACCTTTCCTCATTCCCTGTGGCAAACATTTTGGGGGTGACTAGTCTGGTTTTCACGCTAAGTCCTCCCTGTCTCGTCTTAGTTGGACCTTCGGCAAATGTTAGAAATTCGTTTCCGTCGTCGTCGCGTTGTAAAGTGAAACCGTCAACTTTCATTTGGTGGTGTTCTTGTCGCTCTTGTAAGCCAAAGTGCTGAGTGAGCAGCCACCACATGGTGTTCAGTAGAGCTCGTTGAGTGCCTCCTCCAAGCTGGCCGTTCTGCCAGAGGACTTCTTCCTCTTCTTTTGTCAAACTTCTGGATCGGTTTGGTCGCTTTCTTTTGCCTTGCTCTCGCAGTTTCCTGGACTTCCCTCCCAGGACTTTTCTGGAGTTAAGAAACTTCCTATCTCGGATGATGGACTTTGGATGGGATTTTGATTTTAGATATCTCTCCAGTGATATCTGCATTACTTTCAGGCAGACGGGCTCGTAGTTATCACCGTTTCCTTTTTGTGACTCGGCATATAACTGCGACAGTGTTTGGTCGAGGACATCGCTCTCGTACTCTTCTAAATTTGCTTGGAAGTTTCTTTCATTCGCCCACATTTTGAAAACGTTCTTCCAGTACTCCGTGCTTTTCTTCGTGTTTTCATTTAATTCTTCGATATATTCTTCGTCAACTACCTCGAAACGTGACGCCATTGTTACAAAGAATTTTTTGGCAACAACTACTCGATAGCATAAGCTGTTGCCAGGCAACCTGAGGACCGATCGTGAGCGAGTAATTTTGCCCTCTTCACAAGCAAAACTAAGAACAAAATATCCTCTTCATTGACCAATCAGCATTCAGTAATTTTGCCCTCTATGTTATTTATTTATTAATTTCAGAATGTCGGTCAGAGAGTATTATGTCTAGTATTGCTTATGTTTCGTAATATATAGATTTAGCCAAGCCTAAAAGCGGAGCTCGCATTTTTTTTCCCGCCCGCTCGTCTCAAGGGCACAACTCCTTGCCCCGGCCAGGACTGGAACCCGGGTCGTCCAACTCAGAGCCTAGTGCACTGACCACTGGACTACTGAACAAAGCCGAAGCGTTGGTGTGCCCGCGGTACAGTTGACCACGCATGTTAAAAGTAGCACCTTGTACGGTCGTACGGTCGTATAACCAAATTTTTTCAGCCCGATGGGTTACTACTATTTTGTATAATTATAGGGCTACGCTCTGCGAGCTCCGCTATTATCATTGCTGTGCATAGCAACTAAATCCAAAATGGTTGTTTTAGTGCAAATATCTCTAAGAAAAAGAAAAACGATTGTGAAATTCTCGGTGGGACACGGCCAAGAATCTTTTGTCCCATTTCTTCTCAGTATGCAGTTTACCATCCAAGACAGAAAAATGAGGTTAAAATTTTGAAGTATCCTCTTCGACAGGAGTAATCCGTTTAAAACCAACCAAGGGTAAGCAGCCAAAGTTTCTCGGTGTTTGCATCATGCAATTACGTAGCATTTCAGTAATGTAGAAGCCCTCATGACGACTAAATGTTAAAAAACGGTGTCTCTTGCTAAGAAGCTCTAGCAGCTGAACATCAATTACGAAAAATACGTTTATTACTTTTGTCTCAAAAAATTGTGTTCCGACTATGAGATGAAATTTTCGGTCTGTCAGAAACAAGCATATGATTTCCTACATAAATAATGTGTGTGGATCTCAAAAGTCTCAAAATAGTTACAAAGGAGCCGAGAAAATAGTTTAATACGATTATGTTTTTTTTTTTTTCCATTATTTGCTATCTGCTAGTAATTACTTTATACGATGCTAGTTTTCCGCGAGAGAAAGATATCGCTCTCTTTTTGTTTTTTTCAAGTTTTTTATTTCATTTTTCAATGACTGCTTTTTTTTTTTCGGTTCATCTGCTACTGTTCTCCTCGGTGGCGATTGTTTCGGCCATCATTGGTGATATTTTCAAAGCAAATGAAACTTTATGAAAACAAATTTTTTTCTACCGGTTGCACAACATAACAGATCATAATATGTCACGCCAGGAGGAATTAATCTGTTCTTTTAGACTTGAAATCGCCATCTCCCGCTCTTTGGATGGAGAAGTTCGACTAATCGGAATACGTCAAGAAGACAAAGTCAGAATTTGAGTAGACTAAATTGATTACGGCCAAGGTACAGAGAATGAGGATGAGAACGAGAAGAAACTTTGTCATTAGTTCAGTAACTTGACTTGAAAACGAGTTAGATCTCAAATTGGGCCCAAACTTCTTAATGCGCCAGAATTTCCGGCTCTTACTTGAACGTGTGCTAGGCTACCGATAGATTGTAGTATGTTTAAGAGCCACTCCAAAACAGCACAATCTTAAGCAAACAGACTGGGATTCTCGATGATACACATTATTAATAATTTATTTCCCTGAAAATGAATAGTGTGGAAAATGAAGCCTAGTTTTAGGCTAGTACACGCTTGGTTACGAAATAACCGAATCTGTTTGACTCTCATGTCCCGGCGCGACTTTTCGCATCTACTTTGTTTTGAAAATTTCTCTTTACTTTACCAGCTGAACAGAATTCTCTTTCAATCGATTTGCTTGTTTCCTAAAGACATTACGAAATCTCGCAATAGGAATTTTGTAAACTATGATTCTGATCAGTTAGCGGGGTACCGGTGATGAGGAATTTGACAAATTGCGTACTTTTCTCCACTCTCTTCTACAAACCAATTGCTACCACGGTTGTGCATCGGATTTTTACCTTTAGATATTTCGTGCAGTCATCTGAAATTCGTATAAAGAGATGAGAAATTTGAGGGTTTTGTGCTCATTAATTTTAATCTGCAGCACTTAAGATGTCGTCTTGAAAACCTTTAAATTATTAAACGATTGGTTTGCAAACCTAACCGATCCATTGAATGACTAAGAGAAAAAAAAATGAAACGCCTTCAGATTAGGTCTTATGACGAAACGAGAATCAGAATGACTGCGTAGTCGATGGTAGGATTAGTTGTTAATAACCACGTGAGCTTTGATAAACCTAAGCAGGAAGATAAGGTCATATTCCGTTTTAGCTTAACGCATAGTTATAGGAGATTTATTTAACGGTAACTAATTGAAGAAGCTTCTAACGCGCTCTTCATATTGCTCCCAGAGAAGGAAATATTTTTTATTATAGAAGTATTCTTCATTCCGTGTTTTTAATTTTGAAAAGCTAAATTTTCAGACTTCTGTCCTCCTTTGTTAGAGGAAATAAGGCATTCGTGATACGGTGGAACGACTGACTTTGTTTAATTTTCATGTTATTCCCCGCGCGACTTGAGGGGGCAATACAAAAAGTATCTGATAGCTGGATCACAGTGAGCGTTTAACATATTATTTAGAGCCAGGAAAAGTGTCTTATCTCCAATAGCATCCAGTTTTTCGACAAAGAACGTCTTTTACATAGATATACGGTGAGAAATTGCGTTCAGGAGCTTATGTGCATTAAATTTCCATCTATATAAATTATTAATTCAGTTTTACTTTGATGTTATTCACACCTCAAGAGACCACACGGACACAAAGGAGTCAATTCAAAAATCAAATGCTGATATCAGTCACGTATTTGTAAACATTTACATAATGTGCTTTAAAATTTGCCTTTTTCATGTTCTAAAATTGGAATTGTAACTACCACACAAATTTTAGCTAAACAGCAGAAGTTATCTATTGACAAATGCTTTGTCAATCGTGGTTTAGCGTGTCATGAAGTTTCAAGAAATCAAGTTGTTTAGAGAGATTTTAGCAGTTTTTAAATTAAAATTCATAGTCAGATCGCCAAACAATGTTTATATGCAGGGACAATTACTATATTTAAACTTAACGTCGACAAAATCTAAAACATTTACCATCACACAGGCAAGACCAAACAGGTGTAAATCGACAATAGCCTCCATCTTTCCATTTGGTGCAAAAATATGCAAGGATAGTTGTGAGAAGACATTACTTAGATGCAATCAGTTTTCCTAAGCTTGAAGAAAGCTGTGAGCAATTTCAAGTTTCAAAAATTTATTCTGCCAAAAATCCAAAAAGAAAGGCTCGTAAGGTCGATGCTCGAAGAGTTGATGGGTTTCTAGAGAAGCATGAAATTTTTCATTATAATTTCTCTCTTACGTATATTCAGTTTTTTTAAATTGTCTCCTCCTTCTTAAGCTTTTATTAGAGTCCACCCCATATCTTCAGCATCTGTCAGTGAGAATGTGATGCTTGTGTTTGTAGATGACAGAACAACAAAATGTTACGAAAGGCCGCTGGAAAGCCTTCACTCTTTACCGTGCTATTCATGACTCAAATGTTCCAGAGCATTACCAGCCACCAGTGTGGAGCAGGCATTCACTCCATTTTTCAAAAGATGCTCAGGGGCCACACCTATATGAAGATTGAGAGCCAAGCCGGCACCGTCGCGCTGGAATGCAGGGAAGCTTGTCACGCTGATTTCAGATGTCAAAGCTATAACATCGTCATACTTAATTCAAAGTGCGAGTTAAACAACCGGACCAAAGAGGCCAGACCTGAGGACTTTGTCAAAGACAAAGACAGATACTACATGGCGAGAAACTCAAAACGAAGTAATAGAACTTTACACTAGAAATAATTTATTTTTATTCGAAGTTCAAATTAGTACCTCGTTCAAGGATCTAAAGTGGTACTCATCATTGTTTCTCATACTTTCTTCAATTCCAGTCCCTCTCGGCTCTATTCCTGAGCTGCCTGCCTATTCGTGCCGAGAGATTAAGGCGAGTGAAGGAGGACAATCAGTCAGCGGTACATACTGGTTGGATTCCACCAGGTCTGGGAACTCTATTCTAGCTCACTGTGACATGAAAACAGAAGGTTAGGAAGACAAATATTTCATGATGACTTTGATTATGCGTGAGTTAGTGTCATTTAGAGATTTTTTCCCATCCAGTCGCAGATTACTGCATTCAACACCAGTGCCAAAACAATGCCAGGTGCATTAACCATCACGTGAACTACACGTGTGCCTGTAACTCATCCGGGTGGACTGGAAACTTCTGTGAGCAAGGTAAATTCAAGGCTCAATTTTTTGCTATCAATCATGAAAACGGAGGCTAACTGATAGTATCATCATGCTTATCGTAGATGTCAACGAATGCAAGAAAGGTCTACATGGATGCCATGCTGACGCCACGTGTAACAACACTGAGGGTTCTTACAATTGCTTCTGCAAAGTAGGATTTGCTGGGAATGGAAGAAACAGCTGCATAGGTAAGGGTGCAGTTGTGTGACAACTCTTTCCACTATTTTTTCAAACAAGGCGCGAAAAGATTACCACACACTCCCATGAATTTCGGAGTGCGCCAAAGGTATGTTTGCTATCAGTTAGGCAGCTACATGGCCTACAACAATAACACTTCACTCATTTTTTGTCTATCCACCCTGAACCAGAGTTTAAAGCTGTCTTTACAAACCTTGGTTCGACTGCAGCTGGTGGTCCAAGCTCAATTGGCAGTCACTATACAGGGCAAGATCATGACGGACAAGTTACCGTGTCCAGCGGTATTCAATTGTGGACTGTGCCATACACTGGAGAATATAGAATAGAAGCAATAGGAGGTGCAGGTTGGTACGGTAAGAACAGTGTCGTCCAGAACGGAGGAAGAGGAGCCAAGTTGACCGGAAACTTTATTTTGACCAAAGATGAGATCATCCGTATACTTGTTGGACATAAAGGAAAGAGAGGGCCTAACTCCAAAACAACTACAGGAGGCGGGGGAGGTACATTTGTGGTGAGAGGAAGCAATACGCCTTTAATCATAGCTGGAGGTGGTGGGGGAATTAAAAACATGTCAGAACAACATTCAGGATGTGATGCATCTCTAAGCACCACAGGGAATGCAGGGTACTCCTCGCCATTGGGGTCAGGAGGAACTGGCGGAAATGGAGGAGGTAGCGCTGGTAATAGGCCAGGTTAGTAAAATGAGATTTACCCAATCATCTTCAAACCAGGGGTACTGTGAGATGATAGAAAAAGATTCCACACGAGTTAAAAAACCCATATTTATGGCAATCGTTGGGGCTCATTCATTAGAAGCACACACTTCAAAAAGTCGAAAACTTTGCAGAATCTTAGTTCACTTGAATTTAGCTCGTTCACTTAAATTCTTACTTCACTTGCGCCCGTGTTACATTACTTTCAAGCCACCAAGTCTACGAATACACATTAGGTCATAAGCGTTAACAAGGTAGACATTTGCACAGTTATCAAGGTTGTTGATTAATTGGGTGACACAGCAAAAGCATTGCGGGAATCATACAGACCTTTTTTTTTTTTTTAAGCAAGGATTCGACTTTCGTATTCCTTAAGGCAGAGCATAGAAAAACATAGAACTAAGTTATTAATAGAAGAAAGTAGGTATTCTCCCGACCTTTATATAGATGCGCTCCGGTACAATTAAATAGACCACTGGACATTTTCTTTTCCGTTTTAGGTGGCGGCGGCGGCGGCTTTCACGGTAATGGGGGAGGAGGAGGTAAAGGTGGTAAGGGATTTCTGAACGGTGGAAAGGGTGGAACGTATAACGGTGGGTTCGGAGGTGGCGGCAGTAATCCAGCTTACTCTGGGGGAGCTGGCGGCGGTGGAGGTTACTCTGGGGGAGCTGGAGGTACTAATGAAGATCCCTCTTGTGGTGGAGGAGGAGGATCTTTTAACAGTGGAACAAATCAGGAAAATGAATGTTGTTATAATACGGCTGGAAATGGTAGAGTGACTATCACCTTGATCGAGTGATCAATGCAACAATTTTTAAACAAAACATAATTGTGGTATTTCACACAATCTTATAATTCTCAATATCATGACGAATTACTGCTTCTGTTATATCATGATATTAGTGTAGACAAGGGATTATCAGACGAAATCTATTTACTTGCAGATCGGCAGAAAGCACTAAAATTATCCATTGCTAAGTGCAGCTTAATGAAACTTTCACAAAATTTCAGTTTCTCTATGGCAGTGTATTCTTGGGAATGCCCCCCTAAGATAACTCTCACTTATTACATCTAGTTGTATTTGTATTCGAGTGGATTGTCAAATATAGATGTGGACTGCATTAACACGGAAGTGAGTTTTTGTACTACGTTTACTTGCGATAGGCAGGTCCCAGAGCTCAAGTTGGTCCTTTTTTACTTCCCATCATTTTATCCGAACTTTCTTCAGGTTGTGGGGGTTCATTTAAACCGAGTAAACGAGAGACGGTTCGGCTCTACCATCTTCCGACCACCGTGCATGGTTATCATGTTTACATAGGTATGGGGCTCCGCTTAGTCCCTCCGCACACAGCAGCTTGATCAGGCTTAATTCTCATTACCTGAATGCTACACAGTGTCTTATAAATGTTAGAGGAAATTAAAATCTGACCACTCTCGTGAGACAAAGGGTTTAAAAGGTCAGAGCAGCAGCTGGTAACACATCTTCATTGAAAATTCAACTCGTCCTATTATCACTGCGTCCAAATAAGCGCCTACTGTGAACCGAAAATGCTATGCTTTTGGCGAGTGCAAGTAAATCACTTTTCTAGGCTTTCAAGAGACGTCAATTCCTCTTTTTCTACAGGATACGGAAAGGAATTATTTCTTGCATCAATAGAAGTCATCGGAGGCGTCTATAGTTTGTGGAGGATTTGCGTTATTCTTTACAGTTTCTTGGCTTCTGTACATTTCCGCAACCTAGATTTAAGGGAAACTAAAATTTCAAAAGGCACTCCGTAACAATTTTCTGTGATTAGGGACGATTTCGAAGTAACGGAACTTACAATCATACACGACACCTGCAAAATATGAACTCAGAAACTGGTTCAGGGAACTAAAAAGCTCATTGAAGGTAACTTTGTAGAGCTTCGCACCAGAAACCCTAAACTGGCTCAGTATTGTTTATAACCTCACCAGAGGGCACACTTTTGTTTCACCCACACTCGTACCAAATGGTAAACATTTTGTTCCTTAAAAATAAAATTGTTTTTAACCTGGGAACTCTTTCCGTGGCTTGTTCAGGTTTCTTATCATCTCGGATTCTAAAAAAACGAGGAAACTGCAGTGATATTTACTTGACAGGATCCACCTAATAAACAACGACGAGGAAGAACTCATCTGTTATGGAAAGACTGTTAGTGGTGGAGTACAAGGAGAAGGAGGTAAAGGATATCTTCAGGGAGGAGAGGGTGGAGCGTATCTGGGTGGATTCGGAGGTGGCGGTGGTTTTCGTGGAAGCGACAACGGAGGGGAATAAAGCTTTTTTCTGTGGGGGAGGGGGAGGATCTTTTAACATTGGGGCAAATCAACTAAACGAATGTTGTTACAACTGCGATAAACGCGATAAAGTGACTATCACATTTCTTCAGTGAAATGGACATGGCGACACAATCCTCAAAGTGAAGCGCATATTCTTTTCTCAAGCCTCAAATTTGAAAAATCTTCTGATTTTTTATTAAGAGTTTGAGGGTGTACGCTAACCTTTCGATTTTTTGCTTTCGAGTTCAGAGTTTGAATTAACAAACAGTATTTGCTGAAATAGGTTTTTTCGTGGATACAATTTGACCTTAGGGAATTTATCTTCTGCAAAACCTAAAAATTTTGTTCTTTTTCCGGCTCTTTTCGGAGCATTACAGACGTTGTGTTTGAGTATTTATAGAACGCAAGTGTTCTGTCTTCAACTGTGAAGGTCATTAGACACAAACAATGCTAATTACGAATTGTTTTGAATTAATTGTTTCTAGAAATTGATAGTTTCAAACTACAGTTTGGTTAAAAATCAATAAATTGGTTCCTAGCTCTCAAATTATAGCTGTTTGTTTTTCATTAGACTTGAGTTATAACATTTCACAACTTAAAAGCAAGGTTTCTTTGGGAAAGAACGAGGTAGTATATTTTATCGGAAATACGAGAATCTACAATATCACGACAACTGTTTTCTTTGCTGGTTTCTCCGTCCATTAGATCCTATCCTGTTTCACTCTCTCTCAAACTCATTGGCTCTGTCCTGTTTCACGGGTAAAGCTTTTATTGGCCTCGCTACCAGCCACCTGCACAGTATGCATTGTCTGTTGTCAATCGTCAAACCACGCATTCGCAAAGGGTTCAATTTTGGCCAGCCCGCGTGCCAATTTCCCGCGTAAATTTTCAAAGAAGAACATTAGAAAGAGCGTTTTCACATGAAAATATTGAAAAAAAAATTAAATGTTCATGGAAATCTGTAAACGGGGACAAAAGTTGGGAAAGTCGAGACTTTCGAACACGAAGCTGATTAAAATTGGGTATCCTGTTGACATGTTTATTAATTTATCTCAGGCTGTCAGTCAGAGAGTATTACGTCTAGTACAGCTTATGTTTTGTATTTTCGTTGCTGTGCATAACAATTAAGTCCAAAATGGTTGTTTTGTGCAAATATCTCTAAAAAAAGAAAAACGATTGTAAAATTCACGGTTGGACACGGCCAAGAATCTTTTGTCCCATTTCCTGTCAGTATGCAGTTAACCATCCCAGACAAAGCAAGATGAGGTTAAAATTTTGGAGCTAGTATCTTCTTTGACAGGAGTAATCCGTTTAAAACCAACCAAGGGTAAGCAGCCGAAGTTTCTCGGTGTTTGCATCATGAAAATATGTAGCATTTCAGTCATGTAGAAGCCCTCATGAGGGCTTAAATGCTAAAGAACAATGACCTTGCTGAGAAACTCTAGTGGCGGAGTATCAATTACGAAGAAAACGCTTTATTTTTGTCTCAAAAAAATTGTGTTCCGACTATGATATGAAATTTTTGATTGGTCAGAAACAAGCATACAGTATGCTGTCCTACAAAAATGATGAATGTGGATCTCAAAGGTCTCAAAATAGTTACAAAGGAGTCGAGAAAATAGTTTAATAAGATTCTTTATTTTTTTTTTTTTTCCCCATTATGTTCTCTCGCCAGTAAAAACTTTAAAGGTGTTAATTCTCCGCGAGCAAAAGATATCGCTCTCTTTTTGCTTCGTCGAGTTTTTAAATTCACTTTTCAGTGACTGCTTTTTTTTCGGTTCATTTGCTACTGTTCTCCTCAGTGGTGATTGTTTTGGCCGTCATCGGTGATATTTTCAGCGCAAATGAAACCTATGAAAAGAAATTTTTTTTCTTCTGGTTGCACAACACAACAGACCATGATATGTCACGCCAAGAGGAGTTGATTTGTTCGATTACACTTGAATTCGCCATCTCCCGCTCTTTCGATGCAGAAGTTCGACTAATCGGGATACGTCAAGAAGCCTAAGTCAGAATTTAAGTAAGCTAAATTGATTACGGCCAAGTTACAGAGCATGAGGATAAGAACGAGAAGAAACTTTGATGTCATTAGTTCAGTAACTTGACTTGAAAACGGATTAGATCTCAAATTGGGCCCACACTCCTTGATGCACCAAAATTTCCAGCAGTTACCTGAACGTGTCCCAGGTTAACATCGATTGATTTTACACAAATATGATATGTAAATACTGTGCTTTGATCCCATGCAATTTGCTTCTTTGTGTTTGAAGCACATTTTAGAACTAGAGAAGCAAAGTTTAAAGAGGATCTCAATGGAGTGAACAGATTGCCGTAAAACTGCCAAAAAACTTAGGCAAAAAAAATGACAAATTTTAACCGATAGTCCAAAAAAAAAAGTTAACCGTAAAAAGAATTAAGGCGACAACAATAGAATAAAAAAAATCTGTAAAATGGCAAAATATTAACCGTTAGCTGTAAAAGCCATCACCCCATTGAGACCTCTTATAAATTTCAATGACTGAATTTTCAAATTCCGCGGTAATATCTCTGGATATAATAATATTTACTGCCTCATGCAATTTTGGAGAACTATTTTAGAAAGAGATTGGGGTAGATTTGAAATGATGAAGATGCAGCCTCGGGCTAAATTGGGACATAGTTCTGTTAGGAATTATTCAATACAAAAACATAAGACAAGGCTCTAACCAGGAGAGTCCATCTGTATTTTCTGAAGGTGAAAAAATTCTACCGATAGATTGTAGTATGTTTAGGAGTAACCCCAAAACAGCACAATCCTAAGAAAACAAAGTGGGATTCTTGATCGTACACATTTCAAATAATTTATTTCCCTGAAAATGAATAGTCTGGAAAATGAAGCCCAGTCTCGATTTAGTTAGTACACGCTTGTTTACGGATTAACCGAGTCTCTTTGACTCGCATATCCCGGCGCGACTTTTAGCATCTACTTTGTTCTAGAAATTATTTTTTACTTTATCAACAAAACAGGATTCTCTTTTAGTCAATGCTTGCCTTACAAAATGTCACAATAGACATTTTGTAAACCATGATCCTGATCGGCTGGCGGGATTACCGGTGATAAGGAATTTGACAAATTGCAAACTTTTCTTCACTCTCTTCTATAAACCAACTGATACCAAGGTTGTACATCGAATTTTTACCTTTCGATATTTCGTGCGGTCATCTGAAATTCGTATAAAGGGATGAAAAATTTGAGGGGTTTTGTGCTCATTAATTTTAATATGCAGCACTTAATAAGGCGTCTTGAGAACCTTTAAATTATTAAACGATTGAAACTCGCCTTAAGATTAGGTCTTATGATGAAACGACAGTTAGAACGGCTGCGGAGTCCATGGTAGGTTTAGTTGTTAATTATCTTGTGAGCTTTGAAAAATATAAGCAGGAAGATAAAGTCATATACTATTTTAGCTTGACATATAAGAAATTTCTTTGACGGTAACTAATTGAAAAAGCCTCTAACGCACTCGTCATATTGCTCCCAGAGAAGGCAATAATTTTTTCTTTAAAAGTATTCTTCATCCCATATTTTTAACTTTAAAAAACTAAATTTTCAGGCTTCAGTCCTTCTTTGTTACAGCTAATACCTTATTCACACCAGCAAATCATGTTTAGCTAAACTGGTTGTTACTGAATGAAAATCATAACAGAGAACCGAAAAACTTAATATATATATGTTATTTGCCGGCTGGGAGGTCCGTATGGTGAAAAACTGTGACCGAGGTCTTGAAAGTACTGCCCGAGGCCGTAGGCCGAGGGCAGCATTTTCAAGACCGAGGTCACAGTTTTTCACGATACGGACCGACCCTTAGCCGGTGAATAACATATTTATTGTTTTAAACTTGACGAAATTCTTTCCGAAAGAACCCGAATGATTTATGCCCGTAAATACGGCAAGATCTTCCATAAACTGAACAATTTTTGAGTGAGTAAATGGTAGTTAAAATAGAGGTGATGCAAATTTAAGAGAGATGCCTCAGCGATACATTTTCATTTCCGTAACGATAAAGGTGATTTAAAAGGCTTCCAAACAAACTTTGAAACATTATTTTTACAAGTATCTGTCACAATCTGACACCTGTCAATTAGAGAGCGCGCAAGAAAAAAAAAGCGTAGGAACGTTTGAAAACCAACAGAACTAGTTTGGCAAGGACTGTCACGACAATGTTTTCTTCAAAATCAGTTAATGATCTAACGGAAAGTATTATTCACTCTCATCGACCACTCATTCATGTACGAAGATTTACCTCTGTTCATTAAGTAAACGGCGAGGAAAGTAATTGTGAGTAAATTCAATTTTTTTTATTTTGAAGTTGTGAGAGTTTGCTCGTTTGTTTGCTGTAATGGCGTGTTCAACTCTGATCTTTCCTTCACAAAAACTAAATTCGAACGGCACACTCCAACGAGACACAAGGGAATGTAATGCGGCCTTTTCTCAAAAAATTCCTTCAATTTCTGTTGTGCAATTTAAGGTACAAATGTCCAAATTGAACGGAATTGGAAAGACTCACCAGGAGCGTATATTTGTTGTAGAATTTAAAACTTCGCTCGCTCTTTCACTATGAACAAATTGCTCGAGAAAATTCAGATATTAAATGAATGAAAGTTCCATCGTTCAGTTTAACTGTAACCAAATACCTCACGTTTCAACTTTCTGGGTACTTTTTGTGAACGATTAAAATTAATTGCAGACGGTTTTTAGGCCGCTTGTCAACCAACGTAATGACACTATTGTTTATACAAATTCATTCTGAAACCAATAATTTTCTGTCAACCAAAGTGATTTGATAGAGAGGAAAGAGAGGATTCATAAGTTATTTATCGGCTTGAGGTAGTGACCGACGTGTTTGCTTAAAAATACAGCCCAGCCAGAAAACGAGGTATATTTATGAAAAATGACAACGAAAGTTGGGATGTACTCGGCGACTCACGAAAGCGTTACCGTGGCTCGTGGGCAGAGATAGGAAAATACTGACCGGGTAAAGAACCAATCAGATTGCAAGATTCGTTTCCGTGCCCTCTAAAAAAACAATAATCCATAAGATTCAAGTGCTAGCTAACTTGCGTTTCCAATGTGCTACATTTTAATTAAGAAATATTAGGTTCAGTAGTTTCTACGAAAAAAAAAAATGAACCTGTGTTTCACAAAATAACTTTAAAACATGTGTAAGCTTTGGTGTGAAAGGGGTATAAGGCATTCGTGATACGGTGGAACGACTGACTTCGTTTAATTTTCATGTTATTCCTCGCGTAACTTGAGGGGGCACTACAAAAAGTGTCTGATAGCTGGGTCATAGTGAGCGTTTAACATATTATTTAGAGCCAGAAAAAGTGTCTTATCTCTAATAACATCCAATTGTTCGACAAAGAACGTCTTTTACACAGATATACGGTGAGAAATTGCGTGCAGGAGCTTATGCATTAAATTTCCATCTTTTCCACAAATGATTAATTCAGTTTTAGTTTGATGTTATTATTCACACATCAAGAGACTACATGGACATGAAGGGGTCAGTTCAAAAAACAAATGCTGATGTCAATCACGTACTTGCAAACATATACATTCTGTGCTTTAAAATTTGCCTTTTTCGTGTTCTTAAATTACAATTTTAACTTTACCTTACAAATTTTAACTAAACAGCAGAAGTTATCTATTGACAAATTTTTTGTTAATCGTCCATGGTTGGCTATGGTATGACGTCTCAAGAAATCAAGTTGTTTACACAGATTTTCGCAGTTTTTAAATTGCAGTTCATTGTTGATCGCCAAACAATGTATACATGTAAGGAACAATAACTACACCTAGATCTGTTCCGAGATGCGATCAGTTTTCCGAAGCTCGAGGAAATCTGTGAGCAATTTCAAACTTCAGGAATTTGTTCTGCCAAAAATCCAAAAAGGAAAGCTCGTAAGGTCGATGCTTGAAGAGTTGATGGGTTTCTAGTGACGCATGAAGTTTTTTCATTCTAATTTCTTTCTTACGTATATTAAGGGTCTTTTTGTAATTGTCTCCTCTTTTCTTAAACTTTTATTATCTCCAGCATCTGTCAGTGGGAATGTGGTGCTTGTGTTTGTCGATGTCAGAATAGCAAAATGTTACGAATGGTTAGTGGAAAGCCTTCACTCTTTGCCGTGCTTTTCATGACTCAAATTTTCCATAGCATTACCAGCCACCAGTGTGGAGCCGGCATTTACTCCATTTTTCAAATGATGCTCAAGGGCCACACCTATATGACGATTGAGAGCCAAGCCGGTACCGTCGCGCTGGAATGCAGGGAAGCTTGTCACACTGATTTCAGATGTCAAAGCTATAACATCGTCATACTTAATTCAAAGTGCGAGTTAAACAACCGGACCAAAGAGGCCAGACCTGAGGACTTTGTCAAACATAAAGACAGATACTACATGGCGAGAAACTCAAAACGAGGTAACAGAACTTTACACCAGAAATAATTGATTTTTTGTTCAACGTTCAAATAAGTACCTCGTTCAAGGATTCTAAAGTGGTACTCATCGTTGTTTCTCATTTTCGTGCTTTCTTCCATTCCAGTCCCTCTCGGCTCTATTCCTGAGCTGCCTGCCTATTCGTGCCGAGAGATTAAGGCGAGTGAGGGAGGACAAGCGGTCAGCGGTACATACTGGTTGGATTCCACCAGGTCTGGGAACTCTATTCTAGCTCACTGTGACATGAAAAAAGAAGGTTAGGAAGACAAATATTTCATGATGATTTTCATGATGTGTTTGTCAGTTTCATTTAGAGATTTTTCCAATCCAGTCGCAGATCACTGCATTCAACACCAGTGCCAAAACAATGCCAGGTGCATAAACCATCACGTGAACTACACGTGTGCCTGTAACTTATCTGGGTGGACTGGAAACTTCTGTGAGCAAGGTAAATTCAACGCTCGATTCTTTGCTTCCAATCATAAAAACCAAGTTTAACTGATTGAGAGACAACTCTTTCCACTATTTTATCAAGCAAGGCGCTAAAAGATTATCACACATTCCCATGAATTTCGGAGTGCGCCAAAGGTATGTTTGTTATCAGTTAGGCTACTACATGGCCTACAACAGTAACACGTCTCTTATTTTTTGTCTATCCACCCAGAGCCTGAGTTTAAAGCTGTCTTTACAAACCTTGGTTCGACTGCACCTGATGGTCCAAGCTCAATTGGCAGTCACTATACAGGGCAAGATCATGACGGACAAGTTACCGTGTCCAGCGGTATTCAATTGTGGACTGTGCCATACTCTGGAGAATATAAAATAGAAGCAATAGGAGGTGCAGGGTGGTACGGTAAGAACAGTGTCGTCCAGAACGGAGGAAGAGGAGCCAAGTTGATTGGAAACTTTAATTTGACCAAAGATGAGATCATTCGTATACTTGTTGGACATAAAGGAAAAAGAGGGCCTGGCTCCCAAACAACTACAGGAGGCGGGGGAGGTACATTTGTGGTGAGAGGAAGCAATACGCCTTTAATCATAGCTGGAGGTGGTGGGGGAATTAAAAACATGTCAGAACAACATTCAGGATGTGATGCATCTCTAAGCACCACAGGGAATGCAGGGTACTCCTCGCCATTGGGGTCAGGAGGAACTGGCGGAAATGGAGGAGGTAGCGCTGGTAATAGGCCAGGTTAGTAAAATGAGATTTACCCAATCATCTTCAAACTAGGGGTACTGTGAGATGAGTTACAAAAACCCATATTTATGGCAATCATTGGGGCTTATTCATTGGAAGCATACACGCCAATAAGTCGAACACTTTGCAAAATCTTAGTTCACTTGAATGTAGCTCGTTCTCTTAAATTCTCATCGCTCTTGTGCCCATATTACATTATTTTAAAGCCACCAAGTTTACGAATGCACTCTAGGTCATAAACGTAAACAAGATGGACATTTGCACAGTTATCAAGAATGTTGATTAATTACGAATTTGGGTTATACAGCAAAAGCATTGCAGGAATAACACGGACTTATTTTGAACAGGGATTCGATTTTCGTAACTTGCTTTTCAAGTCCTCTAAGGCAAAGCATAGAAAAACATAGAACTAAGTTGTAAATAAAACAAAAAAGGTATTCTCTCGCCATTTATATAGATGAGCTCAGGTACCATTTAAGAGATTCACTGGACATTTCTTTTATCGTTTTAGGTGGCGGCGGCGGCGGCTTTTATGGTAATGGGGGAGGAGGAGGTAAAGGTGGCAAAGGATTTCTCAATGGTGGAAAGGGTGGAACGTATCACGGTGGGTTCGGAGGTGGCGGCGGAAATCCAGCTTACTATGGGGGAGCTGGCGGCGGTGGAGGTTACTCTGGGGGAGCTGGAGGTGTTAATGAAGATCCCTCTTGTGGTGGTGGAGGAGGATCTTTTAACAGTGGAACAAATCAGGAAAATGAATGTTGTTATAATACGGCTGGAAATGGTAAAGTGACTATCACCTTTATCGAGTGAACAATGCACATGGCAACAAAACATTATTGTGGAATTTCACACAATTTCATAATTCTTAATATATTGAAAAAATATAAGACAAATTACGGCTTCTGTCATATCGTGATATTAGTATATACACAGGCAATCTCAGAAGAAATAGTGCACCATTCGATTTACTTGCACATTCACAGAAAGCATTAAAAATATCCATCGGAAAGTGCAGCTTCATGAAACTTTCACGAAATTTCAGTTTCTCAATGGCAGTGTACACTTGAGAATGCTCCCCTAAGATAACTCTAAGTTATTTTATCTAGTTGTATTTGTATTTGAGTGAATTGTCAAATATAGATGTGGACTGCATTAACACGGAAGTGAGATTTTGTAATACCCAGTAGTTAGGTGTTCTACATTTACTTACGATAGGCAGGCCCCAGAGCTCAAGTTGGTCTATTTTTACTTCCCATCATTTTATCCGAACTTCCTTCAGGTTGTGGGGTTCATTTGAACCGAGTAAACGAGAGACGGTTCGGCTTTATCTTCCGACCACCGTGCATGGTTATCATCTTTACCTAGGTATGGTGCTCCGCTTAGTCCCTCTGCGCGCAGCAGCTTCATTTGTCTTAATTCTCATTACCTAAATGCTGCACAGTGTCTTATAAATGTTAGAGGAAATTAAAACCTGACCACTCTCGTGAGACAAAGGGTGTAAAAGATAAGAGCAGCAGCTGGTAACACATCTTGATTGAAAATTCAACTTGTCCTATTATCACTGCGTCCAAATAAGCGATTACTGTGAACCGAAGATGCTATGCTTTTGGCGAGTGCAAGTAAATCACTTTTCTAGGCTTTCAAGAGACGCCAATTCCTCTTTTTCCACAGGACACGGAAAGGAATTATTTTTTGCATCAATAGAAGTCATCGGAAGCGCCTATGGTTGGTGGAGGATTTGCGTTATTCTTTACAGTTTCTTGGCTTCTGTACATTTCCGCAACCTAGATTTAAGGGAAACTAAAATTTCAAAAGGCGTTCCGAAACAATTTTCTGTGATTAGGGACGATTTAGAAGTAGCGGAACTTACAATCATACACGACACCTGCAAAATATGAACTCAGAAACTCGTTCAGGGAACTAAAAAGCTCATTGAAGGTAAGTTTGTAGAGCTTCTTTTAACATTGGAACAAATCAACTAAACGAATGTTGTTATAACTGCGATGAACGTAATAAAGTGATTATTGAATTAACAAACAGTATTTGCTGAAATAGGTTTTTTCGTGGATACATTTTGACCGTAGGGAATTTATCTCCTGCAAAACCTAAAAATTTTGTTCCTTTTCCGGCTCTTTTCGGAGCATTACAGACGTTGTGTTTGAGTATTTATAGATCGCAAGTGTTCTGTCTTCAACTGTGAAGGTCATTAGACACAAACAATGCTAATTACGAATTGTTTTGAATTAATTGTTTCTAGAAATTGATAGTTTCAAACTACAGTTTGGTTAAAAATCAATAAATTGGTTCCTAGCTCTCAAATTATAGCTGTTTGTTTTTCATTAGACTTGAGTTATAACATTTCACAGCTTAAAAGCAAGGTTTCTTTGGGAAAGAACGAGGTAGTATATTTTATCGGAAATACGAGAATCTACAATATCACGACAACTGTTTTCTTTGCTGGTTTCTCCGTCCATTAGATCCTATCCTGTTTCACTCTCTCTCAAACTTATTGGCTCTGTCCTGTTTCACGGGTAAAGCTTTTATTGGCCTCGCTACCAGCCACCTGCACAGTATGCATTGTCTGTTGTCAATCGTCAAACCACGCATTCGCAAAGGGTTCAATTTTGGCCGGCCCGCGTGCCAATTTCCCGCGTAAATTTTCAAAGAAGAACATTAGAAAGAGCGTTTTCACATGAAAATATTGAAAAAAAAAATTAAATGTTCATGGAAATCTGTAAACGGGGACAAAAGTTGGGAAAGTCGAGACTTTCGAACATGAAGCTGATTAAAATTGGGTATCCTGTTGACATATTTATTAATTTATTTCAGGCTGTCAGTGAGAGAGTATTACGTCTAGTACAGCTTATGTTTTGTATTTTCGTTGCTGTGCATAGCAATTAAGTCCAAAATGGTTGTTTTGTGCAAATATCTCTAAAAAAAGAAAAACGATTGTAAAATTCACGGTTGGACACGGCCAAGAATCTTTTGTCCCATTTCCTGTCAGTATGCAGTTAACCATCCCAGACAAAGCAAGATGAGGTTAAAATTTTGGAGCTAGTATCTTTTTTGACAGGAGTAATCCGTTTAAAATCAACCAAGGGTAAGTAGCCAAAGTTTCTCGGTGTTTGCATCATTAAAATATGTAGCATTTCAGTCATGTAGAAGCCCTCATGAGGGCTTAAATGCTAAAGAAAAGTGTCTCTTGCTGAGAAACTCTAGTGGCGGAGTATCAGTTACGAAGAAAACGCTTTATTTTTGTCTCAAAAAAATTGTGTTCCGACGATGATATGAAATTTTTGATTGGTCAGAAACAAGCATACAGTATGCTGTCCTACAAAAATTATGAATGTGGATCCCAAAGGTCTCAAAATAGTTACAAAGGAGCCGAGAAAATAGTTTAATAAGATTCTTTATTTTTTTTTTTATTTTTTTTCCCCATTATGTTCTCTCGCCAGTAAAAACTTTAAAGGTGTTAATTCTCCGCGAGCAAAAGATATCGCTCTCTTTTTGCTTCGTCGAGTTTTTAAATTCACTTTTCAGTGACTGCTTTTTTTTCGGTTCATTTGCTACTGTTCTCCTCAGTGGTGATTGTTTTGGCCGTCATCGGTGATATTTTCAGCGCAAATGAAACCTATGAAAAGAAATTTTGTTTCTTCTGGTTGCACAACACAACAGACCATGATATGTCACTCCAAGAGGAGTTGATTTGTTCGATTACACTTGAATTCGCCATCTCCCGCTCTTTCGATGCAGAAGTTCGACTAATCGGGATACGTCAAGAAGCCTAAGTCAGAATTTAAGTAAGCTAAATTGATTACGGCCAAGTTACAGAGCATGAGGATAAGAACGAGAAGAAACTTTGATGTCATTAGTTCAGTAACTTGACTTGAAAACGGATTAGATCTCAAATTGGGCCCACACTCCTTGATGCACCAAAATTTCCAGCAGTTACCTGAACGTGTCCCAGGTTAGCATCTATTGATTTTACACAAATATGATATGTAAATACTGTGCTTTGATCCCATGCAATTTGCTTCTTTGTGTTTGAAGCACATTTTAGAACTAGAGAAGCAAAGTTTTAAGAGGATCTCAATGGAGTGAACAGATTGCCGTAAAACGGCCAAAAAACTTAGTCAAAAAAATTGACAAATTTTAACCGATAGTCCAATAAAAAAGTTAACTGTAAAAAGAATTAAGGCGACAACAATAGAATAAAAAAAAATCTTTAAAGTGGCAAAATATTAACCGTTAGCTGTAAAAGCCATCACCCCATTGAGACCTCTTATAAATTTCAATGACTGAATTTTCAAATTCCGCGGTAATATCTCTGGATATAATAATATTTACTGCCTCATGCAATTTTGGAGAACTATTTCAGAAAGATATTGGGGTAGATTTGAAATGATGAAGATGCAGCTGTTAGGAATTATTCAATACAAAAACATAAGACAAGGCTCTAACCAGGAGAGTCCATCTGTATATTCTGAAGGTGAAAAAATTCTACCGATAGATTGTAGTACGTTTAGGAGTAACCGCAAAACAGCACAATCCTAAGAAAACAAATTGGGATTCTTGATCGTACACATTTCAAATAATTTATTTCCCTGAAAATGAATAGTCTGGAAAATGAAGCCCAGTCTCGATTTAGTTAGTACACGCTTGGTTATGGATTAACCGAATCTGTTTGACTGGCATGTCCCAGTGCGACTTTTCGCATCTACTTCGCTTTAAAAATTGTTCTTTACTTTATCAGCAGTACAGGATTCTTTTTCAGTCAATGCTTGTTTCTTAAAGACGTTACAAAATGTCACAGTAAATATTTTGTAAACTATGATCCTGATCACCTGGCGGAGTTACCGGTGATAAGGAATTTGACAAATTGCATACTTTTCTTCACTCTCTTCTATAAACTAATTCATACCAAGATTGTGAATCGGATTTTTACCTTTAGATATTTCGTGCATTCATCTGAAATTCGTATAAAGGGATGAGGAATTAGAGGGGTTTTGTGCTCATTAATTTTAATCTGCTGCACTTAAGAGGTCGTCTTGAGAACCTTTAAATTATTAAACGATTGACTTTGAGAGCAAAAATTGAAACTCGCCTTCAGATTAGGTCTTATGATGAAACGGGAGTCAGAATGGCTGCGCAGTCGATGGTAGGCTTAGTCGTTAATTACCCTATGAGCTTTGATAAATATAAGCAGGAAGATAAGGTCACATACTATTTCAGCTTGACACATAAGGAATTTCTTTGACGGTAACTAATTGAAAAAGCCTCTAACGCGCTCGTCATATTGCTCCCAGAGAAGGCAATATTTTTTCTTTAAAAGTATTCTTCATCCCGTATTTTTAACTTTAGAAAACTAAATTCCGGTCTTCTCTCCTTCTAAACTGGTTGTTACTGAATGAAAATTATAACAGAGAACCGAAAAGCTTAATATTCCATAAGATTCAAGTGCTTGTTGACTTGCATTTCCAATGTGCTACATTTTAAGTAAAAAATATTATGTTCAGTAGTTTCTACGAAAAAAAAATTGAACTGTGTTTAGCAAAACAACTTTAAAACGTGTTTAAGCTTTGATGTGAATGGGGTATAGGACATTCGTGATACGGAGGAACGACTGACTTCGTTTACTTTTCATGTTATTCCTCGCGTGACTTGAGGGGGCACTACAAAAAGTATCTGATAGCTGGGTCACAGTGAGCGTTTAACATATTATTCAGCGCTAACATCCAATTGTTCGACAACGAACATCTTTTACACAGATATACGGTGAGAAATTGCGTGCAGGAGCTTACGCATTAAATTTCCATCTTTTCAAATTAATAATTCAATTTTAGTTTGATGTTGTTATTTACGCCTCAAGAGACCGCAAGGACATGAAGGTGTCAATTAAAAAAAACAAATGCTGATGTCAATCACGTATTTGTAAACATTTACATACTGTGCATTAAAATTTTCCTTTTTCGTGTTCTTAAATTGAAGTTATAACTTTACCTCACAAATTTTAGCTAAACAGCAAAAGTTATCTATTGACAATGTTTTTAATCGTCCGTGGTTGACCATGTTATGACGTTTCAAGACACCAAGTTGCTGACAAAGATTTTGGCAGTTTTTAAATTACAATTCATAGTTAGATCGCCAAACAATGTTTACATGCGGGGACAAGTGCTCTGATTAGACTTGACGTCAACAAAATCTAAAACTTTTCTATTACACAGGTAAGACCAAACAGGTGTATATTAACAATTGCATCCATCTGTCTCTTGGGTCCAAACATATGCACGGATAGTTTTGCGCAGATATTACCTGATCTGTTCCTAGATGCGATCAGTTTTCCGAAGCTCGAGGAAAACTGTGAGCAATTTCAAGCTTCAAGAATTTGTTTTGCCAAAAATCCAAAAACGAAAGCTCGTGAGGTCGATGCTTGAAGAGCTGATGGGTTTCTAGTGACGCATGAAGCTTTTTCATTCCAATTTCTCTCTTACGTATATTCAGAGTTTTTTTGTAATTGTCTCCTCCTTTCTTAAACTTTTATTAGAGTCTACCCCAGATCTTCAGCATCTGTCAGAGGGAATGTGGTGCTTGTGTTTGTAGATGCCAGAATAGAAAAATGTTACGAATGGTTTGTGGAAAGCCTTCACTCTTTTCCGTGCTTTTCATGACTCAAATTTTCTACGGCATCACCAGCCACCAGTGTGGAGCCGGCATTTACTCCATTTTTCAAAAGATGCTCAGGGGCCACACCTATATGAAGATTGAGAGCCAAGCCGGTACCGTCGCGCTGGAATGCAGGGAAGCTTGTCACACTGATTTCAGATGTCAAAGCTATAACATCGATATACTTAATTCAAAGTGCGAGTTAAACAACCGGACCAAAGAGGCCAGACCTGAGGACTTTGTCAAACATAAAGACAGATACTACATGGCGAGAAACTCAAAACGAGGTAACAGAACTTTACACCAGAAATAATTGATTTTTTGTTCAAAGTTCAAACAAGTACCTCGTTCAAGGATTCTAAAGTGGTACTCATCGTTGTTTCTCATTTTCGTACTTTCCACAATTCCAGTACCTCTCGGCTCTATTTCTGAGCTGCCTGCCTATTCGTGCCGAGAGATTAAGGCGAGTGAGGGAGGACAAGCGGTTAGCGGTACATACTGGTTGGATTCCACCAGGTCTGGGAACTCTATTCTAGCTCACTGTGACATGAAAAAAGAAGGTTAGGAAGACAAATATTTCATGATGACTTTCATGTGTGAGTAAGTTTCATTTGGAGATTTTTCCCATCCAGTCGCAGATTACTGCATTCAACACCAGTGCCAAAACAATGCCAGGTGCATAAACCATCACGTGAACTACACGTGTGCCTGTAACTTATCTGGGTGGACTGGAAACTTCTGTGAGAAAGGCAAATTCAACGCTCAATTCTTTGCTTTCAATAATAAAAACCAAGTTTAACTGATTGAATGACAACTCTTTCCACTATTTTATCAAGCAAGGCGCGAAAAGATTACCACACATTTCCATGAACTTCGGAGTGCGCCAAAGGTATGTTTGTTGTCAGTTAGGCTGCTACATGGCCTACAACAACAACACGTCTCTTATTTTTTGTCTATCCACCCAGAGCCAGAGTTTAAAGCTGTCTTTACAAACCTTGGTTCGACTGCAGCTGGTGGTCCAAGCTCAATTGGCAGTCGCTATACCGGGCAAGATCATGACGGAAAAGTTACTGTGTCCAGCGGTATTCAATTGTGGACTGTGCCATACACTGGAGAATATAAAATAGAAGCAATAGGAGGTGCAGGTTGGTACGGTGAGAACAGTGTCGTCCAGAACGGAGGAAGAGGAGCCAAGTTGATTGGAAACTTTATTTTGACCAAAGATGAGATCATCCGTATACTTGTTGGACATAAAGGAAAAAGAGGGCCTTACGCCAAAACAACTACAGGAGGCGGGGGAGGTACATTTGTGGTGAGAGGAAGCAATACGCCTTTAATCATAGCTGGAGGTGGTGGGGGAATTAAAAACATGTCAGAACAACATTCAGGATGTGATGCATCTCTAAGCACCACAGGGAATACTGGGTACTCCTCGCCATTGGGGTCAGGAGGAACTGGCGGAAATGGAGGAGGTAGCGCTGGTAATAGGCCAGGTTAGTAAGATGAGATTTACCCAATCATCTTCAAACTAGGGGTACTGTGAGATGAGTTACAAAAACCCATATTTGTGGCAATCATTGGGGCTTATTCATTGGAAGCATACACGCCAATAAGTCGAACACTTTGCAAAATCTTAGTTCACTTGAATGTAGCTCGTTCTCTTAAATTCTCATCGCTCTTGTGCCCATATTACATTATTTTAAAGCCACCAAGTTTACAAATGCACTCTAGGTCATAAACGTAAACAAGATGGACATTTGCACAGTTATCAAGAATGTTGATTAATTACGAATTTGGGTGATGCAGCAAAAGCATTGCAGGAATAACACGGACTTATTTTGAACAGGGATTCGATTTTCGTAACTTGCTTTTCAAGTCCTCTAAGGCAAAGCATAGAAAAACATAGAACTAAGTTGTAAATAAAACAAAAAAGGTATTCTCCCGCCATTTATATAGATGCGCTCAGGTACCAATAAAGAGATTCACTGGAAATTTCTTTTATCGTTTTAGGTGGCGGCGGCGGTGGCTTTTATGGTAATGGGGGAGGAGGAGGTAAAGGTGGCAAAGGATTTCTCAATGGTGGAAAGGGTGGAACGTATAACGGTGGGTTCGGAGGTGGCGGCGGACATCCAGCTTACTCTGGGGGAGCTGGCGGCGGTGGAGGTTACTCTGGGGGAGCTGGAGGTGTTAATGAAGATCCCTCTTGTGGTGGTGGAGGAGGATCTTTTAACAGTGGAACAAATCAGGAAAATGAATGTTGTTATAATACGGCTGGAAATGGTAAAGTGACTATCACCTTTATCGAGTGATCAATGCACATGGCAACAACTTTTAAAAAAAAATTTTATTGTGGAATTTCACACAATATCATAATTCTTAATATAATGAAAAAATATAACACAAATTACGGCTTCTGTCATATCGTGATATTAGTATACACAAGGAATTCTCAGACGAAATAGTGTACGATTTGATTTACTTACAGATTCACAGAAATTACTAAAATTATCCATCGGAAAGTGCAGCTTCATGAAACTTTCACGAAATTTCAGTTTCTCTAGGGCAGTGTACACTTGGGAATGCTCCCCTAAGATAACTCTAAGTTATTTTATTTAGTTGTATTTGTATTCGAGTGGATTGTCAAATATAGATGTGGACTGCATTAACACGGACGTGATTTTTTGGACTACGTTTACTTACGATAGGCAGGTCCCAGAGCTCAAGTTGGTCCTTTTTACTTCCCATCATTTTATCCGAACTTCCTTCAAGTTGTGGGGTTCATTTAAACCGAGTAAACGAGAGACGGTTCGGTTCTACCATCTTCCGACCACCGTGCATGGTCATCATGTTTACATAGGTATGGGGCTCCGCTTAGTCCCTCCGCGCGCAGCAGCTTGATCAGGCTTAATTCTCAGTACCTAAATGCTACACAGTGTCTTATAAATGTTAGAGGAAATTAAAATCTGACCACTCTCGTGAGACAAAGGGCGTAAAAGTCAGAGCAGCAGCTGGTAACACATCTTCATTAAAAATTCAACTCGTCCTATTATCACTGCGTCCAAATAAACGCTTACTGTGAACCGAAGATGCAATGCTTTTGGCGAGTGCAAGTAAATCACTTTTCTAGGCTTTCAAGAGACGCCAATTCCTCTTTTTCCACAAGATACGGAAAGGAATTATTTCTTGCATCAATAGAAGTCATCGGAGGCTTCTATGGTTGGTGGAGGATTTGCGTTATTCTTTACAGTTTCTTGGCTTCTGTACATTTCTGCAACCTAGATTTAAGGGAAACTAAAATTTCTAAAGGCACTCCGAAACAATTTTCTGAGATAAGGGACGAGTTCGAAATAGAACTTAGAATCATGCACGACACCTGCAAAATATGAACTCAGAAACTGGTTCAGGGAACTAAAGGCTCGCTGAAGGTAAGTTTGCAGAGCCTCGGACCGGAAACCCTAAACTGGCTGAGTGTTGTTTATAACCTCACCAGAGGGCATATTTTTGTTTCACCAACTCTCGTGCCAAATGGTAAACATCGTTCCTTAAATATAAAATTGTTCCTAACCTGTGAACTGTCCGTGGCTTGTTCAGGTTTCTTATCATCTCGGATTCTTAAAAAGCGAGGAAACCGCAGTGATATTCCCTTAACAGGATCCACCTAATAAACAACGACGAGGAAGAACTCTTCTGTAAGTTGAAACGCAGACGTAATTGAATCCTACTCTGGCTCTTAGACCTGGAAAGAAATCCCCTCAGTGGTTTACCTAAAGCGGCACTAATACGTTCCTGTTCCTTAATCGGGGTTTTACGTTTTCAATTGAACCGACAAGTTTTTAATCAAGAGTTTCCAAATCCAAAATTGCATCTCTGAGAAACAAACAAAGATCTTCGCCCGTCATTAATGGGATTCCACCATGGATATTACGTGGCGCTCCAGACTTATTGGCGTAACCGCACCCCCTCTCCGGTAACTGCTACGTCTAATGCTTCAAAATACTAAAAATATCCTGCTTTCCATTTTAAATAGTGCTTAATGTCATTGTTTTTCAACCAAAAAAAAGGAATTCTGTACCAGGAAAAAAAAGTAGTGACTGATATTTTTTGCCACCCTCTTAACTGATAGACCTCGGGTGGAATGAGGGGGGAGGGGGGCGGGGCTAGTGGGGCATTTAGTGTTGTAAACCTCGTAGAGTATTGGACTAACTAAAAGCTTCGTGAAATAATTATCATAGGAAGCATTTTACAAACGTAGTACTTACCAGGCCCAGAGCTGCTTTATGAACAGGAGAAACTGAAAGATCTGCTGCTCTGATTTCCCAAACCTACACCCCAAAAGAAGCAAACTCACGTTACACTCAAATAAAACTGCACCCAGTAACCTAAGCAAAGGATACACTTTAAGCATTACATGTATATGTATGTTGTATTGCATTTTAAGGGTAAACAAAGCCGGTTTCAAAATCAATAACAATTGAGGTATTTTTAAACTTTGGATAATCAAGCCTCTAGCAACATCAAAGTAATTTCTTTTTTCTCTTTTAGTAGCTACGACTTGCAATCATAGCAAGTTGTTGATGTTTGATAAAGGGTCAGTATTCACATGGGCTACTTACCTGAGGGGAACAGGTTGGGGTTGAGGTCAGGGGGGTATCCTACTTTCCCCCTCCACCCTGATCTAAACACAAGGTACTGTTTGAAATAAATCAGTACCCATCAGTACCCACCAGAATGTAACTACATCTGTAAAGTCACAAACAAGAACAAATCTCATGCTCAAAATTCCTGTCTAGAAAAATAGATTTGTCACCTGAACTGGGTCAAACCAATGATCGGGAGCCAGATTATCATCATAGCGATAATAGGCCTTTGGATGTGGAATCACTTGATCCTTAAAAAACTGGTAATGTTTGTCAAGTAGCTCATCTGTAAAACCTGTTCCAATCTGAGAAGAAATATATTGAAAGTAAAATGACCCTGGTGACATTAGAGCAACTTTGTTTGAACAGAGAGATTGTTGATTAAATAATATCATAGATTGGGTATGAGTAGACCTGGGAAGAATTCTATTCTGTGACAATGACATAATTTGAAATATTCTGTAAGTTTTTTTCTTACTTTACAGATGGTTTGGAATTCTTCATTCTCAGGATCATAGCAGGCCAGCAGGTATCCACCATATGAGCCAGTTCTTTTGCCTTTACCTAGATAACCTCCAATGACAACTACATCTAAAGTATCTCCCACACCAGTTAGGTAGTCTTTCTTCAACTGAAAGTTGAGGGGATGAACTGATTTACAAAAATTGCAATGAACCAAATTTCTCTTTATAACAATGGTTTTGCTTTAATTACAACAGAGTATGATTGAAATAAGCAGCTAAAATAACATGATTTATTCCTGTTACATAGACAGTGACATGTTTTTTTTAAAAATAAATATTGAAATTATACAGTAAAACAAATTTCATAGCAACAAAACAAGGTTGTAGGAATCATAGCAATGTAGTAAATAAAAACTACAATAGTGATTACTGAAATGAAAGAGAAACAGTTTATCTTCACAAGGATTAATCATCACTACAATGTAAATAAATCAGCTGTGGATTAAAATGAAACACCTACAGCACTAAAAATCTATAACATTCTGTTTCTTAGTATTCTTTTCAGAATTTGTAAAAAAGTAAGACTTACCTTCAACCAATTATGTGAGCGTTTTGCAATTTCATATGTGGCATCCATGTCAAGGGTTTTAACCATCAGACCCTCACAATTACCTGAAAAATTGTAGAACAGAGGCAAAATCAATTCACAAGGGTATTAACACATTTTTGGGAAGAATAGACAACTAAAGAGAGAGAGTGAGCTTTACACCTCTAAAAGGTACGATCCTAGATGTCTGAAAATTAAAGAGAAAACCTGAAAATTGTATTTAACAGAATCATCAACAATTAATTACCTTTGATTGACTCATCCAAGAATTCTGCAATATCATCTGTGTTTATTGAATCAGAACTCTGAGCAAACATGAACTCCTGTAATAGTAAAAAAAAAAAAAAATGCAATAATTGTTTTTGCAATGTTTTTGCTTGAAATTGAAACAACCATGCATATAAAAAATTTCCCCTACCCCTTCAACTTCTGTGAGTGATGATCGTAAAGCTTCTCGTCGAGTTCGAAATGTTTCCTTGATGTATGACTGAAATAGACCAAAGGTTACAATAATTTCAAATATATTCAAAAGTGGACTTAGAGGTGTTGGAAGGGGGATGGTGGTTGATAGTAAGTAAAGATAGGAATGATTTTTGGAGCAGTGCTCTTTCCAACTAATACTGTTAGCCCTTTAACTCCCAAGATCTGATTGTTAATTCTCCTCTCTAGCTGCTACACATTTCCTAGTGAATTAGTTATGAGAACTTGGTGCTAGATAGCAGCTTCTACTTGATAAGTTTGAATATTCTCATTACCTGTTTGCTGAAGAATGTATGGATATTGTAGGGAGAAGTTTTATGTTAATCACTTCTGGGAGTTAAATGGTTAGCCACATGTCAGCAAGAGAAGCTCTTGGCTTGTCCTTTTTAATACAGGAAGCCATATTTGGTAGGGAGAGAAGCTCCCATTTACTCTTTAACTTACATCCTTCAAATCTCTGCAATACAATTTTACATCCCTATTCCTCCTCTCTCAATTTTGAGAGAGAACAAATTTAATTCTTGAAATGTATAAAAAGTGAAATCATATTAACTAATATTCATCCACCGGAAAATAAATAAAATGGCTATTAACTTTTTGGTCTCCCAAATGAAAAATATACTAATACATTGTTAAAGACATACCTTTCCATTCAGGTACAGCAAATCAAATGCATAGACACAAACTTGAACTTTTATTTCTGAGGCATCAGCATCCTTGGGAATACAAACTGAACTAAGTCAACCAAGTGAAAGGAATAAAAAAACTGAAACCTATCTTTATTTGCATCATGAAACTTTAGTTTACTGGTTAAAGCAGAAGAATGATGCTAGTTTTGTTACCACAATAAAGTAAAATGTATAACATATGAAGTTGACAATGGTGAAATTACAGGAAGACCAAGTGAACTACGGGATTAAACTTGAAAAGTTATGAAATGCTCTTTTATTTTTGGTTGGCATATACTCTTTCTCTCATCCTGCAAGGGCTGACTATGGTATGTTTACTGCAAGATCAATCTATAAATCACCTTTCTTTTACGTGTACTAAGAATCTGAAAAGGAAGAATCTGTTTCTTTTCCCTGTCCCACGCCACAGCTTCAGCATCAATTATGCAGGACTTAACCTCATCACCTAAAACCTATGAAGGAAAGGAAAGCACTTTACATTGAACAGTATGGCATAGCTGACCATGTGAGTTTGCTCAAGTTTGGGGAAGATGAGATGTTACTTTTCTATGACTAAGAGCTGTACACATTTATATGAAAATAATAACTTGGCATAGCTTACCATCAAGCTAGAGGAAAAATAAATGAATAGTTAAAAATACTACATATGACTAATAGTAGTCAATTGTGATAAATTCAACTGTTGTGTCTGTTATGAAGTATACTAAGTGGGCACTACTAGTGAGTCTGGGTTGGGTTGTAAGAGTGTTCCAAATGGTTGAACAAACTGTAAACTTTAAAGATTTTCTGTCCTAAAAACATAACTAAAAAGTTGGAAAGTGCATATGACCTTGCTAAAAAGGCTACCCGAGTGAACCAAAAGTAAACATGCTGAATCTGGATGAGATTCTGCCCAACTGAATGTACCTAAAGGATAAGAATTACTAACTTTTGGCATTCTTTCAATAATGTCAGGATACTTGGATGTGTTGTTCTCCTGATTTCGGCTGTAAATGTGAATTTCTCCACTTTCTAGTACATGGATCTAGAAACAAAGAAAAAGAAATCATTCTGTAACTCTAAACATTCTTAAGTAACAGCAGGCAGTCAGGGTGAATGGGAAAAGATGGGTTTTCCTCACTGTATGAGCCCTTGTGAGGCAGCTGTTTTATCATCCAACAAGTTACCCTAGACAATTTATGAGTGCCAGTGAGTCGATAGGAATACTACAGCATCTTCAGACCTTAACAATGGTGACACAGTACACACAACAACTATAAATATTACGAATAATTCCTAACCTGGGCTCGCTCTCCATCATACTTATATTCACATGTGAAGGCTGCATCCTCAAATCTTTTGAATACTTCTTCCACTCCTTTGGAAGGATGAGCCAGCATTGGCTTCAGTGGAATACCTGAGTAGAAATCCAAGCTGTACATTTCCAAACAGTACTTGCCCCTAAATAATGGCTACGCAACACTCACACGTACATGTAGGGGTTTAACCACTAAAACAATGCTAAAACCTACTATTCCCAAGAAGATATAATCTATTTCTAGTTGTAGTGTCAAGGACAGAGAATCTCTTACATGCAACTGGCCTGACAGGGAAGAACAGCCACTTCATATTGATCAATACATGTATATTTACCTGGTGTTAGATGACAGTGTTCAGGCAGTGTTTCTAGGCCATGTTCCAAAAGAGATGGAATCAGCTTGTCATAACTGGGCATTTCACTACCAAAAAAAACCCAAATAATCAAATATGTGAAGAGAGAAATTTGGTTTGATTGCATCATTAAGGCATTTGGTATGGACTTAGCCCTAACTCAAAAATTGTCAGGGACCTAAAATATTAAAATGTTAGCCTGAAATACAAATTTCAGTCACAAGGAAAAAAGAGAAATTTCTTTTCTGCAATATGACACAACATTTGTTCAAATGTTTATCATATTTTAAATTAAGACCAAAAACACTGAGTATTAAAAATGCTACAGCTTGCTTTGTGACTGCCAAACACAGGTTGCCAAACTCCTCACAGCTTTTGCTACAAATTTAGTTGTTCAATTTTCTTTCCACCCCTAATGGCAAGAAAATCAAAATCTTGACAAAGCAATTGTATGAATAACTTTGAGAACCAAAAGGTTTCTCAAGGGCTGACAGGTGAGAATCATATTTCTTACCAGTAACAGGTCTTGACAATTAAAGCAGCTTCATCTTGTTTCTTTTTCAATGCATCACCAGAAAAATTCTTAGCATTGTCAAGAATGGGAGGAGGGAACTCTGAAAAAAGAAGAAAAGGAACAAATTAAGAAATCATTTTCACAGGTTTGTGATTCAATTAGTTTTGCTACTCATTTCATACAGAATGTTATATAGATGTAATAATACTGTACCTTTATTAGGAGGGGTGAGAAAGACAGCATGTCCAAGGGCTGTTAACACTGATTGTTCCGCAAGACCAATTCTTAACTTGCCTCCTAAAGATCTGAACACAAGAAATATTGTCAAGTTCGCTGCACGACACATTCAAGCTTACTGCAATAAAAGTCAATCCTACAGTTACCAAACTAGCAACTTCATTAAAAAGGAAAAATTTTATCATCTAAAACCAAATAGTCTCAATTCTACCCACTCAAAGCCCCCATTTCACATCCTTTCACTGAAATTAATCCTTTCACTCTAAAGATATCAGAATCAATTCTCCCGTCTATCTCCCACACATCTAATAACCAAACATCTTTCATTTAGGCTCTTTCAGAGCTTAAATGAAAAAGAATTTGGTGTTGAATCAAACTGCATCCCCCACATGATACTTCTGATTTCTTCTCATCACTTTTCTGCAAGATAATGTTTTAATATTGCCCGGAAAAATTACCTCTTTATTATAAGTCAATAATGAAAGAAGAGTTCCAATAATGGTTTTAACAATTAAATTTTACCGCAACAGCTTACCTAATCAAATATCTTGCTTCTGCATCACGACAAGCTACAAACATGCCTTTGATTTTCTCTGACTTTCTTGTCATGGACTGTAACAAAATTTTGACAAAGATTATTTAACATCACTGTACCCAGAGAACTTAAATTTTCACAATTCTAAACAAGTTGGCCATGAGTCTCTGTCAATAATGACTTCTACCCTTGAAGTGCAAATATTAGGTAAAAAGAATTTGCAACACCCAGAAAAGCCAAACTATCTGTTTACTATGTGCTGGGTGGGTTTATACTCACACTGTGTCCAGTCATCATTGCAATTTCTTTCAGTTTGGTAAAGACACTTGTGGCAGTTAGTTTGGGTGGGGCAAACATGGTGCGCTGTGTGCTTCGGCAACTCTGACAGGTAAAATAAAAACACCATTCATCTAGCAGATTGAAAACTCTGCTTAAAGTTTTGCTGAGGGTTTGTAAGTTTTGTGCCCTATATATATGATCAAGATTTTGTTGGTACAACAGTTAACATAAATGTATTAAATAATGGCAATAGTCCAGTATCAGTCTATACTGGCCAACAGTAATCAGGTAATAAGACTTAACTAGTAGTCATCCCAAGTCTCTCTTATGATTTTGCTTGACTATTGTATATAACTTTTTAGATGCTAATATGGCTATCTTGCTAGTGTTGTAAAGTAAGCTATGACCTACTTCTACACCGTATAAGAAAAAAAAATTAGAAAATAATAAGTTTCAAATTTACTCAATGTTCAGATTAAAATTAGAGTTAGCTGAAAAAATACCTCAGCTACTATTCCCAAATCTCCCTTCTCCCCAACATCGCACTTTATCTGTTGAAGGCTTCGTCCTAAGATAAGAAATTATATCATATAAATTGAAATATCAAAAAAAAACTGAAAGAAAAGGTAAACTGTCTGATTGCAAAGTTTGCTAACTTTTTCTGTCATATCAAATAGATTATAAAACTCTTGGTGCACCTGTTGACTCTGCAACTGCTTTCATCAGAATGTTCTCTCCAATTCCAAGTTCAATTCCTTCATATGCTGGAGCCAGCTATGAAATATGGACAAAAAGTGATCAAGGAACAATTCAAACATAATTGTTCAGACACGTACAGTTGGTGCATAACTCTTTAATCCCTAACAGTGACTCACATCTTATTTCTTCTTTCAATATCACACCTGAATCACACATTAGGCAATGAAAATAAACTAAATAAATCATTGAAAACTCAAGAAGCACTGGATTATTTAAAAACATTTGTTTTATCAATAGCAGAGAGAATGTAAAGGGAACACTTAGAAGAATCTGTATATTGATATTAGGGTGTAAAGGGCTCACCATTGAAGACACCTCTGTTAATTATAGAACTTCTCCACACCTGTAACTTTTCACCCCTTCACTCCTTCAAATAATCATTTTTCTGCACTGTCTACCAGACATTTCTTTTAATTTTAGCTGTCAGAATTTGATGTGAAATCTAGCAGTATAATGTACACTCAGTTTCAACAGCCTTGCCTATGGAGTGTAGTGATAATTATGTACTTAACTTACAGTTGTTTACTTCTTATAAAATGTCAATTCACATAACATTTGATGAAGAATTATCCATATCTTCTACCTTATTAAGACAGAGATAAACACATGGAAGCAAATCATCAGGAGAAAGAACAATCACTGAACGGAAGAAATTGCTGAGGATGGAGGTGATTTTAAACCTGTTTTGACATAAAATAAGTTTTAAAAAAAATTGAAATAAATTTATTACTGTAATGATAACAAATAATTAAAGCTACCAAGGGTTCATTCTTAGTTACAGTCTTCTTTCATCTATGTGTACATCTACACAAAGGTCAAAAAATGTCACTCTGTACTTACCTTGCTGAAGTGTCTTCTATGGCCTGAAATGATTTGGCTACAGCCAAGTAAGGTACTCTAAAAGAGATGAGTTAGACAGTTATAAATGGGCACTGATAATACAAATGTACATTTAATAATTTACAGAGTGGCTGGACTACATGAGGTATTTATTCCCTGACACTCATGCTTCATGTGTAAACATTGCTAATAACAATAATCTAAAGATGTTATAGGAAAAATTTGGGGGAAAAAAAGCTTATTAACTAAAGGTGACTGAAAAATTTTGGGTGAACAAATGTATAAATAATTGTTAGAAGGATAAATGGATAAATGAAGTGAGCTTTTTAAGATTCAGTTTAATAACAGCACATATAGCACATTGCTCAAGTTAAAATTTGTAGAGACTGCATATAAATTATAGAAAAAAAAGATAACTGCCCTTTAGGACAGGACTGAAATGATTGGGATTGTGTAGGGCTCTGCTCAATTGTTAGGAGAGTAAGGTAAGAAACACTACTCATGAAGCATGGGAATCTAATTGTTACAGATGATGAAATGGGGTGTGTTGTCAGGCCCTGAATTAAGAGTACAAAATTGCACTTTGTTGATGCTTCTTCCTTTATACCAACAATAATTATAATTCCATTTATTGCGAGTTTGTTGGAAACTAAAATTATAGACAATTACTTACCTTTCTCCATGTTTCCAACAAGCATTTTTAATGGGGTGATAGTCACTTTTCTCTGGAGAATATTCTGTGGCCTTCACAGGTTCACTGAGCCCAGTTTTATTTGAAGAGCTATAAAATGTGGGGTACTTTAGTTAAAGACAACATTATTTTGACCAGATATAAATGTTCTCTAAGTCTAAAAACCAACCCCTTACATTGCTTATGAGTATAGGGAAATTAGGGAAGGGATTAGATATGTCTCAGCATCTTCACCTAAACTTTCATGTAACCCTGTAACCCTCAAGATCTGATTGTTCTGAAGTCTCCCCTCTGGCTGCTACACATTTCCTTGAAAATTAGTAACAAGAATGCAGTGTTAGATCAAGAAAAAAACATCTGCCTGATAAGTTTGAGTATTCTCAATACCTGTTTGCTGAGTTATGTATGGATATTACAAGGAGACATCACTAGTCAATAACTTCTGGGCATTAAAGGGTTTGTCCTTCACTCTTTCTCACCTTGTTTTCTTTGTTGGCGGATTGTCTCTGTCACTTTTACTCTTCTCTGGAAGTTTTTCATTGTTACTTTCTTCCTTTTTGGACCGTTTAGGAGCTTTAAGAAAAAAATCAGAAATTTAGTAATCCAGTGAGCTTAAAATCAAAGGTGGAGAGAGACATCATCATGTGTGAAGTTAAGTGTCTTGTATCAGGTATTGACAAGGACCCCTAACCTAAAGATCATATTATTTCCCAAAAAGTACTTTTCTTTATTAAATTTCTGTGTCACCAGACATGATATACTTGGTCATTTAAGTAGGCCATACCCTTCCACAAGGCCTGCCAATGTATATTAATGAACCCTTTTTACACTACTAATGATCCTTCTGTGAAAATCTCCATGTTTTTTTTGTTCAATTAGATGTTAACAGCTGCTAGTGACTACCCAACAAGTTTGAAACAACATGTTTTTCTCTTGAGGAGTAACAGCCTTATGTCCCTCTTCTGTGTGATTGAGGATGGTTTTCCAAACCTGTCAGACTTACAGCAGAGAAACAGTAAATCAAAGATCTTAGTTTCCATCCTTGTCTTAACAGTCTTCACTGTATTGTTTGTAGCTTGCATGCTTTATGTCTAGGCTACTACTTGAAAAGAAAAACTTACATATACTGACACATGAACATTCCGCGTACTTACAGAAGAAGTCAAAGAATGCTCCTTTAACTTTTCTTTCACCCCTGGAGTCTTGACTGTAGGATATTTCTTCTTCTTTATCTTTCTTTATCACTGTCTCAGAATCTCCCTCTCCATTTTCCTTACTAGACTTAATCTGTTCTTTTGTTTCAGCATGTTTTGAGCCTATCAGCCTCATATCACCTTTTGCTCCATCACTCTTTAAATTTTTTTTTGGTTTTGTTTTTTTCTTTTTTTTGTCTTCTTCAGTATTTTCTTTCATCTCAGTTAATTCTTCACCACTTTCATTTTCTTTTTCTTTCATTCTGCCCTTAGATTCCGATCCCCTTGCTGTTTGATCTTTCTCACACTTAACAATAGTTGCTTCCTTGACTCTAGAGTTTAATCCTCTCTCTGCTTTTTCCATTTTCATTTCATTTGATGTAGGATTGCCTGCCTTGTCAAGATTTTCTCTTTGATTTTCCTGAGAGTCCTGTTCTGACTTTGCTCGTTTCACCACTTTGGCCTAAAAAGAATAAAGTTGTTAGAACACAATAATTTGTTCTTTTACATTTTAGAAGGAACTGCAGGAAATCTTGCTCATGTTTTATTATGCTTTACAAAAAAATTTAAGAAAATCAGCTTATGCATACAGTTCATTGTACCTGATTTTCCCCTGAAGATTCTTCCTCACTTGAGGCCTTCCTTTTGGCAGGTTTTCTTGGTGCTGAGAAAAGACCTGAATAATGTTAGTGTTATATACATGTAACAGTTATCAAAGATGTACTTCTTATAAACCCAGGTGCTGCAGGCAGCTAACTCTTGTTTTTGGTGACTTGTAAAAACATACCAGGGGAATTCAGGACAGTATCAAAATAAGTATTAAACTGTCATTTGCAAACCTGTCTTTCGTTTAGGGATATGCATCCTCTCATTTTGTGGAGACATCACTTCTATGAATTTGCTTTCTTCCTTATTGTCACCAACTTCACAATGCTCTGTTTTAGTATTTTCTTCTTGCAATACAGTGTTTTGTTTCAGGATATCAATATGTTCACTGTGCTTGGCTGGTGAAAAGTCTTCTTTATTGTTTTCTTCGTCGCTAGCATCATCAAGTATGCGGCGTGATTTTTGTTTGCAAGTCTTTTTGACCGGAGGTGAATCTAAAGCTGTAGTTTGAGGTTTGAACTTCAGTGGAGTCCTCTCCTCTTTCACTTCAATGTCATCATTACTGAAAATTAGGTAACAGGTTAACTGCATTGTTACAATAAAACCCAATCATATCTGTAATAAATATATAAATACTCTTAGTGGTGTGCACTCATGCAAGCTACAATGCATAAAATGTGATCATACAGAGAATTGCAAAATAAAGGAGGGTCTATGGAAAAGTTTTATTGGTGCATGGCTCCACTCCATACCAAAAACATATGAATCTCATTATGAAAGATGATAGACTACAAAAGTAAACTCAGCTCAATCAGGAAGAAGGGATGCTGGCGGCAGTCCTCTAAGCGCCCCCACTAATCTAGCTCGTGGTATTAACCTCTGCTTAGTCTCACCCCAATCATTACCCTATGCCATGTTGACATACATCGTTCCAATGAAGTCTTGAAGAATAAACGACAACGTTAACGACATAGATCTTAAACATTTCAATACATCAAGCATACCTGGCTACTCCTTCTTCGCTCCTATCTTTAACCTTTGGTTTCGCACACGGAGAGAAAAATGCACTGGAGGCAGAGAGACAATAATTTTGTAAGCGTCTAATTGGTTCAAGGTAGACGATCGCCACAATAACATTTACAATTTCATTGATCTTTACTCAAACCACGCTCCTAAGAATCAAGGAGTATAAACTCACGTTATTCCTCTTTGAGTCATTCCTGTGGTTTAGTGATCGTAGTACAGACTATTATTTTACAACACAAATTCAGGTAACATGTTCACCAACATAGAGTTCCCGCCACTTCTTGTAAAAATAAAGAGGAGCCCTGGGTACGATGTTTGGTGTTGCATAGAGGTCAGGG
This sequence comes from Pocillopora damicornis, assembly GCF_964200805.1. Classification (NCBI taxonomy): domain Eukaryota; kingdom Metazoa; phylum Cnidaria; class Anthozoa; order Scleractinia; family Pocilloporidae; genus Pocillopora; species Pocillopora damicornis. The sequence goes on from NC_142679.1 coordinate 23,111,289, forward strand.
GGGAGGGGAGGGTTACTTTAAGCGGAAATTACTCTAAATTAGCCTCAATATTCACCTTTACGGTATTTGACTGTCAGAAATTATCAATAACTTTAATTTAGATGCATCGGTTAAATATAGAATGGATATTTCTCTATTTATTAAAATTTCAAATAATACTCAGCGCCATTCAATTTAAAATACGATACAAATTAATACCGTTTATCCACCTCCTCAAAAATAAGAAATCTGCAAAACCCTGAAGTTGTTCAGTTGAGTGATCTTGGTAAAAGGCCAACTTTTCTTTGATGTTTAATTCGTTAATAATCTAGAAATAAAAAAATTCGATCTAAGGATGATTTTCTGACTTCAGATTTTCACTGGCAAAGTTAAGACTAAATAAGTCACAGTCAGAGGATAAAGATTCTGTTAAATAAATTCTTTGGTTTTCTTACAAATACAAAGTAAAGTTTTTTCAGTCTTTTCTGAAGCATTTGAACAATTCGAACGGTGTATCTGCTGGTGGAAACGAGAAGCTTACTATGAAAACTGTGGCAGAAGGATTATTTCCTCAAACCGATCAAAGGTTCCCTTTTCGGGAGTTTTCCATGACCCCTCCTGATGGCCGGTATTTGCTATTAACTTATTCAATTTGGGATATCATGTTTCGCGAAAAGTAATCTCGAGATTCAGTGATCACTGTTGCTTTCTAACACAACGAACTGGCAAGTTTTTCACAGAAGAAGCTCACCATCGAACGGTCAAGCCAGCTTTTATTTGCTGACGGATTCTAAATTCGTCTCAGCAAACGCGGGAGAAACGGGACCCAGCATACCCCCGTTAAATAGGCTATTTTTGGCCACTTCGCTGGGGGTCGTATATATTTAGAGGGTGTGGCGAGGCTAGGTTCTCAGCTCTTATAAGGCGGACTCCTTCGATCGCTTTGGAACTTCCGTTTGATTCTCGTATAAGATTGGGTTTTGTCAGAGAGATTTACCATAGAACATCGTAAATTGACTTCAGTGAAGACTCCCAGCTCGATTTTGAAGGGTTTGCATTGAACTTGAGAGGAGCTCGAAGCCACGATGCAAGCAATCAAATGTGTGGTTGTTGGAGATGGGTATGCAATCCTGTTGATATGACCTTAAAGATATATAAATCGCGAATTCCTTTTCGCTGAACATTCTTCACTCGTTCAGTTGTTTTAAAAACATAATATACGTTTAGCTGTTCACTTTTACCGTTTGTACGCCCCTAATCGTATTATTTCGGTGTTCAATGCCATCGTAATTTTCACGCTACCGGCGTGTGAAGATGATCAGCGTTCTTTTAGTTCCAGCGTTCTGAGAACTTATCGCTTATTCGCTTACCTTAAATCCTCGCGATGGATTCTTTTTAAAAAATTCAATCTAAAGTGTGAGGTAAGTTTCTAACTGTTTGCTCGTTTTCTTTTAGTGCCGTGGGTAAAACATGTTTGTTGATCAGCTATACCACAAACGCTTTTCCGGGGGAGTATATTCCTACGGTGTAAGTACTATATTTCTTTCTCATCTAGTGTTCTCACAGCGACTTTGTTCGCTGCCGATTTTATTTCAACCGTTGAATCTCTTACTGCTGTTGTTTTGTACTGAGCGATAGAATCGATAATTCCTATGGTCAAAAAAAAACAACAGTTAAAGTCAGGCTAATATGAATTTCTGTCCGTTTCTTTAGATTTGATAACTATTCTGCAAATGTTATGGTTGATGGCAAGCCTATAAATCTTGGTTTATGGGATACTGCTGGTAAGTTCAATCTTCATTTGATCTGTGGTTCGTTTTTTAAAGCAAAAGAACACAAGATCTCTAATATGCTATCAAACAGATACATCAAGGTGACATTATTTAACAAACTTATCATAAATGGTTATTAATGGAAATTCAGATGCACGTTTACCACGAAGGTTTTCAGGGTATCATTTCTTCATTTATTCGCGAGACAAATCATCAACCTGGAATGGCAATTAATAATGTTGGCTTATTTTTTATTTAGATTACTATAGTGATAGTCCGAGACTCGATCGTATTTATAGTTAAAAGTTGCATAGTCTATTACGATGAAAGTATCAAAAAATATGGTTCACTTTGGTCAACTAACAAAATGTATAAACATTCAATTAAATCAGAAATAAAAATAAGATAATCAAAGTTTACATAAAATGGTTATTATCGCTATGAAGAGTACAAAATTGTTTTATTTCCTTTGCTACATCGAATGGCATTGCATTTTATTCAGGCTTGAAAGTCAAATAACAGGCTATGATGAAACTGATTTTTTCATGATTTTGACAACAATCCTCTTAACAACAGAGTTGGGGGAAAATTTACTCCCTTATTTAAGTATGATGAATATACATAATTGTTTAAAGAGCTTCTTTGCTGAAATCAAAGATTAAACCATGCTAACTGCATCCCAAAATGTACATCTAGACATTACATTTTCCTGTTTCCTGTAGAGAATAAATTCCTCCCTCTGATGTCATTTATTTGCTTAGGAAGCAAACTTGGTAATATTTGTTGTAGGGAAGACACAAGTTGTTATTTTTTCCTGTTTTTCTCTTTCGTTTTCTCACTGAGGAAGAGTAAACATCTTAATAATAAGCAGATATTTGTCATTCTCATGGATAATAATGATCCATTACTTTCAATTTCTTATATTGTAAGATTTTTTCTGAAACAATATGTTTTGCTGTAACATATTGAATGGGTGCAGCTGAAGAAATTAAAAAAAAAATCAGTTCAATGGAATGGTTGATCATTGTGAAGTTAATTGCATTTGTCAACAGAGCAAGTGGGGCATTGCTGCCGAAGGAGGGTCCTGTTAGTTTTTATGGTTTTGCACTTAGCTTGAAGGGTGAACATTATGACAGGCTGATTCACGTGTAATGTGGGACAATTTAATGGCATATTTCCATGTTTATATCTTTTCTCTACATCTCTCTCCAGTACTTTCCGGAGGAAATAGACTATGGAAACTTTTGAAATCTACAACTTCCCCACTTTCTCACCCTTTGTTATGGATTTGTAAACTAATACTGTAAACTAAAAGGGAAATATTGAAAAGAAAGAAATATTCACCTTAAGAAATAAATTTTGTGATTGTGTCAACCATATCTAGTCCAGCGATCTTCCACACTTTTTCTGATTCTCATCTTCTTCCGGGAATCAGGAATATATCTCATAACATAGTGGCTAATTCTTTATGGCCTAGTTGGTTTTATCTGCCAGTGGTTATTCTAGTTTCTTTCGTATGAAGCAAGTAACAGTATGTTCTTACAAGTCAGTATTTATATCTCTCCATCACAGCCAACCTCTCGGTATTCTGGGGGTAAGTTTTAGTTGGTTATGATGTTTCCTGAAATTTCAGTCATACATATTTGCACATTTTGTGTCTTACAGGACAAGAGGACTATGATCGCCTTAGACCTCTCTCTTATCCACAAACTGTGAGTATTAGTTTTCTTTGTCTTATATTATTTTAGAATGGTAAATCAGTAATGTACCCTGGCTTTCACCCAAAGTACAACAACAAGATTTTATATGACCTCTCCATATAAAGTTGGATTTTCTTCTCTTTGTTTGTGGGAAGAATCATTGTATTAATATACAAGATATTTTTTGGGCCAATGTTAGCTTCAAATTGAAGGAGCCTATGGAAATAACCCTATGAAATAGACAATTATGCTGTGGTAAGGGTGTAAATGATTGTTAAATTATTAAAGTACTGAATTTTCTTCTGTTGCAGGATGTCTTTCTAATATGCTTCTCATTAATAAGTCCAGCTTCCTTTGAAAATGTTCGAGCAAAGGTAAGTTTGGATTCTAAATTCCTGATACAATATTCAAGTATGTTTCTTCATCAGCTTTCCTTGGCCATTTTGTCATTTTTATCATCCATCTTCAGTGTGCATGTTGAGTTTTTGTCCTTTGTTTACTTTATTTATTTTCATCTCTTTCGTTGGAGTATGTAACATAACTTGGTGTGCCCAGCCTTATTTAGTTCATGGCATATCTTATTGATGAAATTTGATATTTAGTCAAGCTAATCAGGCAATCATTGTTTGTTTGTATCAATTATCAATATCAGTAATTGATTGTTGTTAATCACTCACAAACTGTCACAAGGTATAAAGGGGGTTGCTGTATTGGTGGGGAAGTATAACAGGGTAATTTAGTATTATCAGCTGAGTTGATAATGTAAATTGGCCATTATGAAGAGTTTCAAAAATGATATTTCAAGCATTAATCTTTTGTCATTTGCTCTGTTAAAGGGCTAATGCTCAAATTGTCAGCTTTGAAACTCTTTATGGTGGCCAATTTATGTTATCAACTCAGTTGATAATTCCAAATTACCCAGTCACCAGGTATTTTTAAATTCATAAACAATCTGCATACTGTCTTTTGACAGTCTTATTGTTTTTTCACTTCTTAAACAACTTTTTACAGTACTGTGATAACTAACTTCTACAGATCATAGTTTTCCCTCAAGAGGTTATGAATTACAATTTATAAGCCAGCGTATGTGATATGATAAGAAATTTTCCTTTAAGGAATGTACAACATCACAAAGTTGTTATTACAGATTGGATATGTGATTATGTAGTATAATTAACTTCATGTACAAGGGTTGTGTAGATAAGAACTGTTGTTAGTGACAATGACAGACAAGGTTGATTGACTAATACTAAGGATGATGTAACTTTTGATTTGCAGATTTGCAATTATAACTGTTTTAGTTAATTAATTGTATTAGCCATAGTATATTACCTTAATTTGATTGTTTATCATTCCAGTGGTATCCAGAGGTAAGCCACCATTGTCCCAACACCCCAATCATCTTAGTTGGTACAAAGCTCGACTTACGGGATGACAAGGAAACACTCGAGAAACTGAAAGAGAAGAAGCTGTTACCTGTATTGTATACCGATGGCTTAAAAATGACAAAAGAAATTAGTGCGCAAAAATACCTCGAATGCTCAGCTCTTACACAGAAAGGACTGAAAACAGTTTTTGATGAGGCAATCAGGGCAGTCCTGTGCCCAACAATTAAGAAAACAAAGAAGAAAGGTGGATGTCTACTGCTATAAATTAAAGACCGTAGCTTTGGAAAAACAACCAGACAACATGTTATGTGTGGATATTTCCTTGGTTTGGTCTGTTGCTACACATTTCAAGTAATTTGTCCTGAAAAAGGAATTATTAATCTTTTCCTATTAGTTTATATTGAAATGAGAAAACAAGTTGCTATCATGTTTTTTGATGTTCACTGAGTGGCAGTGTCAACTGGGTACATGAAGTTTATTTCTTTTAGTTTTTCGAAGGGTACCTAGATATATGTAGCTTTTGATAGGTCTTCATGGAAGTGATAGCATTCTTGGGCAAGGCTCAAGAAAGCAGAAACATAATTTTCTAATTGCTCTACATAGTGAATTTGTGATGTGAATGTAACAATCAACTTTCAAATATTTTTATGGTTTGAAGATAATTCTGTTCATTTTGTTTTCCACATGTAGTGTTAGAATGAGTGCTCAGATGTATGTTCAGTGATAATACAGCTGTTATTCTCTGTTGTTTTTCAAGTTTTATGTTCCTCCTGCACCAACCTTTTTGTCCCTTCATTTGGAATTTTCTTTTATCACTAGAAAATAGCATGCGTGACTGTATGGCTGGCACTGCTTTTATGTGATTTTTCCTTAGGAGAATATATGAGATTTACATGCGAGTTTCTTCAGACTGATTGTTATCTTAAGTCTGCTAGCTGTGTAGGCTAGGGCTTGTGTTTTGTAGTTATTAGTTGACAGGGTTCTTGTTTGATAATTGATTTTGTCTAATGAGGATTTATTGAAGTGCTTTTCGTAGTGTCGATGGGAAGGTGGGTGATCATTCAGTTTACTTTGTGCATGGAGAGCAAGAGAATGAGGCTGGATCCCATACACACTGGCAAGCAGCGCTTGCTCTAACTTGTTTACAAACCCAATTCATGCCATTGTTAAATGGAAAGCTGTCATTACTTAAAAGCACAGCTCCTTGTTAGTTTAGTCTTTAACATCTCCTCTAATGATGATTTTTGCATTGGGTTTTGTGAGTAAACTGTGAAAAAAATGAAACAAATTTAATCTTTCAAATTATGATTTTGAAAGTACTACAGTCGTGCTTGGGTGTATCACTCCAGAGTCAGTATATTTTGATTGTTTTGTTATTGCTTTAGTTGATTTAGGTTGCCAGCTGGATAGCTTGGGTGTTGTTCATTTGCGTAAAACTGTCGCTTTGGACACTTGTTACCCATCTTACATATATATCGGATTGAAAAAAGACCATGTACGGACTTTGATTCGTTTTCAGGGATCATAACAAGCTAAATCCGAATTTCCATTTTGCTAGTTTGTAAATAAGATATGCCTTCAAATGGCATTAAGACAAGAACTGCTTTTTGGAATGGTCATTTGAGGAGTTGGTCTATTTTGAAGTAAGATGTCTTGATGTATTAAGTTTAGAAGTGTGGATAATCTTCTCTGCAACCTTATAATTTTTTTTATGTAAATCTAGCTCATTGTTTAGGCAGTAACATCTTGTGAAATTCGTGTTATATTTCTACCTTGCATTCAAGATTTTGGCCTTAATTATGTAATAAAAGATCAAGAAATAATGTCTCTTGTTTAGATGAAATCTGGAAGGTGTATGTACAAGTTTCCAGGTTATAGGGCCTCAACTCTCCACACACAAGCTTGAGGCATACAATTACCTTTGGCTGGGGTTTTTAACTCTTTCCTTGTTGCCATTCTACTTATGCTGGCAGGCCCAAATGGTTATGTTTTGCTGTAGAAAAGGACCCAACTGAAAGTAGAATTACTCTGGTTAAAGAAAAAAAATGAGACCCTGTTCGGTATTTATTTTCAGAGAGGAAGTTAGTGGTGAGGGGGCTTTTATACTAACCTGACATCTTCAGTGCTTCGTTTTTTCTTAAGGGACAAGTGAACCTTGAAAAATGACTGATTATCGTACAAAATACTGCGCTGTAATATTTATCGGTACTATTTATCAACATATTCAGCGTTACATTTTCTCCGCTTTGTGTCTCTTGATTAATGTTCTATTTTTAGTTCCTTCCCTCTAGAGAGTGCACTTTGGGTAAAATGAGTTCCTTTTGCTTTTCATCTTGGCAATTGCAAGCTAATGATGAACGCCTTCGTTGACCAGACGGAATTAAGTTTTCGTTAATGATGCGATGCTTTATATCATTTTGACTTCTGCAATACAAAATCGCCCTCAAATATCATCGGCACATTTAGAAGAGTAAATTCTGGGCTATTTCGAGGCTCGGCCTATTTCTGTTCAATTTCTGGTTCTATAATGTTATTAATATTTTCTTCCAAGTCAGATGGCTTTCTTTAATACTGTGTAAGTGAGGAAGATTGGCTAAAAGGAAAGAAAACCAGAATGAACTATCTGGCTCTCTGGTGTGCCTTAGGTTGAGATGCATTTACAATCATGTAAATCATTTTTTCAAAGAGGAAAATATTCGCCAGCTGCAGTATGTGTTAGTCTTCAAGCCAGAAAGAAAGAATAATTTTAAATAATAAACGTGTCGCATGTAAAGGCAATCCTAAACACGGTAGTTATTTCTAAATTCAAAACAATCGACATGTATTCATTTTCTATTTGCTCTTTGATTGTCGTAAATGCAACTGAAAAGGTGTCCTGTGTATAACCGACAAAAAATATTTAATATGGTATAGTATCATAATGTGGTAGGATATAATTACCCAAGCAATTTGTTTATTTGAGTTGAAGACTCTCTTGGGCATACGAATTAAATCGCTGACCCTTCCTACAAAACTACATTAATGATCGTTTTCAGATTCGAAGTTTTCAACTTAGGAAGGAAGGCCTTTGTTTCGGAAGTAATATTTGTTAATGGCAAAATAAATTAGATGTGGATTACGAACAGAGCTTTGTTCCTACGAAGTCGAAAGTGTCATAATCACACCATATATAGAGTTTGTTTGCAATATATGACGTCAAACGGAAGCCAATACGAAACAATAGAGGGATCGTCGGAAGCGCCTATCAATGACGTATTTACACTCAATTTAGAGCGTCTAGAGAGGCTTTTCCTTGCTGCTATCTAATTGGTTATAATATTAGCTTATTGTCTTGTCATTAAATGAAATGATTCTCATTGGTTAACGATGACGTTGTTGTCTATCTTAGAAACCAATCAGCGATGAGATTTGCGAAGACGATGCAAATATACTTTGACTCCTCTCTATGTCTTTCGCTTTACCATCCTACTAAACTCGAAGTAGAAAACCTTAGTGAGACATTTTATATATTTTTTAATAAAATCTTAGTCAACGAAAGGCCAATGGAGCTTGAAATACAAGTCGCTGTTAACTTCCTCATCGGGTACCTCGTCAATAAACTGCCACGCCGAAGAGTACAGCTTTTTAACGAGGAGGTTGTGAAGAAACTGACGAAGAAATTTGAAGGCCATTGGTACCCCGAAAAACCATGTAAAGGAAGCGGATACCGTTGCCTCCTTATAACTGACAGCCTAGATCCTGTGTTGAGTTCTGCTGCAGAAGCAAGCGGACTTAGCGCAAAGGATGTGAAAGCCAATTTGCCGGAAAAGCTCTGTCTGTGGATCGACCCACAAGAAGTATCCTTCAGAATCGGTAAGTGCTGTTTGAGCCCAAGGCTAAAGGGATTTTATTTCGCAGCGACTGTTCTTAGATTTTAAATGGTATTTTCTGACAAGTTTCGTTACCCTTTGTTTTTTACTCTTTGAAGGGATTATTCTTTGGTTGATATTGCGAAAGGGATATTTTAGAATGCGTTCGAATACTCGATTGAATAGAGTCACGTAGGGTAACTGCATGCGTAAGCAAATATGAATCCACACGTCTCGAGTTTGCTAAGGACTTGCTTCGGTAAGCATTTTCTTTAGAAGGTCAGGTTCTTTTAAAAAGAGATCCTGTTAGATAATCCCATTTCGTTGTGATCAGACTGTAACCTCGAAATCAATTTTCCTGGCAAATTATCGCCCACGCTTGTACCTTCTACCAAATGTCTTCTTGGTTGTGTATGCATGACTAATGTTTCTTTTCATTTGTTCTTCGTGTAGGCGAACAAGGGTCCGTGAAGACGATCTATAAAGCTGAAAAGAAACCTGAAGCAATCTGTGACGAAACCACTCGCTGGGTGAACCTTTTAAATGGCCACAACAGCGGTAACTCAAACAGCCCAGTTCCATTCCGTAGTCAAAGCCCTCCAAGAATCATGGCGGACCGCTCTTCTCCTGTGTTGTCATCCGCTTCCAGTTCTTCACCATCACCTCCCTTGTACAACTCACAATACATGCCTTACAATAGCTGGAGCGCAGCAGAGGAGTCTTCTTTGTTTAAATTCAGGGCGAAAAGAGCTTCTCCGACATCTCTGTCGCCAAACGCGAAAGAGTTCAACTATCGGACCCCGTGGGACAACTTCAACTATGGAGCACAACAAAACAGTGGGCTGGATACCACTCGTGGCGCGTTCATTTCTTCTTCTTTTTTAGACTGGTTTAATTACAACGAGATTGGAAATTTCAACACTGCTGCCCAGCTACCAATATTAGCCTGAAAAATGTTAAGTGTTGGGTGTGCGGAGTTATACATTGCAATTTGAAAAGGTGTTAAAATAATATTTGTATAGATAACCATAGGAAAAAGATGATGTGAAATTCTTCACAGAAAATTGTAAATTTTTACAAAATAAGTTACAGTATTTCTCCAACGCATGTACATTTGTACAAAAACGTTTTGTTTATAAATATAAAATGTATAGTGTTTCTTAAAAGAGATGTACGAGGTATTTTGTTCTTGTTTCAAAGAAACTCCGAAAAAATAGAGCCACAATGGTGTTGAATTTATTATTGGATTGTATTTAAAAATTTTGAAGAAAGAGGAATAAAGTTTGCATACAATTTATTTATCTGTTTTAAATTTTTTGTCTTGACATCACAACAATTGAGAAAGTGATATGATATGTATTGGACACTAATTTAACAAAGAAATGCTAGAGGATTTTACTCCAAAATGGTTTTTTTCAAGCGCCTGCATCATTCGGTTTGTTTGAGGCAATTTTATTTTATTTCTTCAGGGTTTGAGTAAGTTAAGCTGTTTTAAGTTTGGTTGCTTTCATTTATGAACAAGTCAAAACATGTACAAGCTGGGTAAATATCTGGAAGCATTTCATGTTAATGTTCAGCTGTTAGTGTCAAGGATATATTTCTACATTTATTCAATGGGGTTAACATTGTCTACATTTTATACAATGGGGTTATCATTGGTGCACAGCTGTCCTTTTGAGAAGTTAAGGGAACAGCAGAGAAGCTGTGGTTTGCTGAATGTGGTACCTCATTACTTGTCACCTTCAATGCAGAAATTGTTGGTTAAATGTCTTTCAAATTGACTGTAACACATTTACTGGTTGGTGGGGAATATTGTCTAGAAAACCTGTTTAAACAACACTGACAGTTAATCTTATGGATAGAGAATGATTTGACATTGTGATCGATGACGATAATTGTGTCTTCTTCATGAGTTAAATACATATTAGCTGTTGCATAATGCACATACTTGCAAGGGTTGAAAAGTATGAAACAAAAGAATTTGAAAGATCCAAGAATTTTTAAAGCAATTTTAACACACTCTTGTGTCTGTTTTTGCTCTTGAGCTAAATCATTTTCAAAGGTGCTCAGACGTTTCTCTATACCTGGGAAGAATACTATATCATGGATGGTCTCCATGTTAGAATTTAGTTAAAAGATAACACTTTCTTTATAACAACTTGTGAATCAAATGTGACAGCTAACTCTTGTTGTGTTAGAATTCCAGGTCTGCTGTATCTAGGGTGTGTTCAGTAGGTAAGATGGCCAAAGAACTGAGAAATTAAGAGAGAAAGTTTTCAATGTAATTTCTGAATTAAAAAGCAAACATTCATTTAAGTGCAAAAATGTTCATGGATTAGCCTTTGAATCAATTTTCATACATACAGACAACCTTAAAGCATACTCCATCGAAATCAAAGCTACAAGCTTGTAGATTATTTATTGGTAGAGTGTGTTAATAGCAAACCTAAGCTGGAAGAGTCATTGTATTCCTTTATTTCATTCTTCACTTAACTTCATTTTACCTTATTGCATTCAGACTACTGAGCTTTAGGAAGCTTCCCTCTTTCTGGGTCATAAAGTGGTGCCAGGCAAGGTGTTACCTGTCTGACAGATCAGGCTGGGAGCTCAGGCATCTTTCAGATGACTTTCAAGTGTTTGTACCACTCAGGTGCTCTGTGATCTTCTCAAATAGCATTGGGCCTCATTGTCTATCCATAACAATGACCCTTTCACCCCTTAAAGTCTCTAGCATCCAATTTCTCCCTACACATTCAGGTCACAAGAAAGGCCAAGGAAATGATCCCAACCAAAAGAGCTTCTGGTTTTTAAATAAATTCTCCCTGTTAGCAGTTCAGAAAACGAATAGAGAGAACTATAGAGAAAGTGCACACTAATATCACGGGTTTAAAATCCCTTTCCCTCCCCACTCCCACCTACAACTTTCTTTCGCCTTGCTACCACAATATCTTGTACAGCGGCTGATTTCTAATCCCACGCGCATTACTTATTCCTGATTTAAGATGGAAGGCGGCAAATAGTAATAACTGAGGAGCATTAGAGGGAGAGGAACATTTGAATTAAAATATAGATCTCCTGTAAAACAAAGATCGGTTTTCAGCTGTACCTTTCTTTAGGTCATTCTCAGTTTAACGTAAACAACTAGGTGGTATTTATTCCAAGACAGTAAAAAATAACTTACTAATGAAGGACGTTCGGATATTGTTGGTTGGTGACCGTAAGTAAATGTAGCTTCTTCTTGTTTTGGACTTACGTAACAATAAGCAGAAGTAAGTCATACGTAAATATATGTGTATTTATGTTCTTTGAAATGCGTTATATTACAGCTCAAGTTGGAAAAACGTCGCTTATTCTGTCGCTTGTAAGCGAGGAATTTCCTGAAGAGGTAAGCTAAACAAGGCGCGGTATATCCAAAAAGGGCACGACGAAGCTGATCTTCTGTCATTATATATATCTGTTAAAGATCTACATTCGATCCCTGTTGATTTCACGTCTCTCTTGGAATGAACATGCAGAGACCAATTCATAACACAGGGATGCTTTAGTTGCTTCCTGTACACCTGTGATTGCACAACTTGTTAGGTGCCGAGGAAATGAACATTGACAATCTGCCGCAGTTATTATTTCCTCTACGTCTGTGACAATTCGTCTCGTAGCACAGAAGATAAGTTATTCCCAGGTCTGTTACCGTGAGAGGAAAGGGAGCTCTTGATTTCTCTTTACCCTAAGGAAAAACATATTGTATGAAATTTTTATTTATATACATGTATAATGTTACAGGTTATAGGGTAACTGGCGTGGTGAGGGAGAAACAAAAAGATTGGGAAAATTTGTTATTGAGCTTCTTTTATTGATATTTGAGCAAAACTTTCGTATGATAGTTTCAATGGCTATCACCATGAGTCTGTTTACTTGCTTTCCTTAGTACTCTTCCTTCCAGCTAGTCTTAGGAACAGCAAAAAATGTTTACATTCAACCTACTTTGCTGCTAATGAGTTATCTCATTTATAATTTTTGAAGGTCCCTGCGAGAGCAGAAGAAATCACCATACCAGCTGATGTGACTCCTGAAAAGGTTCCAACACATATTGTGGACTTTTCTGGTCAGTAGAATTGTGATCATACATCTGAGAAGGGAGGGGATATCTGTGAAGTGCTGTGGAAACATAAGGAAATGCAAGGGTGTGTGCGTGATGGGGGGGGGGGGGGTTGGGTGAGGCAGGAGGGTGGGAAAGGTAGGGTAAAACAGTATGGTAAATGAAGGACATCCTGACCCCTTCTCCCTTCACTAGTTTGTTATCCTCGCCACACCTCTCTACTCAATTTTTTTACCAGCCCCATGCTGTCCTCAATCTTACCAATCCAATATTAAGGCAAAAAGCTAGTCAGGGAGATTTCAGATATGTCCTCCTGGAAAAAGATGTAATTCCTTTTATTTTGTCTTTTGAAGATGGGTACCCTTTTTTTTTTTACCAGACCTTGATCAGTCAGAAGATATGCTGATTGATGAGATTGTGAAGGTAATATTCAAAACATGGATAATCGTGCACTATTATACATGAAATGTACATTTTAAAATCTTCCTTTGTAGCATTCCTATAGAGTTCTAAGGGCAAATGTTTCGCTATTCAGGGAATGATCATTCATAACCAAAATGCAATCCTGTATTTTTTGGTTTTGATGGCAACCTACCCTTTTTAGCCCTTTCACTTTCACTCCCCTAAATTGATGTTTTTTCACTTCTCCTCATCTTTCTGCCTGAAAATGTATTGATAGTGAAAGGAGAAATTCATTTTTGGTCATTCCTCTGTAGGTAAAGGGTTAATGATCAAAGTTTTGTCACAGTTATATGTGACTCCAAACCTATTGTTGGATGTGAAAATCATTTAGAAATTCAGATATTTATTTCATTTTTTACGAGAAAAATATGATAATTAGTCACAGTCCAATATGATTTGACAGGCCAATGTTGTGTGTGTGGTATATGATGTCACATCAGAAGGATCACTTGAAAGGGTAAGTGTAATCTTATGTCAGTCTGCATTGAAAAAAAAAATAAACATTTCCTAAGTATTAGATTATCTAAGTTACTTAAGATCAAGATTATACTTTTGTCCATATGCCCTAAACTTCCTCAAACACTTGACAATACATACTTTTGATAGTTTTCCAGATATTCATAGGATGTAATGGAAAGTTCGGTTTGTAAGCAGTGAAATGATCAACATGAAAATAATTATTGAATAGAAAGCAACAAAGTTTTGTTTAGTTTCATCATTCATGAATATGAATCTGATCATACCATTAAATTATGTAGATTTATTTTGAACTGGGATTGAAAATCAAGGTAAACAATTATCCTGGCAGGTGAGCTGCAATCTAAATAATTGCAGAAAAGAAACCTGAACAACTCTGGGCTTTGACAGGATTCAAACTCAGGCCTCCCGGTTATTAGTTGGGTGCTACCTACAATGATTGTATTGTATTAAAATTAAGGTATGAAGCCATATGCTGGGACTGGGGCACATTATAGACTAAGGGTTCTTCTTTTGCACGGAGGAATCTGAATCATTGACAGTGAATATCAGTATACATATTGTCTATACTGTTCTTTACATTTTCTAAGGTACTGATAAGGAGAATTTGTTTAACAATCAAGAGCTCCTTTGGTTGGTGATCACTTCCTCCACTCTTGTGACAGTAAAATTTAATGCAGGGATGATGTGGCAAGGAGAAATTAGATGCAAGTCATTCTAAGGGATCCATGAATTAAGGGAAAGCCTATTTAATAGAAAAATCCATGATGGACATAATATATTTATTTACAATAAGCCATTTGCTCCACTGTCAACTCACACTAAACCACTTGATATGAATGTGTGCGGGTTTGTTTGAACAGATTACATCTTATTGGTTGCCGCTGATAAGACAAACTGGAGAGGAAGATAGTTCAAAGCCTGTTATTATTGTTGGAAACAAGGTAGTTTAATTGGCATGTTTTTAAGTTATTGCTTTTATGATCAAGACTGCTCTTTGATTTACTTCAGGCCCTTTTTGAAGGTTGGGAGGGGAGGGAGTTCATGGATGTGTTTTAATGTCAAAGAACCTTGCTTAGGTTGCGTCAAATGTTGATACACATGGATACAAAAGAGAACATTAGAAACAACCTCAACCAATTGGCTCTAGTACTTTTCTTTACAAATATAGTTATATTAATTGAGTAACATTCTAACGTAACACTACAATTACAGAACCCTTGTCACCAATGTTGAAACACTTGGCAAACAAACAACAACATCATACTGAACACTATTTTGAACACTGCTTTGCCCTTTGCCTCCATTTTATATGTAAGTTACAAGGTACTTTTACCCAAATTTTCTTTCAAATGAGTTGTTTAAAGTGTTATAATGTCTTTTTATTATTTGTATTTTTTGGTTTACAGTCAGACCTTATGGATGGAAGTACAATGGATGTGAGTGTACATGGGCTAAAAATATACATGGTTGTTACAAAGAGGTCCATAGGAACCTGAATTTGATTATGAGGGTGATTTTCAAAGTGATGAACACTACTTAAGCAGTAGTGAAAGTAAGGCTTGGAAAAAAAAATCAAAAAATCTAGGCTAGTATGGAAGTTGAATGCATGACCTTTACGATACCAGTGCAGTGCTCTACCAACTGAGCTAACAAGCCAACTGGGAGCTGGTCATTTTGTTGGTTCATAATAAAACTGTGAAGTGATGAATGAATAACTTTGAAGATATGAATATTATAATTACTGGTATGTGAACTGCAGATTGATAATTTAAAATGAATATGATAGTGATCTTTACATAGGCCTGAGGATATAGAGGAATTATTTATGGTAATCACTACAGATGAAAGTAAAATGTTTGAAATGTAAAAGGTGACTCAAGATTTAATTTTTGAAAGCATTTGATAGGCTACCATAAAGTCCCTGAATTAAGAAAATTTTGCATTACTTTTTTGTATCAAAAATGAAACAAAAAAATGGCAGGTCATTGTATACTTGAGATGTTTTTAGTGTTTAGTAAACCACTCTGATGCATCAGACATCTGTTTGTTTCTGTGGCATGAAATTGTGTTGAAAGTATCTTGTAATTTGTTCAAGTCTTATGAAATTATTTCAACTAGTTCCTTATGTAACTGCATTGTTCAAGGGGAAAGTAATCTGTAATTTAACTCTGATGAAGGGGTAATGCTCTCAACATCAGGTTGAGAAACTCTTTATGGTGGCCAGTTTACGTGATCAACTTGGTTGATTAGATCAAATTATCATGTAATTATACCATTTTGATCTAGTTGGTTTCAGTATTTGTGATGTTCTTTTTTTTTTTAATAGACTGTCTTACCAATAATGAATGATTACACTGAAGTGGAAACTTGTGTTGAGGTGAGCATCTGGCAGTTGCAGAAGTTAAATTATTCACTTGAGATACTTTAATGAGCCATTACTATGGTAGGTTAAAGACAAACCATATGAAAAATGTGGCAATTGTGTTTTGTACTTCAGTGCTCAGCAAAGGATCTGAAAAATATATCTGAGATGTTTTACTATGCACAGAAGGCAGTCCTCCATCCTACTGCTCCTCTCTTCTCTGCTGAAACCAAGGAGGTCCGTATCAACAGTAGGTTCCTCCTTAAAAATGATTCATTTATAATTTAACAAAGTACTTTTTCAACAAACATTGAATAATCAGAAGATAATTATGATGAATAATTAAGAAATCTGAAAGAAAGGATGAATAAGTAAGATATCTGAAAAAAAGGATGAATAAAAGTAGTTATGTGGTATATTTTTTAACCTTTGGATTGTGAGAATAGCTATGTGAAAAATTGTGTGGATCTGCATCAATCTACTTTTTTCTGCCAATTATTAAGAGATAGTTGTTCATTTTTGTTGTCTTGTTTGTTGCAGTTAAAACCATTATGCCAGGCTGCTCTCACAAGAGTTTTTAAGGTACCTTTATAATATCCTCTGTATAAATTTAAATTTATAATATTTTTGTCTTTAATAGGCAATTAAAAAGAAATGACACTTACAAAACTTATTCCTTCTTTCATTTTGTAGATATCAGATAAGGATAATGATGGCTTACTGAGTGACAATGAATTGAATGAGTTCCAGGTTAGTTAGCCCTGATTGGTTTAAAACTTATTGTATGTTGCACTGATAAAGCCACAGAAAGTTGAGGTTTATTTTTTAATAGCAATAGAACACACTTTCTATCAGCTTAGTGGTGTTAACAGCCCTCTTAGGAGAACACTTAAAAAAGTGTGTAGATCACTTGCCTCTGGTTTGTAATTTTTCTGTGTGGCCCTACACCTTTTTTGAACTATAAGGTCTGTCAATCAAAGAGCCACTCTGTGGATGTCACTATGATCATCACTTCTCTTTGTTTTTATTATCATAAACATCTGATTGAAGCCAGAGGATGGGAACATGGGCTTTTACCATTTTTTGAACCATTGTATTGGTCTTAATCCTCTCTCTGTTACAATTTATCCATAGAATCGATGTTTCAATACCCCTCTGCAAGGACAAGGTTTACAAGATGTTAAAAATGTAGTCAGGAAGAATGTCGAGGGAGGATTACAAGATGGTGGACTTACATTAAAAGGTAACACACATAAAGTGGTCCAGAGTTTTTTCCTTAGACTAACCCTCATGTTCTTATACAATTGTAGAAGCTTTTGCCTACAACATGAACCCAAACATCTCATAGTGAGCATTTCTACCCAGACATGGTCCATAACATTAGCTTTGGGTACTATTTGACAATATTCACCTCACTTTCAATCAATAATTGTTAAGCATTTTTTTGTAGGTTTCCTGTTTCTTCACACACTCTTTATCCAGAGGGGGAGACATGAAACAACATGGACTGTTCTCAGAAAGTTTGGATATGGTGATGATCTTAAGCTCAGACCTGATTATTTGTGTCTTACGTAAGTTGACATGAATTTGTTAGATTGTATTAGGTAATGACTAGTTTTCCCTCAGCAGTGGTAACAGCAAAAGGCTTGAGAGAATTGGGTAATAAATTAAATGATATTTTCACAAAGAACTCAATTAGTTGTGAATTCCAGAGAAATCAAGCTTTCCAAATATTTGATATTGTTACAGGATTGACATGGGGGCAGATCAAACAGTGGAATTATCAGATGCAGGATATCAGTTTCTTATTGACCTCTTCCAGAGACATGACAAGGTGTGTATGAATTCCACTGAGAGTTTGCAAGGCATGATTGTACAGGTAAAGGGAGACAGTATAATACTGTGTAAAGATAAATTATGATAAGAATTGGGACTCACTGGAGTTGAAGTTTGCTTGATGTATTGAAAAAAACACTAGGCAACTGATATTTAATTTCATGATTTCTGTTGCCTATGGACCAAACTTGCTCATGTCACTGTAGATTGCTGAGAATCAAGGAACATCTATTTCCAGTGATTATTATGGGTTGTTTAAAGAAAGAGCCCCTCACAATGACCATGATTCCAGGATTAACTAACACCTTTATTTGTCTCTAGGATGAAGATGAAGCCCTTTCTCCTGAGGAACTTCAAGTGAGTTGAAGAAAATAATAATGATGAGAACAAATTGAGACAGTTTTTAAAAATGTAATATTCATAATATGGTAGAAAAAAGTTTCCAAATGTCGGATTGTTTTCTGTTTTCTGCTTTAGGCACTCTTTGGTACCTGCCCAACAATGCCTTGGGGTGAAGATGTTCTTAGCTCTGTTGAAACTAATGCCAATGGATGGATAACTCTCCAAGGATTTCTAGCTCAGTGGGCGTAAGTGTTACTCTGAATTCCTCTATTCAACCAAATGTTTAAAAAAAGGGATAAACTGTGAGGCAAATATATGAAGAAAGAAGCAGCTTGACATGGGTAGTTTGTGCTTTGATGCTGTGAGACAGAGACAAACATCAAGGAAGCCACGGGGGATGTCACTTATCTGTTGACTGGGAAACAAATGAACAAGGCTAAATGCTGATATTCATTTTGTTTGCATTTTTCATTCACTGGGGTGAATTTTTAAAAATTTTGAACTTTTTATGCATCAATAATGATGACTATTCTGTTTTAAAAAAAAACCTACCAGACAGTCTACCAATTAATGAAGAGCACAAAAAAAAAAATTACTTCAGCGAATCTCTTGTTTTCTGTCATCATTTTTTTTTTTAACAAACTTGCAATTTTTGCATTTCCCTGAGGAATATTTTTTCCTTATCATTTGCAGGCTAACGACTTTCTTGGATTACACTAGAATGTTAGCATATTTAGCATTTTTTGGTTACATTCATCAGGAAATTGAAGCTTCCCTTTCTACCGCAATAACAGGTAAAATAAAAAACAGACGCTGCCTCACAAAGCATATACTTTACTCAGCTAGTGAGAAATATTAAAGTAATTTTTCATATATCTGGAAGTGAAAAGTGTTGTCAGTCAAGGGTATTCTTGCGTCAACATAAGTGTAATTTTTTAACCAATTTTCCTTTTTAAACATCCATGATTTCAGTTGATGTTTAGATGAATGAAAATAAAGCTGTATTTACTTTAAAACTGAACAAATCAAAAAGTTTAACAATAACCCTCTGACTCCATGTTGTCTACAAACAACCAAGGAACAAAAGTAACTGATTTTAATATCACCTCTGAATCACACATTAAGATCACAAGAGTAAATAAAATGATCACCAACTAAAGAAGCTGTTGATTGTGAAAAAAAATTCTCCTTGTCACAGAGAACAGTCTGCCTGCTGATATCAAGGTGTAAAGGATTAAAGAAACTGTTTTGACTCCAGAATGATATTAAGGTTACTAATAGACATTGTCATAAGCACTTAACTAAAACCCATTTGACCCAGAAGTATTACTTATAATTATGTCATCCTGCTGCTTTGTAGACAGAAAATTAACTCAACTTGATAGTCTACTAACTAATGTTTTCTTGATTTTTTTCCATCTATCTCTTCCAGTCTGTTCCCCTCTTCCTTTTACTCTGGTCTCTTCTGTCTCTCGCCTCATTCAGATGCGAAAAAAGTTACGACTTTTACCTTCCTCTTACTCTCAGTGGGGCCAAGCAAAAACTCAACTGGGTATTTACTACTTGTCAAAAACGTTTGATCCGGAAGTAAATTTTGTTGTAAATTCAATAACCTTAAAACATTTAAAAACATGATTTAAGTGTGATTATCAGTCAAGTAATCTATTTACCATTTGAGGTGATAATGGCAAGAGTTGAGAAACTTGAAAAAAACACACTTTGATATCGGTTCTGTTCTTTGCATTTCTGTTTCTTTACTTTTCTTTTCCTTTCATCCACTTTGCTTATTTCTTTTTTATTTCTTCTGTTCTTCATAAGTTTTGTTTATGCCGAACAATTATTGATTTCTGTTAATTTTAATTTGATTTTACTTTTAATTATCCGTTCATTTATTCATCTGTTTCATTATTATTTTATTTCATGTTATTTGTGCGTACCAACTGACCTCCCCATATTAATACATGTATAACAAGTGAAATGTCAGAGAGTGTTGAGTTGTGGTAAAGACTGTGATCAAGTTTTCTCTTGTTACACAGTTTCGTGCAAGTAATCATAATATGTGTAATTGAAATTCCGGACTGCTCGTAAGCACATGCTAACAGTACTTTCAACTTATTCATTTCTTCATATCCAAGTTACTCGGAGTAAAGCTGTTGACCTACAGAAGAAACAGACATCTCGCTCTGTATTTCAGTGTTACGTATTTGGACCACCAGGCGTTGGAAAGGTACCACCTTGTTTAGTTTAATTTTACAGCAGTAATTGTACCGTCGAACAAACGGCTGTTACGGTTGTTTGCGCGCGTCGCTGAGAATATGGTGATTTTTCGTGATACTTCATCTTCATCAAATTTTTTTCTTTTTATTTCTACAGACGTCTTTCCTTCAAGCATTTTTAGGGCGAACCCTAGAGGTGAGGGTGCCATGAACTTCCATTCTTTCACTTCCATTAACTTGCAGAAACACTCAGACTACATTTACAGACACCAAGGATAAGTAATGCATTCGATTAAGTGTTCTTGTTACCAGGCCTTGGCAAACCGTCAGGTGGAGCCCGGCTTGTCTCGGTTGATGCAATACTGGGATGAAAGTCTTCTCAGTAAACAAATACAGAATGCAGCTCAGTGACGGAAGCTGACCATCACATTCATGTAGCGCCTCCTAAAGGTATCTGCGCTGTTAAGGGACTCGCCCCTTGTTTATGGTAATCTTTCCACTCTGGAAAACTTCGCTAAGTGCTATGGGAATAAACGAAAAAAAAAAGTCGTTTATGCTTCTTGCAGTTTCTTCTATATCCTACAATTCCCACCACCAAATTACCTTTGTTTCTTTTTATTCTTAGCCTGGCGAATCAGAAAAGGAATTGTCGAATTATGCCATTAATCTACTTGAAGTGAACAGGCAAGAAAAATACCTAGTGGTGAGTAGAAGGACTTAACTTCTTTAAAATTGCGTTATATCGGCACACTCGAATAGACAAGGTGTTGTCTTTGATTCAGGTTTACTAATAAATTCTGTCAGGTGGAGGAAACCTTGTAAGCGTCAGACGGACGAGTTCCCTTTTTGTGAATATGGTTGACTATTATTGTTGTCACTCTCAATATCTTTATCACGAACTGATTTTTAATTCGTGAAAACAATTTGTAGAGCTCCTTTGTAAGGGCGAAATATTTCCAACGGATTGATGGCCGTCCTCCTCCCAGCAGGTGCCCAATAGTCATTTTCATGATCAGCCGCTTTGATAAACATATTTTCTATGGCAGTTTGTTTCAAGTTCATTCGCTGATATTTCTGATTTCATTTCTTTTTTATTTACTTCAGTTACGCGAAATCGAATGGGAAAATTCTGGATTTCTGTTGCACGACAGACGATGTGATGTGGCGTGTTTTCTTTATGACTCATCGGATCCAGCTTCGTTTACACAAGTGGTACAACTACGAGAGGTAATAACTTTAGCTTGGTGCTAATAATGTAACACTCCAGAGTTACTATGGATTTGCCGCTTCCAGTAACTGAAGTGCAAAAAATATTACAAACATGCAAAAGGCTTCATTTTGTACTCGGGGGTCTTAATTCAGTTTTTCACGAAAAATGACAATGTCTACGCATCAAATTAATGCATATTGTGATATTTTCTAAATAACTGGGTACGTATTTGTCGGTGGAATCTGATATGTTAGTCTTAATAAGTTTTGGTGTCCTTAGTGATCCGATTCAAGTTTCATGAGGAAGTAAATATTTACCGCCATAGATACTTGGTGCGTAATACAGGTCTGTAGGTACTACTGAGGAGCGTCTTACAAAGGGTGTAAAACAAAAGTCAAGAACTTTATAAGATTATGACTACGATTTATCTTTGTGTGTTTCCAGAAACTTCCCAAAACAGTTCCTTGTATGTTAGTCGCTGGCAAAAGTGAAGGCGTTGCAGCTAAACAGGTAATAAATTCCAGAATTTTCTTTCTGTAAAGAAATTTGATCAGAACTGGGATACAGGAAATAAATCACAATTGATGTGTGAATAGCAAGGCTGACACATGGTGTATTGCATTTTTTTGTAGGATTTTGAAATGCAGCCGTCTTTGTACTGCTCGTTAAACAAGTTGCCGCCACCTCAGGTTAGTTATCATTTGGATTTCAAGTGAAAGCTAACAATTGAAACGGTTCATGTGGAATTGTCTTCTCTTGACTTACTTTTACAAATCTTTTAGTTTTGAACAACCATTAGGAAGACTTTGTGAGCCATCGAGAAAGCTGTAAGAATAGCAATGAGTATCTTTGAAGAAAAATTTAAAATTTTCAAATTAACAATTTTCAAATTAGCCTAACATTAACAACTGTTTTTGTTTGTGTTCATTTTGCAGCCATTTTCATCCCTTAACAGACCAGACATGCACAGAGCTATCTACGACAGCCTCGCCCAAATGGCCGTTTATCCGTAAGTAAAGTGGATCATATGCCAAGGGCAGTTGTAAAAGGGGAGCAAAACTCTTAAGTCATGATTTGCTAACTTGGCTGTAGTAGTTCTAGTAGACTTGACCGGTTCGTCAAGTATGGTAATAGGGTTTTAAAAATAAAGGTAAATACAAAGAATTATGGCAGTCCCCGAATTCTCAGTTAGCAGGGAAAGATCATAACATGTCGTAACATGCAGGCCAACCTGGAGATGAGGTAACTGACATCTCCATTGTCTGTGTTAGTTTCTCGGTTGTTTGATAGAAAATGGACTGAATTCTCGTTTCCTCCCTCGCTCGCATTGCTTCTTCGCTCGTCTTTACAAAATGACTGCCTGGGAGAGGCAAAGATCTTGAAATACCTAGCGTTATTGCTTTTTGTTTCGTAGGCACCTCTGCGGCCCTAATGCAGACAGTGTGACGTCATATTGGATTATGGCAGGCTTAACAGCCGCGCTCTTAGCAACCGCTGGAATAGTGGTGTTCAGATACTTGAAAAAGGGAGGTTCGACCACGTGACAAGAAACAAAGCGTATTAGGAATATATACTAACAAGGCGTTTATTTTGCCTTTGTATTGAACCACGGAGTTCAAAATGTAAAGAGGTTCTAAATTGAAAAACTATAAGCCAAATGTGGAAACAAGAGGATCAATCATAACAAAGTGGACATATTTTTATTTTCAATGGAATTGTAAAAGTTTCCTTTTTACCCATTATTGTAGTAATGTAGGAGTTTGTGATGTGAACAATTTTTGTGAATCTCGATCTTTAGCTCAGTTAATTCTCGTATTTGAAACAAAAACTAGGATTGTTTGAATTTGTTTTTTCCTTGCGGACAAGTTTCATTAAGGAGTTCCTCCTTTGTCCGTAGCTGTGTAAAATCGTCTAACAACGTTTAAATACCTGTTGTCCAGAAACTTTTAAAATTTAAACATGAAAATATTTTATTTTGTTTTGGCTTGATAATGTGGGGAGTTTTGTAACGGAACACGTAGAAATGTTCAGTTCTCGCTTTCACAATCTCTTGTCCTCGCAGATCAGATAAGTAATTCTCTCTTTTAGCTGTTAGACATACCTTGGTAAGTCATACGAGAATCTGGTGTTATAACAAAATTACACCCTTAAACTAGCAAGTTTGAAATGTATCGAAATTGTAAAATGTCAACACTCCTTTTTTTTCGTGGAGTCTAATGTTTTTTAAACCGCTTTGTTTGCTTTACCTCGTACAGTTCATGAAGCACGAAATATGTATCTATAATATTTCTACTATTCCGTTACTTTGTAAGTGATGATCATTCATAAATATTCCATAGAGTCCTAAATCAAACTCTTTTTTTCTAAAACTTTCTCCAAACTTTTCTTGCAAGGCGGCGTAGTTTTGCAGAATTAGTGCTGAACACGGCGTCTGTAGCAAAGCCTTAAGGTAACATTGCCTCCACTTTGTTGTCTCAGGCCATGAAAGATGGTTCACTACCACTTGATCAAATATTTTCTTCTCGCAGTTCTTGTGAATATCAAAAGCACATTTTTCAGGAAGCTGTTGTATTTCTAAACGAGAAAAGAAAATTTCAGAAGCACGAAAATTGAAAGGCAAACTCGGAAGGAGAAACGTGGTTTTCTTGCTCCCAAGCCTGAATTATACAATAGAATCGATAGTTCACGTTTGGTCGCAGGCTAAATTATCTATCACGAGCTAGACCCAGTCTACCTGTATTTCGTTCAAACATATCGATCGCTGAATCGACCATGGGATTCGTAACAAGACATGAAACAATGTCTTTCAATGTCCCCGCCATTGAACTAGCTTAGATCAAAGGATCGACAAGAGGACGCCCCTGTGCCTGAACAATGATAAATACAAACAAACAAATGATTCAACGAAGTGAAACACATACCTGTAGGATACTCCTTAGACAGCTTCTGTGCAGCAGCTGAAATATAACAGAAAATATTGTCTGATATCCAAGTCTTTTTAAACTTTATGCAAACGCTGGCTGTAGAATGAGAACTTGTCCTACTTCTTTGAACGCGCCGGACAGGCAAGAACATGAAGTTACGGGTGAAAAAATGGATTTTTTTAAGGTTTTACTCACCGGAGTTCTGAATAGAGTCCTGTAGCTTTTGGTAGTCAAGGTCAGGACACATCAGTACTTTATCCACTGCTGCAGACTTGAGGAGAAGAAATCGATCCTGATCTAACAGGTCTCCTGAGCCTTCGCTTTTTTCAAAACATGTTATCGTTTTCTGTATCAAGAGGGACAAGGAAAGTTCTGAAAGCAATATTAATTGTAGATTGAGAGAATTCTCTCACAAATTGAAAATGTTGGTGAAATAAAGTAGAGCAGGGTCTGTGAAGAGGGAAAATTTCTGTACATATACCCCCCTCTGATATGGAAAAGTGATTACGATTGATGGTAGGGCATTCCCCATAGGATCCTAACTTCCTATGCCAGTAGGACCCAGCCCACCCCACCCAGCCCCCTTTCTCCCCCCCCATAAAGAAAAAATATCAGAAACTTACAGACTTGTCCGATATTTTAAAAACTGATTTGGTAGATTTTGTTATGTTGTTACAAATTATATTTTTGAACTGTTAACCGGCTATAAACTTTTCCTTAGTTTTCGTGAGGCTAATTGTCTTCGTTTACGTTATTCTACGATCTGCCGAGCATAATCAACGTTTATGAACAAGTTACCATATAATCGACCTCAATCGGGCAACAGTAACAACTCACTCTTCAGAATAAGCCATCGAGAAAAGTACATAGCAAATATTTCTAAGGTGTATATCAATTTTGACGGCATCTAGTAAAAATAAACCTATTTTTTTTCTTGGTTTTTTTTTTATCTAAACAATCAAGTACTTAACGACAATCAAAATATACAGGACGGAACTGCTCGTTGATGCCGTAGAAGTCTTCGATTGACTTCGATATGGTCTGATATCCTTTTCAGGCTAGCTTCTACATCGAATCCAAGAGATTACCTGTTTTATTTCGCAAGCTGTATCAGGAAATGGAGGTTCGCCTAAGTCTACCATCAACCGATATTGGATACTGTTACAGTCCTTGATAATGTAAGTCTCTGATTTAAACGTATCAACTGTTGAATAAGCCACATCAAGGAAAAAACTACAAAGTGAGGTTAGCACTGGAAATAACAGAGCAGAATTTGGGCTGACCATCATCTTCGATTCTTTGACTGACTTACAGTTCGTGGGGATTCCTGTATATGCAAGGTTTACTTGTTCAGTCAAGAGTGTCATAACACCTGTTCAGTGATTATTACAAGAAAAATAGAACACCGGTAAATTTCTTGTTGAAGAATACCTCTTCAGATGATGAATGTAATAAAGATCGTGTAATGATGCTTACAGCTGTCAGCAGGATGTTTAGTGCTCAAGAAATTGAATTTCAACAGTGCATAGCATGGAAAACGCCAGTACCTAAATGAGGCGGTGAAGAAAAACTCTTTGGCCTTCCAGCATACCCTCGACGGCTTTTTGACAAAAAACGATACACGCACAGGGTTCTTTGGCGCGTTGGTAAACGAATTTGAAGTTGGAAAATTTTCCTGCTCTCTAACGGCTTAGACTCAGTGATCTGACTCTCCAGAAAAGTTAGGTGCTAGAATCCGAGTTTGGCTCTAAAGATAACTGCGAGGTAAAAAGCCGTTAGACCATTTAACGACCTCACTGTTTTGTAAAAACTACGGTCCAACTTGACTTACTAAATGAAATAAAGGGAATAAGTTTCTTAAGAAACTGTGGTGCTGCGTTGGTGGGAGAGTACAACAGGGTAATTTAGTTTTATCAACCGAGTTGTAAACGTACATTGGCCACCATAAAGGGTTTAAAGGCAGAACAGGGGCTAGCGCTCGAAACGTCAGCCTTTGAACTCTTTAAGGTTGCCAATTTACGTTTTCAACTCAGTTGATAACACTAACTCACCCTTAGTAAATGAAATGATTGCGATGTGCAGGCCCACTTCGCACAAACTTGCTTACAGTGTAATCCTACAGGTCTGAGACTTAACAAAGATGTTACCTTGTTGAATTCCAGGTTATTGAGCTTCAGTTAACCCCGTAAAACCTCATTAGTTGACCCAGTGAGTTGACTTTCCCACCAACCAAACAGTTTCTGTATATGCAATTTTGTGTAAGTAATTAATAAGTTCATAGATTTGAAAGGGGGCAAACCAGTCCTGCAAAGGCTTTGTACTCCAGCCAAAGCAGAGAGTATTAATTATACCAACACTGCAAAGTGGATGCCCAGGGCATGTGCAGCTCTAAACACACACCTAGAAGGTGTCTCATAACCACCTTTCACCGCAAGGGATTAATTGTGTAGTGATCTGAGCATCAGCTTTGCAGGGGGACAAGAAAATTTCCAACAGTGAGAACTGCAACATATACAACCAAGTGAATCCAAAAAAAGGCTTTACACAGAATTTTTCTCTGTTTATTTATAACGATTTCAGTCAGTAGAAAAACCCAAGAAGTTTTCCACCAGTGTGCTTTCTTCTGGCTTCTTCGTGATCCATGATGCCACTCGATGTGGTGATCACAAGGTATCTGCAACAACAATGTTGGCATTAAATTTAAAAAAGGCAACTATTTTATGAGCAAGTACCCTTGCTGTGTCATCATCTAAGAAACAAGAAACAAATCTTTTCTCTTGCCCACTTGCACAATCAGTCAGTGTCTCCAGTGGGCCATATCCTCACTAAACTCACCTAGAGAGTCACACTAGGAAATGGATTACTGCTTAAAACCATTTACCATTTGATGTCACTGGCAAATTATTGTAAGAGCATAAACAAAGCTTCATTTCAAACCATATAAATTCCTTCTTTGATTCCCAGCCTAGTTGTTTGAAAGGGGGGAAAAACAACCATCCATGCAAATTGCTATCCAACAACAAAAACTACTGGGACATCAAGTGAACTGTAATTTAAAGGGTGGCTGGCACTATTGGCCCTTCAGATACATGGTTCTAAACCTAATGCAATACTGCTGAAGTCTTCCATTTAATCTGAAATACTTTCATCTTAGCAATACTAATACTTACCCAAACTGTCTTGATGGTAGAAGATTGCTTGCCCACTGTTCAATGTCGTGAACTTTCAAGTCATAGCGAGGACTTATGACACCACACTAAAAAAAAAAAAGAAAACAGTACCAAAATTATTGGTTGATCATATCAGAGAAACTCCTTTATGTACTCTATATGACTGAAATACTGCCCTAAATGTACTTATGAGTATAAAGATATGGATCCTACAAGAACAAAGAACAAGAGGAAAAAGAAACAATCACAGAAGAGTTTCAAAGAAATCAATGGTTTTGCTTTTCTCTGTAAAGATCATTTATGAAATAAATGAATAAAGGATGAAAGTTTCTAAAGAAAGTGTGGTGTTGTGTTGATGGAAGGTAATACAAGATAATTTTATTTTACGACCTGAGTTGATAATGCAACTTGCACACCCTTTGAGCACGATCCTTTGCTCAGTTGATAGAACCAAATTATCTTGAATTTATAAAGTAGTTTTCTTCCACTACAAAACAACACTTAGTAAGCAACTTCTGCAATACCTGGAGGAGGTAGCCCAAAATGGCAAATTTTTCATGATGGTTAATTTTTTTTTTTTTTAAGTGTTTAAGACTGTTTAGTGCAAGACTTTCATCACTCAAATAATCTCTTTTCACCTCTATCTGTATAGCGACAATACAGTACTAACCTTGTTCAAACGTCCAGTAAGGTTAACAACGATCTTGCCTGATCTGTGATCATCCACAATTTCAAATTCACCAATATAACCTGAGACGAGCAAAATAATACACAAAAACATCAGTTGTGATAGTAAAAGATTATATACACTTGGGGTGTCAAAAAACCACACACACTCACACATGCCATTATGCTGTGTGGCACGTAGGGCAGCATTTTTCCATTTCTGTAACATGGGTGTTTTACAGGACAGGGTTGTTAGCCCTGTGCCCAACCCCCTAATCTGGAGGACCAGTGGACTGCACTTCATTAGACCTCTACCCTTCGACCTATCAGGCTTGGATAGCCCTACCAGGAGACAAACCTCCCGCCAGCATAGTTCTAGGGGTCTCCAAGACACTCAAGCCTGCTGACCACGACAAGGTGGCGATCCTTCAAGGGAAAAAACCATACAGAGGGATACAATTCCCACTTTCCCACCACAAATAATATTTTATATTGTTATGCATCAAAATCTATCATATGGTAAAAAGTGCTCAACAAAATATCTCCAACCACAGTTCTTGGCCAAATTGTCAAAATACTGCGCGATGAGAATTTACATGTACTCCTACAGGTCGTAACCAGGCCGTTCATCTGACCTAGCTGATAGAGAAGAACAGTTTGAAAGCTTGGGTCAAAATTGACACTTTTCTGTGAAAAATCAAATAACGAGAAAAGAACCAAGAGATATGCGAAGGCCATAAGACTGGATTACCTTTAAACTACCCTTGCTGTATTTATATGCAGTATAACCACGTGTTCGAGGAACATTAATGGTAGATTTCTAAATGCTACTTTGGGGAAAAAACAAAGTTTCGAGTCACTCACCGTGTTTCATCATCACGGTTAAAAACTTGATTATAACCTTCGAGGAGGGCCGTAGAAGAACCTGACGCTTTCCTCGTCTTTCAGCATTGCATATGGAATTGAGAGCGTCGCTTAATACGTTAATTCGCACCATGTTGAATCCTATGATAGAAAACACTTTCGTGTCAGCAGAAGCGTCAAAACAAATCCCATAAAAAGCAGCATTCGATAAAAAAGTAAAAAAATAACGACACAGAACTCAAGAAGAGTTCTTGCTTTATTCAGAGAAGGAGAAAAATATGGGTATTCGCCATTTCAGTTGCGGATGAAGGCAGATTTTTGAGAGATCTTACTCATACCTAGGTGGAAGTTTGCGATCGCAAGAGAGAGAGAGAGAGAGAGCATTTTAGAGCCTAGACCATAATACAATTCCCGGTTGCCTCGGTTTGAAGTCATGTCCAGTTTCCAGGCGCGGTTCACAGCGGAGCGCGGGTAAACAGAAATCAACAAATGGCTCATCCGAGCTTTCAAGTTTATTAGTGTCAATATTTGAGCTCTATTTAAGGATGTTAAGTTTATCAGATGTACTCTACGTGTAGATGGCAGAATCTTTTCGTTAGCCAGGAACAACGAGGGTTTTTAACTACCTAGCTTCACTACAACTGCAAATGTATGGTTGATCGATGGCCTCTTGGGAAAACATATTTAAGTTCTTGTAGTTCACTTGGGAATTTATTCGAATTTGGTTTTCATCACTGGAGAAATAGATGGATGACTGATTGGTAAAAAAAGGTTGACAAGGGATTTTTCAGTTATGATCTGTACAGTTTAACTGTTTTGAGAGAAGTTGTATCACTGTTGTTAGCGTGACTTTTTAAGGTACTGGAAATAGACGTGAATGTCTTACAATGTTTACAAGAGAAAAAGTGAAAGTTGACCCAGCCAAAATCACTAACAAGAAAGGAAGAAAGGGAAAAAGTTCCAAAGCAGCTTGGGAGACGCTTCTTTCTGGCTCCCAAAATGATTCTTCAGGAAACATTAATGGTAGATCACCTTCCCCAGACAAGAGGAATGGATACAAGCATGTGCAATGGTCTGATGATGATGACGATGAAGAAGATGACTATGATAAATATAACTCATCCATAACGCCAAATGCTTCTCTAAACTTTTCTGGTGATAGATCACAAAGTTTTGAAAGCTTGTGGCGGGCTGCAGCTAATGGAAGATCCAGTTCATCTTTGAACAGAAGCTTTGAATCTCAACGCATTCCCATCTCTGACTTTCAGGTGCATACTGGCCAACCGCCAATACCCAAAGAAATTGTTGCTAAAATACGAGAAGGAAGATATATCAACTTTCAGGAAATTCTTCCAGAAAACCTTGAAAGAGAAACTACTGACAGCAACAAATCCATTGATGAGACTGAAAGAGTGGATGACATTACTAAATGGACTGATTGCATGGCTGCTTATATTGCAGTGTTTACATGTGATCATCCCAATCGTATAAGAGACTTATTGGCATATCAGGGTATTATAACTAAGTTATACCGTGAATGCCAAGATAAGAGAGCTTGGCAAAGGTATGATGTAGCATTCAGGCGTAAAGCATCCCAGAATGAACTGAAGAACTGGAGCACAGTGGATGAGAACCTTTGGATTATGGCATCATCTAGGGATGCACGAAGAGCTGTCCTTTGCAAGGCTTGTCTTTCTTTGGCTCATGATCAAGCTTCTTGTCCATTTGTTCCTAAAGAGGAATCTTCAAGAAAGCGGCACTCTTGGTAAAGTTTAATTATAAAATGAAACCTGTTTTAGATTTAATAATTGCCAATCAATTCACCATCATAATTTGAAGTTAATAATAGAATATTTGTCAAAAACTTTGAAAGAATTCCAAGAGGTTAAAAATGTTTCCTGAGAAAGAAGCTTGAAGAAAACTCTGAACTTTTCAAGTGCATGACAAAGCATTTATGTGAAGCTTAACAGCAAAATGCTTTCAGTGTAAGCTGTTCATTTGTTTAATATGTGACTCATAATTTTAATTGCTTCATGAAAGGTTGTCTAAGTCTGCAAAGAGAGAGACAGTGTCAGAGGAAGAGCGTCCACGATCAGTCAGTCCAACAAGAGGAAAGAGGGGTCCTAATGAAGGCCTTGATCTCAAATTTGCATTTGGGTATGTTGACAATATCTAGTTTTTTTTTAGAAGGAACTGCTTTCTAATATTAGTTGAGAGATTTCTGTGGATATCAAGCCAGAGTGCACAACAGATTGGTTGACACATTATTTTCTTTAGCCAGTATTAAGTGAATATATGGAAAAGAACTTCAGAATTTATTATATTTTATCCCTGAAAAAATAATCCTTTTCACAGTCAATGCCATACAATCAACAGAAACAAAGTTCAATTTTTTTCTTGGGAAAGAGGCTGTAAATAAGAGTATTGGGAATGAACTAAACTTGCTAGTACCTGTACTCAAGAAAGCAATTTCAGTGGCATTCTTGAGCTCAGGTACTTAGGTAAGTCAACTATTCACTAGTAGTTTCAGATTGTAGCTAGAACTGTTTATATTAGTTTACGGCTTTTAATCTGGTAGGTCTTGTGCTTTTGTTGCCTCACAGGTATCATGGATACAATGCATGTAACAATTTATTCTACACACAGTCAAACGAAATAGTATTTCATGTGGCAGCTCTTGGAATAGTATACAGTCCAGCCAGTCATCAGCAGCGCTTTTACAAGGGTCACACAGATGATATTCTGTGTCTGACAATTCATGATGACAAAGACTTTGTAGCTACAGGACAGGTCTCTGAAAGTTAAATGTTTATCATATATATTAGTAAACTTTGTTATTTGCTTATAGAGCCTAATGAAAATTACATGTACACTGCAGCAACTTTACAAATTTTTGCTGATATCTTCCATTGTTTTCCATTAGCAATTCTTGTATCCACATGTACATCACTGGTTTAGTTGGGTTAAAAAGGCACTAGGGAGGAAATTCCAAGTTTGCCATGTGAGAGCCCTGAAAGTCACAACAATAACAGAAGTCAAAGGAACTTAAGAATAATTTTTGATTGATAAAGAGACTACTTTTAGTTGTGGAATTTCCATCCAGACTTAACCAAACATTTTTATTTATTGCTGCACTTTGTCACTTACTTGTTATTAAAGGTGGGAAAACAGGCAGAGACTCATGTTTGGGATGCCAGTTCCATGAGGACTGTGTCTGTGCTGAAAGGCTTCCACAGGAGAGGCGTCATATGTGTTGACTTCTCAGGTACAGTAGGTTAACAATAATTGTTGCCTATCAAAAGAAGAGTGAAATTATATTTTGTGAGGATTGTGCTACCACCATGTGCATATATTTGTATGCACCTTATTTTCAAATTTTTTAGGTGCTAATGACCAAGAATTAACTGAAGTAAGACATTCTTGATCCTGTACCGGACACAAATTGTTGCTACACTGTAAATGTAGTTGTATTATACTGAAAGCAGTTCTCAGTTGGCTTCAATCTTCTTGATGTAGGAGATGGAAAGAAATTAGCTGATGTGGGCTTGGATGATGACCATAGCATCTGTATTTGGGACTGGAAAAAGGAAGAGAAACTGGCATCAACAAGAGGTCACAAGGACATGATCTTTGTTATTGAATGGAATCCTTTCAACATAAACTACCTGGTGTCTGTTGGAGAGAAGCACATCAAATTCTGGACACAGAAAAGTAATCAAATTTGTGAAATAAGTTTGTCTCCTGGTGATTGAGGAAATATCCAAATGTACAGTATGCAACAGTGTAGTTTATTGGATCAACATAGATGCATATTTATCTTAGATTTTTCACTGTATGCAGATGTGAGTACTTTTGGAAGGAACTTAGCATGTTTGGCAATAACAATCTTCTCTGTGATTTTAGATTCAAAGCTAGAGAAGCGTCCTGTGACATTTGGTAAAGCTGGTACTGCTGCAACTATGCTGTGTGTTTGCCATAGTCCTACAGATGACTTGTGCTTTACTGGGAGTGATACAGGACTAGTATATGTGTGGCAAGGAACCACTCTTCGTCGCTCAGTACAAGCACACAAAGGACCTGTTTGTGCCATGTACTCACTCAGCCAATTCAAACAACAGGTATTGTACAAGGCATTGTATAGATAATCTTAAAATACAATTCTTTCCTTCTCTTGTTGCTTCTTGAACACTTAACTATGACAGTATTGTTGTTCTTGAAAGATTGATTTCCTCAATCATTGTCTTACAAATCATGTGACACTGTTTTGAGCAAGATTTACCTAATTTCTCTTTTGTTTTTGTGAAAGCCAGATTTCAATAAGACATTTGAAATACTGACCGCATTTGTTTTTCCTGTGCGTTTGATATGCATCACATTTTTTGGGGAGATGTAGTGATTCAATATTCATACCTATATATGTACCTCTCACTCATTGTTATATAATGAAGTTTAGTGAGTGGCTTGCCGTCAAACTTCCTTGTTAAACTAAAACCCCTGCTTATCATTTCTTCTTCTTCTTCTTCTCCTTCCTCTTCTGTCCTTC
Organism: Pocillopora damicornis; assembly: GCF_964200805.1. Classification (NCBI taxonomy): domain Eukaryota; kingdom Metazoa; phylum Cnidaria; class Anthozoa; order Scleractinia; family Pocilloporidae; genus Pocillopora; species Pocillopora damicornis. The sequence goes on from NC_142679.1 coordinate 23,145,147, forward strand.
TGACCTCACTGTCTCTGTCTGTCTAACCAAGCAATCTTTGGCAGCTGTAAGTTGTTTAGTTTAATTGACTGTGGCTTTTAATTTTGTTTAGTTGATATCTCAACCTCTCCACTTTTTGTGTTGAAGGTTATTTTTGTGACAAGGAAAGGAATCATTGTATAAATCACAGTACCCCTCAAAGAAGGTTGTTATTGGTTATGGTATAAGTATGGGGCTACAAAAAATAACTGAATTCTCTTTGAGGAGATTGGAACCCTTGACCTTTTTATGTTTGCAAGATGATGTAGTACTTCCAATCTTTAGTGAACTAAATAATGAGCATGGTCATTACTTGTTTCATGCACACTAAGCATGCTGCATACTGCTGGGATTGTTATTGTTGAAAGAAATCATAACACTCCTTGCTTGTAACATTCAGGGCTATGTGACTGGTGGAAGAGATGGTGTGGTTACTATGTGGGATCCACTTTTTGAACAATGTCTTAAAGCTTTCAAGGTGGAAGATGCTGCCATGAATCCAGGCTCAGTTCTTTTGCAGAATTTGCCACCTGTTAGAGCCTTACACACTGATGAGGGAAAAATACTTATTGGCACCGGAAATGATGAAGTTAGTTTGTATTTAACATAGTTCTGCCAAGTTTTACTCATTCTCAGTCGTCATGAAGTCCAAAATAACTACAGCTTAGGGTCATGACATGTGATACACAGGGAGTGATTAGTTTTTCTCTTCTTCACCAGTCCCCACATCACATGCCCAGCATGGTTTGAGGGTGACTGGAAAGGAGTCAGTTTCAAGGAATCCATATAATTGTGTACTTTGGATTTGTTGACCAGAATGTTTTATTCATTTTGCTAAGTAATCACTTATGAATTCATTATAAGGCCTGGGGCACTTGTTTTATTTTCGTGTTATGTGGTTTTGGTTCTTGCAACATAACATGTAGTTCAACCTTAAGGTGCACAGAGGCAGTGATTTATTATTTCAACTAGAGTCCTTAAGTAACAATGTTTATCTTCTTTAGATCATTGAAATTGAAGAAGATGGCAAGATGACAATTTTGGTGCAGGTAGCTGTCTTGCCTTAATTTTCATCTGAAAGTTATTGCACGTCATTTTGATAATTCATTACATTTTCATCGTTCTTATTTACGTTTCATTAGGGCCACGGTGAAGGGGAGGTGTGGGGCCTAGACACGCATCCAGCAGATGATGAGTGCATGACCATCAGTGATGACAAGACACTTAGAGTCTGGGACCTAACTAAACTGAGACTAAAAAAGGTGAGTTTCACAAAATCTCTGAAATTGTTTAATTTCATCATCCAGTTTCTTAGAAGATGCAAAACACCGAGTCGCAACATTGGATTTTGTAATTAATTAAGTTAATTGAAAACATTAACATCGATACATTTGTTCCTTTTTCTGTAACCTGCGTAGGTAAAGAAATTAAAGAAAGGTGGTCGTGCTGTGGCATACTCCCCAGATGGTACTACTGTGGCTGTGGGTCAGAACGACGGGGGTTTCCTCATTTTAGATGCGGAATCATTGGAAAAGATTGTTGGATTCAAGGACAGAAAGGAGGGCATTTCCGATATCAAGTTTTCACCTGGTAAACTTTCATCTGAGTTGTTTGTAGCGTTGTGCTACTAATATTAGAAATACTTCAAAGGATAGCTTGCGATTAGGCCCTCATTATCTGCGTTTCAGGAACGCGCGTTTCTTCGCTTGCGAGAAAGTTTGAGGCTTTGGGCAACGTTAACTAGCGTGAGGTCAGTAAGCGGTCTGGCACTGTTAGTTAGTGCCAGACCCTCCACAAACCTCTCTCCGACCCGAGCGGAGAAATGGTCGTCTAATGAGGACCTGTCCGCATATTAGTCACAGGATTACCAAAAAGTTTTCTTATAGGAATCTCTCTTCGCGACTGGCAATCGACTCCTGGCAGAGTCACCTGCAAAATTTCGATCGTTAGCGTTTCGATCATTTTGCAAAGTAAACCGAATATTGTATTTTTCTTTCTTTTTCGTTCGACAGACAGAATTAGGTAGGAAAAAATTGCTTGTGAATGTCTTTTTGTTTGTATCTTACTCCCACAGATGGTAAGTTATTAGCGGTCGGTTCACATGACAACTTTGTGGATATCTACAGCGTAAGGCGAGGCAGACGAACTGGTGTCTGTAAAGGAAGCTCTAGTTACATCACTCACTTGGACTGGGACACTAAAGGTAAAAATGGTATTTGTTAGTACCAGATAGTACACGGTTTGAATTGTTCACGTACAGTTGTCGCTTTAGGGTGCCTCTATTACTGCAATTCCTCTCATTTGGTCCAAAACTATGATGGACTTTGGCACACGCTCGCTAAGAATTGTACCTCTTTCTTGATTAGACAAGTAGTTTCTGAGAACAATGAATATAGGGGGTAACTTTATAAAGAAACTGTGGTGCTGCTTCGATGGGAGAGTATAACAGGGTAATTTAGTATTAACAACTAAGTTGATAACGTAAGTTGGCCACCGTAAAGAGTCACAAAGCTGACGTTTCGAGCGTTAGCTCTCCGTCAGAGCGAATGTTTCCAGGACACTTGTCACATATGAACCTAGAACCCATTCCATTGCGAAGTCCTCCGCTGTTTCTCATATTATTCAGCAGATCGGGCGGCGGAATCGGAGCTGGCTTTTGTTTGAATCCTTGTTGGAACCCAGATTTTTCTCTGTTCCACGCACTTAAAAAAATTCGTAATATCTTATTTTATGATGAAACTTAGTGGAAAGATGTGAATTTCAACGTGAAAGTGCGTCATTTTTCAGGAAAGCTTATTCAAACCAACTCCGGAGCCCGCGAACACTTATTTTACGAGGCGCCATTCGGCAGTCGAAAGACCATCAGTGTTCCGGATATTGAGAGATTGCAGTGGTCCACGTTCACTTGTGTCCTGGGTCCAACTGTTAAAGGTGTTTTCCCGCCCGGAAGTGACGTCACTGATGTCAACGCCACCTGTCGCTCTAAAGACGGAGGCTTATTGGCCAGTGGTGATGATTTTGGTCTAGTGAAGCTTTTCGAGTACCCAGTGTCGGTAATAAGTTTTTGATAAATAATTGCTTCCAGTGGTATTTTGCATTGCTTTTTGATTATTTTACGGATCAATTGAAAAGGACCAGAAGAAGTATGTGTCCATCTTGAAGTAATGCACAAGTCAGGAACAACCAAAGAGATAAACAAAGGATCCTCAAAGATGAAAGTACATTTTTCAATTGAATTTTCGGCGGAAAATTGGACACTAGTGTCCTAAATCCAAAATCGGACACTGGTGTCTCAAGTCCAAAATCGGACATTTGTGTCAAAAATCCGATATTGGACACTGTTGTCTAATACCATCGCTCTCTCATTTAGATAACATATGTGGTTTCGTCTCCTATAGGAGGCAGTAGCCACAAAAATTGAACGTTTGTCTTTTTTTCAGCATCGTGGGGCACGTGGTCGGAAGTATGGAGGTCACTCCTCACACGTGACAAACGTTCGGTGGAATTATGATGACCGCGTACTTGTGTCAACCGGAGGTCTGGATACCGCCGTGCTGGTCTGGGACCGACTGGTTGTTTCAGAAGTTGATGAACCAGGTGAGGACACTTAAAGTGGTTGAAGCAAAAATGTGGGAGCAAAAATTTTGATTGTTTGAAAAATTTTGATTGGTTGAAGCAAAAATGTGGGAGCAAAAATTTTGATTGTTTTTTTTGCATGTTATTTTGGTTTCTGGATCAGATATATCTGAATTTTCTTTTTTGAGCGCTTAACCCTTACCTTTTCTGCTTTAGACCTATCCTAAAATATTTCAGTCAAGGGGAAAGGTTCATGCGATTTTGGATTGGACATCGCGTGCAAAGAAAAAATGTCTCCAAATGAAAGATGTTTCTTCCGCCTTTGTCTTTTAAGCTTCTCAGTTGTCAGCTGTTATCCAATGATGATGTGATTTTGTTTCATTGATACTCTTTTCACAATTGTAACTGTTGTTCACAGAAAAAACCACGGAAGAGAAGGTTCTTGTTCAACCAAAGTTTATCCCAACTGGACCCATAAAGAATCCAATTGCAAGAGGAAAACCTCAATGGGACTGAAGCACCTGGCTTGTATTTAATTCGTGGTCACTTTGTGGCTGGGTCAGTTGCTCTGCAAATTATTGCACAGTTTTAATCGAGTGTCGAGAGTACTCTTCTTTACATTCTCATTTTCTTGCTTTTTTTCATCGAGTTTTTATGAGCCCGTTGTCTTGCTTTTTTTTGGTCTTGATGAGCAACTGGCATTACTTTTGGTTTTACGACACTCGTTCGAAATGCACTCCATTAGTGACTTGGGTGTCTTTTACCCTATGGGCGACTATTGTAATCCAGAATGCGTTGTATATCGCGTTGAATCTTTTTCGTCAGATTATGGCAGAGATCTTGCCCAAATTCTGAAGACAGCTACGTGCAATAATATATTCAGTCGCAATATGTCGTATGTTTATTCAGTCTTTTAAAACGATATTTAATTATGAGAATCATTGTCTTTTCAAAGCAAAGCGTGCTTTGAAAGCGTTGAAGAGAAACTCTTACAGTGCGGCGGAAGATCAAATTGTAACTATTCCATTTTCTGTACATTCCCTCGAGAGTTCACTTTGGATTTCAAGCCTTGTTTTCCCTCAACTCATTGTACATGTATTTTTCCCAGTGGATAGAAAGTGAAAGAGATACGAGACACTTTTATAACTTGCACACACTAGACAAATTCATGTAACAAGAACATCCTTACTAGTGTTCTCACTTGGTATGGGTTGTTAATAAAACGTACCTTTCTTTAAAATTCACGGGTCTATGTTACTCTATTGAAGAGACTGAGAATATTTTTGTACTATGATCGAACCATTCCTCTTTTTATTACATGGTTGGTGATAGTAATAATTTGTCATTCCAGATTTGTACAGGCGTAAATGAGATCTTTACGAGGATGGTATTAGCCCTAATTCCAAATTTCTGCGAGCATTTTTCTTTGTAAATAATTAGCTTAATCAGCTGCGCAGTTACAGTAATTACCGTTACAGTCACCACAATCGCTTATATAAAGATCGACGTGCGTTATCCTCAGAATCAAGTTTTAGACCTGACTCAAATTGAGAGCCAGCGGAGTCAAAGGGTACGATTGGTGCGCGTTAGTAGGTTTTATCATTAATGCTCCATATATTTCCGTTATAATGCTTCTTTCTTTTCTTCCCTTTAATATTATTTCTCCAATTCACCGGATGTCTCTAAGTCCAAGTCTGTCACAATGTAGCGGTATCGATAGCTGTTCCTAAATCCTGTCTAAATCGTGTGGGTTGTTGCTGGAAAATACGTGAAGTTCGTACAAAAGTTTAAAAACTTCTGGAACGCGCATTTTCATGATGGAAAGCTCGAGAGTAGGTTTAGGACAAAAACTTTACGGTTTTAGTAGACTTTAAAAGAACATAGTGTTAGTTTAAGGATATAACCTGTACTGAACGTTGAACAGTGAAATTGAATTATTAATTTAAATTTAAGTAAATTTACAACTGAGTGGTAGAATATTTACCGTTTCGTAAGAGAGTGAGGTAAATGTTCTGCTACCAACTATCGATATTGTGTCAATATACACTCTCGAAGTGTTCTCGACAGTTTTTGAAGAGGCAACCACGGAAAGTAAAAAGTCCATTTGACAGTTGTGCACTTATGTCGTAAAATGAGTTGTGGTTATTCATTGTGGTAAATAACACTTCAAAGGAGAAACATAATCGTTTGTCTCATGATGTGGTCGCTTCGGATGTGGATCGCGACGTTTCGACTCCATACTGCAGTCTTCTTCAGGTGCGACCTAATCGCACATCCGAAGCGACCACATTGTGAGACAAGCGATTATAATTCTCTCTTGAAGTTGTGCGTTTAGTTGCCAAGCCTTTTGTCAGGAATGGTATTAATGCTGAGGCTGACCCCAAGTGACAGATCAAGAGACGTGAGGAAACAAATTAGCAGTACAACAAAGTAGTATGTATCATAACAAGGTCACCCTTATACCCAAAGGCATAGCAGCCTAGCAGAGAATTGTTAAAGGACCACAATATTGTGCATGAGCTTTTTTTTTTTTTTTCTCTTGAGAAGTTGTTCAGTTTACGCATGCGCAAACGACGGTTGTGCTGCTGTGCTGCGCTCAATAATTTATATGAATTAATATTTTATTTACTGAGCAAAAAATATGTTCTTTGTGATTGCATGTCAATCCCCCAACCCAATACATTTGGATGAGAATTGAAATTATAGGAATTGTTAGTGCTAGCCACTGAAATAGAAAAATAATTATTGATTTAAGAAACGTATTGATGCATGTTTTGAGATCTGCGTCAGCTTGATTGATGAAAAAGGATAAAAGAGTACTTCGAGTTGATAAGAAAAATATTTCGAATGAAAAATCTCATAGAAAAACGATCTCGGAACATGAAATGGCAATTTGTACTTTTGCTTCAACTAAGTAAGTTGTACATGCGTTCGCAAACACACTCAGTCATATCCCACGATCAAAGAGGAGTCAGTGATATCGCTGATGACATAATTTTATGCTAAAAAATTAAGACTTTACTTCAAAGCGTGACGGGCCCCTAAAGATTTGAACGCTGAGAAATGTCACCTGGACTTTTGTCTCTATATGTGGGCTTCTTTTTCGTTCACCTGATGCTAAAGACCGACGGTTTCTATATTTTTCACGCTTTTAACTCCCACTGTAGCACAACTAATGTTTTATAAACACTCCTCCTCTGTTAATTTCAATTTTAAAGGTTTAATGACGCATCCGATAGAATTGAAACTGCTTACATACAGGTGCACTGACAGAAAAAATAGACAAGCCTTTCATATAATTTCCCTATCTCAATCTTAAATTTGACTCTGTGAGTTTTTTAATCCTAGAAGAATTATATGAACAATATTTAAATCATTCAAGGAAAAGGAGATTATGTAAATTTGAATCAGGTTATTTGCCATTTGAAATGTTTATTTGGTAGATTTCACAGCCAGACAATACTGTATAATCTTTGCAACTTTCTATTAATTTTTTAGATAGAAGTTTTGCTTTAAATTAATAAGAAAAAAACATCACAGTCTCGTAAATGAGTCATCTCAGATATAATAAAATCGTTTTATTAACTGACCAGATATAATAAATCATTTTATCAGCTATCCAGGTGGTAAGAATACGTTCGTTTTATTAATTTTTATCCTTTTCCAATCAATTTAAAAAGTGATTTCTCCTCAAAATTCTCGCCTTTCTACAATTGCGTTAATTACAGTTCATAAAGAGTAAACAGGTCCCTCTCAACATAATCTATATCAGATGTCAGTCGATTACCAAAGCGCTTTTCTTGTTCTGAGATGAAAAGCTTGCTGAGAATTGTGCGTACAATTATCATCGGATCGTCGAGATGCAGTGCGTATTTACAAATATTTTACGGATTGGAAAAGATCAATAGGACGCTGTAACTCCTGTAAAGTGCAATCAAGGAAAAGTTTCCACGCTAGGCACTGAAAGCTTTTTGTTTTGCAAAATATGAATCGCAGTACGACGGTACTTCTTCGCGATTTGAATGAGGAAGATAAATCTCAAGAAAATCAAGGTTTGCCTTTGTCGCTTCTCCGACAATTTTCAACCAAGGAGAGAGGAGTTGCAAGGCGTCGCCAAACCATGACGAGCATCTTGCGAAGAAGCATTTCAGATTCAGTGGAAAGGAATCTCTGTTACCGTGTTGGTTTGCATCAGGTATTAAATAATGTAATGACAAAATTGGGACACGAAAATCGATAAAGAGCTGAAAAATTTACAGCAGCGAAAAGTCGGAAAGAAGTTAGTAAGACACTGAGACATCATTTTATCCGAAGCCGGTCTATTATTACCATTTCTCCCTGTGCGTAAATCATTCCGTGGTGTAGCCAACAGCGTCATTGGAAGATGTGAGGCTCAACTGAATACTAACGAAAATCTTACATTTTTTATGTGTGGGGAGGAAAAGTTAACATCGTTCGCTGTTATTCGTTGTATTTCAATTTCACTTGCTGCTCAAACGCTGAATCACAATTGAGTATTTGAGTATTTATTGCTGACCAGTTTCAGAAGAAATAATCAGAAGAAATCGACTCAATACTAAACTCAAAATGGATGTGACCATCAAGTCTCTGAAAAATTTTTGTTAATCTTGTTTACTAGTAATCTCGAGGAATTTTGAAAAAAAATAGAAGAGAAGTAGATATGACATGTGCGGTATCGACTTCAGCAGAATGAAATATTTTTCCATATCACATGAAATGCGCCATACAATGATAATCTAAAATTTGTATACAATGATAATCTCCGTTCTTTTGAGAATGTGTAATTGCTGTTAAGGACAACGGGTGATCTCTTGGAAAAGGAATGAAAGCTTCCACCGATCTGTAAATTAATAATTAATTTTTCATGGAACAATGATTTGTAATTTGATTCAACTTTAGATGACGTTAAAATATACATTTATGTTCTATTATCGATCATCCGCTCTGACAATTTTCTCATTGGAGAGGAGAAATCCATTATATGCTGAAATCATTTCTTGATTTTCAAAAAATATATATTTATATGTTTTAATTCGTACAGAGAAACACCACGAAACCATTGTCACCTACATTAAGCTTCGTTTGCTCACACTTTTACTAAAAAATTTTTTTCTTCCTTGACAGGCCTGTCGGGATGGTCTCATTGATATCGTTCGAGCATTACAACAGAGAGGTGTACCTACCATCAACATCTTAGACAAGGATGGGTTGGCCCCAATCCATTACGCAGCCCGTTATGACCACGAAGAGATTGTGCAGCTACTAATTGAGGGAGGTGCAGGTAATATTTCATCCGGATATTGTTTCATTTTCTCTGCGACAGTTTTCCCTCGAAAAGTTCTTTTTTTGTGTGGCAAATCGTCGCCCATTACTCTCGATGACAAGGGTCTTCTTCTCAGTGTCGTCATTGTATTCCGTTTCATGATAGGAAAACTTATACAGCATACCTTTTAATGTTTTAGATCTGGACATATTCTCTGGCTGTGAAAGCAAATTTACTACACCTCTTCAAATCGCAGCAAGATTTAACAGTCCTGCCACAGCTCGGTTGCTGGTACTGAATGGAGTAGATGTAGCAAAGCAGTCAAGTTATGGACAACAAGCTTTACACTATGCTGCAAGAAGAGGAAACTTAAAAGTCGTTCAGGTGGGTTTTGGAAATATCGCGAACTTTTGAACTCTAAAACTCCCTCGATCCAAGATAACATGAAAATTACCAGACAGATAACTTTATAACAATATCTCAGTTATCTACTCTGTGTGCATGTTTTAATTTAGGTTCTGCTCAGAGAAGGAAAAGCAGAGGTAAATGCAAAGGACAATGAGAATTCCACCCCACTACATGCTGCATCTCAAGAGGGAAAGCTAGATGTTGTCGAAATTCTGGTGAGGGTATTATCGCAACGCAGAAAAAGATGGGACCGCGGAGTAGCAGTCGATCGTGTATTCTGATATAATGCAGTCCTTAAAAAGGGCTGGAGACGTTAACAACGAATGACTTTACGTCAAAATGAACAAAGGTTATCATCCGACTTACGAGGGAAATTGTTTGTCAACGAGTGTTAACAGTCAAGTTCATTATACTGAACTGATTGGTCAGTTTTCGCCTTAATGCTATTGGCTATAAGACTCTAGTAGCGTAAGTCAGTTGTGATAGGTCAGCTTGATCTTTTTGGTAAGGTCGGCTTGTTACCGTCTTTGGTTCATTGATTATGTTAGTGTGTTAACTGTTCTGTTCTGTTCCCTTAGCTGCAATATGGCGCTGACCCGAGTTTAAGTGATAACGACGGATACACTGCAGTGCATTTAGCAGCTAAAGATGGATACGATGATGTGTTGGAAAAACTACTTTCCACAGGTGAAAAATCGGAAATTCAAGTAGTCTGTTCCTTAATTTTGTAATTTATAGTTCATCTCGATGATTTAAAAATTTTAAAACGCCTTTGGTTCGCACAATTGAGAATTGTTGAGCCAGGATCTATTTCAAATTACACGAGCTCACAGTCAAAATATCTCAATGTTGTATGTTCATAGAATAACTGTTTCCAGAGAAGAACAAGACCTAATTTGACGCAAGTAAGGTATCATAATAGGGAAATATTACATTTTTTAAAACTGAAATTTTCCTTCAGCGAAAACCTGTGGTGTATCATGTCCAGCTATTTTGAACAAAATGGATAATGATGCCAACTCATGTCTGCATCTGGCTGTCAGACATGGCCATATTAAAGTAAGCTTGATTTACTTCTGTTTATTCGTTTGAATGATTGTAGTATATTAGAGGTGTGATCTAGTTTCTCTTTTTTTTCTGAACAGTATTCCTTTTTTCCACTTCTTTTTCAGTCGGCAGAGGTTTGTATAAAATACGGCGCTGATACATGCGCAGCGCAGGTAAGTTGATTAATTTACAATCCCAAAAGTAGCAAATTAACATTCGACAAACGGTGACGCGATCCATTGCTTACAGAGGGACAAAGTGTTTGAAAGTGTTCGTCTATCCTAGCTTTTTAGATTTTTGTTTTCTATATAAAGAATAGATATTGCTGTCATAAAGCAACTTCTATAATCGCCAACTAACGATTTAACAAACGCTATTGAAAGATACCTAGTGCCGAGTCAAGAGAGTAGATGTATGATTACTGGTTTGGAATTCAGTCTCAATCGCAGTTCTTATTCACATAGGATGATTTGTCGTCTCCTCTTCATGTTGCCTGTGTGAATGGTTATTATGAGATTGCAAAACTTCTCCTGTTGAACGGGGCTAACATACACGATGAAGATGCAGAAGGAATGACGCCCATTTTGAGGTAAAAAGTAAACAGATGTTTAAATCATTTAGGAATTATTTCATAATCATTGCATCAATTAAAGCTGCATTTCTCCCTTGAATGTAATTTTTTTTTTTCTTTCTTAACTCGTCACAGGGCGTCACTGACTGGAAATGTAGAAATTCTCGATCTTCTTCTCTCAGAGGTGAGTTTTTATTTCCCTCAGTGTGTGGTTGCTCTGATGGTCAGCGTGAAAAACTTTTCCCGGCACGCCTAATTACCAAATGAGCTACATGTTTTTGGAAGTTCCAACATACCTGCTACACTATTTAAGTTCTAACTACACATCTAGTCTGAAATGTCTTGCGGTGCTTTTTCTCTACATAAGGGAGCTGATATTTCATCTGAAGAGAACACTTATTCCCCCTCACCACTGATGTGTGCAGTAAAGAGAGGCCATCCCAATGCAGTCAGATTTCTTTTACAACGCGGATCACCCATTGACCTGAGAGACGTAAGTCACAGGACTTCTCTTCACGTTGCTGTTTTTAGCTCTGATGCTGAGACACTGAAAGTAATTCTTCAGGTAAATCTTGATTAACTTTGAGTGATTGTTATGATTATGACATCTGAACCCAAGGTAGACAGGATTCTTACGACTCAGAGCTGAAAAATAACAATTAAGACAACCAAGGGAAATGTATCGAGTAGGCAACTTAGACCTCTACTGCAACGGGTGGGATTATCCAAGTTTACAATATATCGTGCGTTACTTTGCTTTATATAAAAATCATAACTCTAAGAAATTCGAGTTTATATTTATTTCTAGTCATTTTTGGTTTCCACGATTTTAAATGCACACACGTGCCTGCTCAAATAGGCGTATCTGCTCTACTGCACGAACAAGACAAACAAAATTACTTTTCAATTTGCTTCGAGTACATGGTTGAGTACATAAGATTCCCCTTAGGCAAAATTTTTTGTATCGAAGGATCTGGCCTCATGTCAGGAAAGACTCATTGAGTTAATGCAGGTGTGATGTAATTGCCCTTTCCCTTTGTTCTTGGCACTTTCACGTCAACAGTTTTATATGTATTCGCTAATGCCACATATTGTGACCGACTGCAGGCCGGGGGAGAATGTTTGTTAAACAGCAGGGACAAAAACGATCAGACACCACTCCACTATGCAGCGACTAAAGGAAGTTTACAGGTAAAACAATTGTCTGGACGCACAGGCTACAGTGCTGGAGCTACCACAGTCAGGTTTATTTACATTTCTGCCTCTTTCTCTCCTCTCTCCTTTTTCTTTTCTTCAAATAGCTCATTCAAGAGCTTCTCAAAACTGGGGCCAAAGTCGACGTCAAAGATGAAGACGAAAGGATTCCACTTCATTATGCTGTGGAGTAAGTAATACAAAATAAGCTGCAGTGTTTTTTTCTTGTAAATTCAATCGATACTTCCAGCCACTATCACAGAAAGTCACCGAACGTGTGACCTGATGTTAAACACGTTGTACAATGGATCCCTGATTTAAGTCCTACATTCTATTCTGATTTCCATACGGTTGAGATGAGTATATCTTATTAGAAGTTTACTACACACCAAAACTTTTAATAAGTTATTTACTATCCAACTGCTTTAATTCATGAGCTTTTCATATAAAGTGGGGAAAGCGAAGCAGATAGAAAGGCATAGCGCGCGCAGCCGACAGGTTAACCCTTCAATGACCAAGATCCTATTGTCAATTCTCCCCTCTAGCTGTCACAGATTTCCTTGTAAACTAGTTATGAGAATTTGGTGTTAAATGAGGATAACAAAAATCTACCTGATAAGTTTTAGAATTCTCATGACCTGTTTGCTGGATAACGTAGGGATATTATCGGGAGAAGTTTCATGCTTATCTCTTATGGAAATTAAAAGGTTAAGCAGTTTTTTTTATAGTACAAAATAACCAACTACTCATCTAATATCTAAGGACATTTGTACTCGATACGCGCTTTATTTATACTCTACTTAGTACATTTGGATAACAAATTACTTATACAAAAGCTGCCAGAGTGCTAATTAAAGTTTTTTCATGCACAGAAATGGTGATCTTGAATGTGTTCGGGTGTTGTTGGAAGCCTGCCCAGAGTCAATTCACATAACCGACTTTTGCCTCCAAAATTGTTTGCATTTTTCTGCTTGGCACGGTCATCTTGCAGTCACAAAATATCTGTTGGATCAAGGAGCTGCTGTCGACAGCAGGTGAATGAAACGAACCGAGAGAATTTAACCATTTGCTTTATCAGGAAATTGTACTTCAAGCCAGTTTCACCGACGATATTTTGAAGAAGACATCGGTAAAATGAAACGAAATGAAGTTCTCCTAATAGTTAATACCAACTCGTTGAAAAAAATGTTCTCTGAAATCACTTTTTAAGCATACACCTTTCCTGACTTTGAAGACAATTCTCTGGTAATGAAGCGACAATTTTGTAAATTTGTAGATGTGATGAACGCCTGACTCCGCTAATTCAGTCGGCATTTTGCGGTTGTAATTTGACAACTAGCTTGTTGTTGGATCACGGAGCGAAGATTGATGCTACAGACAAGAACGGGGTACGATATTTCGGTTGGTTGTGTCGAAAACATACCACAATCTTTTTTACAGTTCAATTTCTTCTAACTGGTTTTGTGCAGACGCTCTAAGTTGTCATTTATTACTCACATTGTATGTCCCACTGTAGGCCATGATTCGCTAACTATTACTTTTTCACTGACACGCTCTTGAACTTTTAACTGTGTAATTTAAAAACCATACAGTCAGTCTTTTATTAACCAAACTTTATCGCTTGGAGACCAACTTATAACGTGTTTAAAACATATGTGATTTTCATTAAAAGATAAGATGCTCTCAACTTGAAGTCGCATTCTGAGACTTCTATTTTCTTTTTAATTCAATCTTCAGTGCACCGCTTTGATTGCTGCAGCATCTCGAGGTAGGGTGAGTGTTCTGCGGCTGCTGTTGGACCGAGGAGCGGACATTCGACTTGTAACAACTGACGGTAAAAACTGCCTGGAAACTGCAATAGCTAACGGTCACCAAGATGTCTGTATGGAAATTATCAAGCATGAGAGGTAAACTCAAAACTGTTCCGATTCAGCAATCCGACTTTCCACGCGACACAATGGACCATTTCTTCAAATCTAAAACAAGTAGCAGTTTGACCAATCATTCAGTACGCAGCAAGAAGAACTGCACAGTTAGAATTTTGCCAAAATCCTAACAGCTTTTTAACAGTCAACCAGCGGTTAAAGAGATATTCTTTAGTTAAAACCTCTTTCCGAGGCTTCACTGGTGCATAAAATCCATCGTTGCCTAATTTCAGGTGGAAGGAAGCTTTTCCAGTGTGTGACAAAAGAAGCAATTTCATTCCATTAAAAAGTCTCATTGAAACGTTCCCTTCTGTGTCCAAGGTAAGAGATACAACGAACCGAAAAAAGGATTTTCACCATAAAAGAAAAGTTTATTAAAAATTGGTCGTTTACTGCTCTGAATTACTGTTATCTTTTTCAGGTGGTTTTGGATAAATGCATTCAGAGCTCCCATCACCTACGAACAGATGAGGATTACTCGGTATGAATGAAAGAGCTCCTAAAGGATCAAAATTAAATGTTTCTTTAATTAGATACCTTCAGGCGTAAAGTACTCCATAAATGTACTTATTCTTGACAGAAAATTACACTGTCACAAAATGTCTCTGAAAATATGACTTAGGTGTTTTTGGTTTTTTTTTGGCAACTGAAGGCGCAAATTAACGAAATTATTTTGTTATTTATTCCTAGGTTACTTATGACTTTAAATACGTGAATCCCCATCCCTCCTTGCTTAGCGATGGACGAGTCTTCTTTGCTCCAAAGGTGATAACAACGTCAACATCAGCTGATCGAGGGCTATAGAATGGTGTTTAAATAAATGGAGTAATACTCCTACCATGCTAAAGCGACATAAGGAAACAAGATGGTGATAAAGGAGAAACTGACAGCTTGAATTACAGACGATGATTTTTATAGAGCTGAAATTAGGACTTGACGTTACAAGCCTTTCTAGGGAAAGATAGATTATTATTACCCATGACTCGCAATTAAATAAACAGAGAAGATTCCGATCTAATAAGGATTAAGACAGAGAAGATTCCGATCTAATAAGGATTAAGACATCTAAATCTGGATTTCTGGATCTCATTACAGACAATGCTGGACTATGGAAGAGAAGAATTGATTTTTCATCCACTGATCATCGAGCTGATGCGATGTAAATGGTAAGATCGTCCAACACTTTTCTTTTATTAGCAACAGGTCCCTCTCGATCAAGAGTCTGACCCGCTGACCACTTGGTCAAGCGTCTCACACGTGACACAACTAATGAGAGAAATCTCATCTTTTCAACTGAAAAACGTCTTCTTTTAACAGGCAGCACATGGGCGTCAGGTATTTTTACATCTCTGCCGTGATTTACCTGTTTTACCTTGGAAACTTGACGCTTTACATGTTGTGCATTCAACATCTTTATTTGCTCAATTCCGCCCGACCAGTTATTCCAACCAGACAGGTACGAAACCCACTGAAACCTTTTCCAGATTTGCCGGCCTATATATATATATATTCTTTCACGATGGATCGTTTAGAGTTGTATCACGTGTCATCTTCTTTCAGAATGTGTGTATCTTTGCTCGCATAGAGGTCTGGGAGATTTTCATTGCAGTTATGACAGCTGTTTATTTGCTGATAGAAATGCATCAAGCATTCTGGGAAGTGAGTTATGTGTTGATTCGTTTGGCTATTTTGTAGGTTTGCCTTTCTATGGGACTGATAACTGAAAATAATTCAGTAAATGCAATAATTATTTTAAATTTATCTCCTTTAATTAATTAATTTTTTTTTAACGATCTCGTTCCTCTTTTCATTTGTGGTATCGCTTCTCCCATTTACCAAACAGAGAGCTCTGGGACCTGAGGAGGGTCATGGACGAGACAAAAATCCAGTATTGCAAGTGTTATAGTAATTAGCAGGCCAACTCAAGAATAAACGAGTAGTTTGTGACAAAACTCAAGTCATTTTGTTAAAAAATGCAAATTTATGACAACCATGATCTGGTGATTGTTTGATTTTTCTCATCGCAGACATGGAACTACATTGAATTCAGCAACATTGCTGATATTTGCACCTTCTCAACGGCACTCATTTCCATTTTTCCTGAGCCTTTGGGTTTGGAATTTCCTGATAAATGTGTTTTCCTTGTTATTTCTGTGCTGTTTGGATATCTCGCGCTTTTACTGTATCTGCAAAGGTTGGTTAAAATGTATTACTTTTAAACCCAATATCTGTATTTACGATGGGAAATTTGAGGGGTTTTATTCTTGAAACATTTTAGCTATTTTGCGTTACTGTTCAGAGTACTCCGAGGTATAAAGTTGTGTAGGTAAACTTAAGTTGCGAACATGAAGGCCAATGAAGGCCAATGCCGTCGGTGCTGTTCTTAGTTTCAGTGACAAAAAGGGATGAGGATCGAATGTATTTTGTCCAGTTCCTCTGAAAGGTCTCTGTTACTCATCAAACCTCTGGATGGCGAGATCTGCTTTGAAAGTAAATTGTCTTGTCCAAGAAGACAGCGCAATGGCCTTGGAGTGAGCCCTGTATTTTCGAACGGGAGTCCAGCGCAGTAGAAAACCATGCCACTTGTTATGAGGTTAAACATTTCGCTAAAAACGATTGAGAAAAACCAACTATTCACGATGAAACGTTATAGCAATTAAATGGGTTCTCTTTTCTTTCAGTGTATTTGAATCTGGAATACACGTCACCATGCTTTTTGTTGTGCTGAAGACATTAGGCAAGGTTTGTGATGAATTCTGAGCTTCTTATTTGTGAAAAATAAGCCCAATTACATACAGGAGGCAGTATGCTCGAGAGGTGAGCGCAGTCCGGAAGTCCTGAGTCCGTGTTTTGCTCTGACCGTAAAGTGAGTGCAAGCGAGACGTTGCATTTAAGCTTGTTAGACTTCTTTTCAGTGGAATGCTGGCCAGTTGTCTAACTATACTCACTAAGAGCACTCCCTTTGGGAAAACAAAAACTTAGAGTTTTTCCTTTAATAGTTCTGTCAATTAAATATTGTCCGATCCAGAGGAGTGTGTTAAATAACGATAAATAAAATGAATAAATAAATACATAATGAATAGAAATGGCCTCGATGCCACGTGTCTGATGTTATTTTTAGTAACAGTATTTCCGGACTATATGAAGCATTTATTGCTTGGTGAGGTGTTGTTGCTGTCTTTCTTTTCAGGTGGCAGTGATGTTCTCCATATTAATCTTTGCTTTTGCTTTGGTATTTCAAATGCTTTTATCAAAGGAAGCAAATGTAAGTGTTTATTCTTCAGTTTAATTTCGCTTTAACGCGACTGTTTCTTGTATAATTAAAAAGTATTAATACGTACATTAAGTCTTCACTGTTATTTTATGCACGTCCTCACCTCACCCATTTTAAGTTTAACTCAGGGTCATGAATTTGATAGCTTTTCTGTTCAATTTTCTCCAAAGTCAATGTACAAAAATGGAGAAAGTAACGATTTTTCTTATCTGCTGTTTTGTCTTTAAATCATCCACTATCCATCAGTCATGATGCGTCGATCAATCAATAAACCCCTTTGCTACTTAAGATCTCTTGAAATACGAACTATTTTTGACCACTGTCCAATATCTACACTATCTACCTGGTTAAACCAGCTTTCTGTCCCATAACATGCAACCTAACTTTAAGCTGTATGGGCGATTTTCCTTCCTAACTTCCACCATCTTTTACAATGCAGGCCATAGCTCTCAACATGACAATGAATGGAACTTTGTTGGGAGATATTGATAAGGTACGTCAGGCAAAAAAACTTACAAATTCGTCTGACATTTCTTCCCTGAAAATGAACGTTTTCAATCTCATCCATTAGTTTTTGTTTTTTTGTTTGTTTGTTTGTTTTAATAGGACCCATTTCAGTCATTACGTTTGTCTTTTGTGAAGGTGGTTGCCATGACAATCGGTGAAATCGAATACACCCGCTTTTTCATTGACCAGCGGCTGTTTTCGCCGACCTTAAGCCAAGCAGTATTCTTGGTATTTTGTGTCATGATGCCGATTGTACTAATGAATTTGACGGTTTGTACAAGTCCACATTCATTTTGTAATTGTTATTGGTGTTTTGCGTTGTGTTAGACTGGATGTCATGTTTGTCTGTTAATTTAGATCGAAACCATCATGACTGATTGGTTAATACGATAAGACCAAAAACTCAAGTATCACCCAATCACCATAATTCGTTTGACGATTTTCCCACGCTCCTGCGTGAACATGACAGATCCTTACCAAATTAGGTTACCGGCTTATCGCTGGCATGTTGTTTCACCTCACTCCCTTTCAGAGTCTAAATCTTTAGGTTTGATTCAAAAGCTCTGTTTGCTTTGGAGCACAATTCGTTAGTTCATGTCTCGATTTTTTTTCCAGATTGGTCTCGCTGTTGGTGATATCGATTCCATTCAGCAAAATGCCGAATTTAAACGTTTATCTATAAAGGTATGCTCTAACTAGTACTTTCCAGTCCATAATGAAATGAATTTAAATGAGCAGCCTTTCTAACTTAATTTTTGAAGGGCAAATGGCTAATAGGAGAGGACTAACATCGGTTTTCCTATTTCATTCACTAGTTAATATTTAACATTTATTTTAAAATTCTAAAATCAATAGGGTATGGTTCAGTACTTCATTTTTGGTAGCAGGGTTTACGAACAACGAGTTGCGGCTTTGACGTTTAAGGCCATATTAACATACAGTACGTGCTAGCCTACGTAGATTGCAGTCCCTTTGTGCGCTTTGCGGCGTCGCATAAACGAACTGCAAAGTCGTAGCAGACTTAAGACGCGGTGCCCCCCGGAAAAAAGGCAGCTACGCAGACTTTGGAGCAGGGAAATACGAAACGCCCGCAAATCCTTAAGCTTATAAAGATGAATGAAGTAAGTGGACTTTGCAGCTGTTTTCCGTGATTATAATTCTATTGAGTAACGCTTCTTGCAAACTTCTTCAGATCGAAGTTATCCACGAGTTCCACGAAAAATCGCCCCTGTGGCTTCTTCATCGTTTACATCAGCCAAAGTCGGTTAAACAGCCGAACAGGAAGGCAAAAACTATACTGCAAAAAATAAAGGTTGGTGGATGTTCACGAGACGTCTCTTACTGGTTTATGTTAAAACTTGTATATTCATTGAATTTAAGATTTAACAGGAGCCCATTACCCGCAGCCTCCATACCAATTGTACCCTTGAGTCAACCCTGTCCCGTATCTTTTTATTTTAAGAACTGAGATATGTGGGATGTTCTGTAATTTCCCGTGAAAACACGCTGACGTTCGCATAACACCCTAGCAAAAATGGCAGCCAAAGATTCCTTCTCTACGTTTGACGAAAACAATAGAGGACCACAGCTCTCTTATGATTGGCTATTATGTAAACACCCGCGAAAAACCCCATGGGAGGTGCTTCTAAAAATAAAAGATACCGTAGGGTAAGTATGGAAGATGGAAGCTCCGGGTAATGGGCTTCTGGATTTATAAATGACCATAACATGCACAGTATTAACACAACCTGGAGAAGTCTTTCTGAATAACTCCGCAGGCCGAAGGTAAATTAAATTAATCAGCTAAAAGCAGCAACAACAACAACATAAATGTTGATAGA
Source organism: Pocillopora damicornis (assembly GCF_964200805.1). Classification (NCBI taxonomy): domain Eukaryota; kingdom Metazoa; phylum Cnidaria; class Anthozoa; order Scleractinia; family Pocilloporidae; genus Pocillopora; species Pocillopora damicornis. The sequence goes on from NC_142679.1 coordinate 23,164,792, forward strand.
ACAAAGGAAATCACAGTGATCTGTCTCACATCCAACATGTGACTTCATGTGAATTTATGTTTTCGATTGTTAATGTTGTTTGATTCAGGGCTTAGGGAACAGACTGGTCAGCGGAAAAAAAGCAAAATACACGGTAGAGGACGCGGAAAGAAATTTGGCTGATCATCTGACAAAGATTTTGACATCAAGAATGAAGGAACAAGATGATAGGTAACAACAACGAAAACAACAACAAAAATAACAATAACAACGACAGAACCACAATAATCAACGCAACAACTGAATTTAATTCTTCAAGGCTCTCTAAAAGTTACCTTAACACAGTTAGGTGCCCTTATAGCAAAACTTTAGAACTGGTTTTAAACAATATGTTATTAGAGACTTTTGCACGATGGCGTGCGGAATCAAAACCGCAAATATTTAATTGCACAGGACATTAATTTTCAAATCCGTGTGGATTTTCCCTGCAGCTTAAAAAAAAGCTAATTAGCGAAATCCCACAGACTTAAATTGAAGGCCGATACAACGAGTCACCTAACTCATAAAATCTCTGATAGCCAATTTGAAAAAACGTTTATTTTATCTTTGGTTCAAGCTAAAAACTAATAAGGCTCAGTGCAATTATTTGCGTGATTTATTAGTAAACGTAGGTCTCTGCCTTTTTATCTCAGAATCAGTGGTATAACCCTGGAAATGAAGGAACAACGAAAACTGCTCGAGTCACTGCTCCAAAGGATGCCCGGGACTGAAGCACGAAGAACTTTGAGCGACGATTAAAAAAAGGGAAAAAACATAGAACAGTCAGACAACAAGGAAAAATAAGGGTTGAACACTGACAACCGTGGGTCTTTGCTCATGGTGTGAGAGCCTAGCTATGCTATGAAAGTTAAAAGTTTCGTCAACCTTCGGCAAAAAACATCATAGTAGCCAGTCGTAGTTTTGCCTCTAGGAGCCAGGAATTTACTGGTTGATTTTAATGTTACAGATGGTCCCAGGAGAGCATGGATTTTCGCTTTTCTGACAGGGTCTCTTTCAGTGACTAAAACTAAACTGATTTATGGATTGATTAAAGGAAAATTACTATTACATGTTACTGGAGTATAGGTCGTAAAAAGGAAACGAGAATAAACAATAATGATAATTACAATAAAGGGTTTAGTGAGGTGATTACTGTTATGCGAGTCACAGTCCTTTTCCCTTTACCTGTGATCCGTTTGCATGTCAAAATCCACAAACATTCGCGCTCTTCCGAGTCACTGATGTTTCTTATACATCCTTTGAATATTAGGTTTACGTTTTCAATTTTTGACGTTTTCATTCTTCTTCATTTGGAGCATTCAACGTGTGTGTGTGACAGTCTTGCACAGTTAAGCCTTTTCTTCTTCAGTCATCTATTTGCGAGTCCCAATTGTTGCGTCACGAACATATGTCCGCGCTCTAAACTACAATTCAAGTCCCCAGAGCTAATCGGCTCTCCTAACTAACGTCGCCTTGGGACGAAAACTCCCAGGTTCCTTACTTTGTTGTCTGCTTGGCATAAACCAAAGACATCTTTTCGAGTAGTTAGTGAATTTGCTCGAGCGATGGCAAAGTATGTCCCGAAGGTTTCCTATTTCTGCTGGCGCAAACAAAAATTAAGAGCGCTTAGAAAACAACTACAGGTCTGCACCAGGAAATGTTTCTTTATTTCAACCACGCATCAACACTTTTAGGTCATATCAAAGGGCTTGTAAGCTCTCATATATCCTCAAAATATGTCATAAAATATCCGGAGGACGACCTCGTGACACTACAGCTGAGTTTCTCAAACTGTCAAAGCATAATTATTTAATCAAATGCTGTTTCGCATGTCACGTCTTAGCGCATTTGCTCTATAATTCCCTAAAACAAAAACTCAATTGGCTCTTTGGAAATTCTTTGGACATCAATTATGATGCTGGCGGCGTTCCCTTGACAACCTGTGAAGGGCGGCTTAGTTTGATTGACAACCAGTCAATCATAATACGATTATTCCGTTCTTTGTAATTTGGTTTAATTGCCTTTTTATGCTATTCAATTTAATTCACCGAGTGGTCCATGATATAAGGTGCTATCAAAATACACTTGGAACGTGTAGGGAAGTTCTTGCAGAATTAGAGTTTTACGGAGAGGTCCCGGAAAAGGAAATGATGTGAAGCTATGTAGAGTTGCAAAGACGACGACAGAATTAAAAAATATGAAAGTTGCTCATCCAAATCAAAGCGCAGCTGCGGCATTTTTCACCAAGTCACCAACTTCCACCAGCAGGGATCGAAGAGGTATGTAAACTTAACACTTAGGAGATATCACTTACTCCTCGAAGAGGTGGCATCTTTTCAATAACAATTAACTGGCATCTTGATGATGTTCCTTAAAGTGATCCTGTTAAATTCGCAATCGGTGGAAGACCGACCAAAATAGGCTGTTGGCTTTCTTTCAAAATTTAGCGTTCGCTTAGCTAAGGAAGGCAGTTCAGTAAATTTGAAATATCGAATCTAAGGTAATAGTGTTAATGAATGTTTTCTCTGGAGCAGCGAATCTTCTGGATGTTTATAGGCGACATTTGCAGACAGAAATGTTTTGTACTCAGTTTGCATTATTTTCAGGGTTGTTTTGAGAACAAAGATACTCGAAACGTTACATCATGCCTAAGAAGTCTGTAACCCAGGAAACAACCCCCGCGGGTATGTCGTTCCTTCAGATTCCTGGGACGTCGTCTACAGCCGAAAGCGTGTCCGAAAATTCTCGAGATGGTTCGGCAGTGTCTTCGCTGAAGTCTGCTTCGATACACTTTTCAACAACAGTACGAATGCTTGCTCCAGTTATATGGTCGCGAATACAGTCCCGGAGAGCGGTTTGTTATTGTTCTTGGGTTTTAACGTTTTATGAACAGCATTGAAAGATATTTTGTGGTTTAATGTGGACTTTGGTGACTGTTACGGTTTGGATGACCCGCTTTGAGGCAGTGTGTGACGCTATGTTGTCAAAACAATCTCACAAACTGATGTTAACTGCTGAACAAGTCCACCAACAATTTATCAATCATCCCCTTTTTTGTTAAAGTTCAAGCACGTAGTTGAGACTAGGCAGGTATTAGTATTTGAAGGCGCCACAAATTTGCTTGTTTTAGTAATTACCTTGGACACGATTAGAATGTGAAGAACGATAAGCTTCTTGAGGAACGCATGATTTTTTATTCGGTTTCCGCATCTTGTTTTTATTTTATTTTTTCAGAAATCAGTGGCCTTCACCACCCCTGTTTCTTTCCACACAAATGATTCTTCAAACGAGTAAGATATGATGTTTCTTTTTCGATTATGGTACGGGTATTTAAAAAGAACGTAACTTAATTCAATCAATTCATTAGTAACAAGATATTAAGAATCTAAATTGCAAAAAAAAAAAGTCTTTCTCCTGTCCCCTGGTGGTTTATGAGGGTTCACCCACCCTTCTCACAAGACTTGTGAGTTTTCCATGAAAGAACAAGTTTGGTTAGTTTGGTTTGATTGTTTGACAACTGACAATGCAGTCAAAGAGTGTGTCACTTGGTTTCATATAACTGTTTAATCTAAGATTGAATGACTGTTGGATAATAGCCTGAGTGGAGGGGAGAGGGGAGGTGGTGGTTTGTTAAGAATACAAATAAGTAAAGATTTCGTGAATACACCAAAAAGGAACTGGTGCTTGTTATCAGATGTGACTTTTTGTTTGGCTAATTTTGATGACTTCCCTTAGCTTTGATATCAACATGAAAGGACTTACATGTAAATCTTAAAGCACGGATTCAAATTTATCTCTTTGAAAAGAATGATGTATTTCATACAGTGGACATGCAACCATTCATAAGGAAAAATTTACCCATGCAACCATTTTCAACCAGAAGAAGATGTACAGGGTAATTAAGCGCAAGACAAACAAAATATGATTAAAAGCACATTTTCAGTTTAGGAGATTAACATATTTAGTAAAGACAACCATGTTGGTATCAGAAAGTTAATCAATACCTAGCTGATTCTGGAAAAATATTTGTTTGTGTGTTCTGAAAATGTGAGAGATGAAAGAGTGACGCTTAAAAGGAGATGAAAAAATAATTTGTCTTATTGTCTTTTTTTAATATGAGAGGTTTTAAGTTAGTGGTGGATAAATGTAGTCCTACTTGTAACAATGAAGTTTATTATGTTTGACAATTGTGCATTGATGTGGAACATAGTCAGAGTGTCTGTAATTACATTTTGCATGTAAGATTGAAGTTTAAAAACTTGCCTTTCTGAAAAAATATTTTGTTTGGACCAGTGTTAAATTGTGACATAAAGTATTCCTTTGATTTTCCTTCAGTAATCTTTCAATTTGTTGACTTATCTTTTGTTTTATTCATTGTTCAACTGCCCTTTGTTTTTTTTTTTAAGTCTCTGAAAACTATTTAATTACCTATGCAAATTTCAACAGAAGTCAATTTTGTAGTCATTCAAGTGTGACCATTGAAGTTGGTTAATACCATGGCTACCTACGCCAGACTACAAAAAGATTTTATGATACTTGAGAATGATTTTCACACATGGTCTAATTAATGTAGAGAGGTTATTCATCAAAGTTCTGAAATTGTGTCTGAAGAACACAAGTTAGTTCTCAAAGAAACATCAGGGATATTAACAAGATCATAACATGGGATTACACATACAAACAAAACTGTTATTAAAACCGTTGGTCTAAAGAAGGAATGGGTGCAAGGTAGGAAAGATTTAAAGAAATCTTAAAGAGTTTTTGCTCAATTTTCTTACCTTTTTTAAGTTTCTTGTGAACAGCATAGTTTCATAAAGCTGAAATTATGATGTAGATTTACAACTGATATCTATCATGGCATGCAGAGATGTTAATTATGTTTGTCAGTTATCATTATTACATAGCAGCTTCTTATATTTACTAAACAAACTTTTAAATAATTCTGAGTATTTTTGGCCTTCTCTGTGAAGGACTTGATCATTTTTTATTACCTTGGAGGCATTTAAAATGTTTAAAATGATATGAAAACTAAGGATGCAATGTTATGACACGTGTTTCTTGTCTCACTCTATTAAAATTATTTGTTTTTGAAAAATGACTTGGTCGTCAAATAGGACTCTGACTCCTCAACTTTTTCTGTGGGTACATGGTATATGGTACATGTTATTATGGTCAAGTCGTATCTATGTTAAGTCAATTGAACCTACATTAGGTTTTGGCATATTTTTTATTAAATTCACTTGTATTCCATGAGTAGAACAGTATAGCTACAAGCAGCATCTTGTTACTACATTGTATATTCAACATTTTACTCATAACTGTTTAGCTGATAGCCTGTTCCAGTCTTTCAGCCTGCAAAACAAAGAAAAATGGTAAATGGCACAGTTCTAGCAGCATAGAAAACAGGAGGAAGGCACCTCCCTTGTTTTATCACTCCTTTGCTACTACTGCACTGTTCACTATCAGGCTTCATCTTAGTGAACTCCCGGAACAGGCTATATAACTCTTCATCACAGTTGCTTGCATCCTATCAATTGCTCTGAAGATAAATGACAAAGAGAAATGGAAACTATTGATCATGTCCAGTTAATGTTGTATGATTTGTTTTTGATAAGAATACACTGCTTGGTCAGCCTAACTCCACTTTGCTTTGATCAAGGGCTAATTTTCAAAACATCAGATTTTTAAAATTAGCTAAATTTGCTTGTCTGTGTTCATCAACTTATAGTTGATAGTTAACCAAGTGCTACCCACCCCTCTTCCCCTTGCTCCTGGTTTAGAGTAATTTTTCAATTTGAGATACATTGTACACTTTGAAACATAGCAATACCAAGGGCCTGGGGCCTCTGCGGTTGGAGGAAGAATTGGACATCCAACACCTTGAGACTCTGATGTTCAAGTTTAAGACACACATTCCTGACAAGGTGGAACTCAAGAAATGGCTGACGAGGCGAGGATCAGAATACAGAGACCAGAGCAGATTTCATTCTGCAGGGTTAATGACTCAGGAAGAATTTCATGAAATGCTGGCAGATTTATTAGAAGTTGAGACATGGGACAGTCATAAGGTGACATTATTTGAGAAGGAGATAGGGACATTATTCAAAAAGGTACACAGTACTATTTGATACAAGTTGAAAAATAATATAGTCATTTAATGTGACCAAGTATTCATTAATATAGTTATTTACCATTGTCAAATATGTTCTTTCTGCTGTATATAGGTTGATATTGCGTCTGATGGCCTTGTTGACTGGGACGAATTCTGTACTTATCTGATGCTTCAGTTTGAGGAGAATGACCAAGCCACAAGAGTCAATGGGAATACTTTTATTCCAAAGCCAAATATTGTTAGGATAGATTATAACAAGGTATATTTAAAACACATAACCCTTGCGAACTGAATTCCCAGTTTTCTGGGAATTCCTAGGAATTCCTAGGAATTCCTAGGAATTCTCAAAAATTCCCAATTATGCAAATGACCCTTGCAAACCGAATTCCCAGTTTTCTGGGAATTTCTGGGAATTCCTAGGAATTCCTAAAAATTCCTAGGAATTCCTAGGAATTCCTAGGAATTCTCAAAAATTCCCAACTATGCAAATTAACTCTGATTTAAAAAGCTTGGAATTACTGGGAATTTCTGGGAAAGGAAGACTCCAGTTTTGTGAGGACTTGGAATCCCTAGGAATTACTAGGAATTCTCAGCTTTATTTGAGGCAATTTTAATACCCTGAGGTCCACATAAATTCTAAGAAATTCTCAATACCTTGAATGTGAAGGTTTTAAGAAAAAGAGTAATTTCAGAGGCTTAAAACTTTGGCTCAATAAAAGGTATGCTATACAAAACTTACCAAGAGATATACATACATGTACATGTTTATAACTTAAAGATCATGAAATTTATTACTCAAACTAAGTTTTAGTAAATCTTGACATTAATATGGATTTTCTCATGAACCAGCTGTCAGTTATGTTAAATGGAAATTGCCAACTTCCACAATAATTAACAATAATTACATTGTTATCTTACTTCCCTAACCTACATTACTGGTTGCCTTTGTTAGAAAACCTTGGAACAGTCAAGCTCAGTTGCCTCAAACGCTGTCAGAGACTTTTTGTTGACAATACTTTTAGTAGAAATTTCATGCCTTAGACAAACAAATTCAACACCTAATTAATCTTTCTTTTTTCATGATTGTTGTTGCTGCTTTTTTTTTCAGTTTTTTGCTCTATTTTCATGACTAATTGCTGTAATTTGTTTTGCTGTTTTTATTCTTACAAAACATTTTTGTAAGAAAAGGGGAACATTGACTACCTCTGTCTTGTCTGCATGCCAAATGTTTGCAAAGTGTGTGGATGATCCACAAGTATTGGAACTCTTACAAAAATGTTTTGTATATGTTCCAATACTTGTGGATCATCCACACACTTTGCAAACATTTGGCATGCAGACAAGACAAAGGTAGTCAATGTTCAATTTACTTTATTTGAAACTCTGATCTGAAAATATTAGTCAACAAGACTTATTAGTAGTGAGAAGTACCAACCAAGTTTCCTTTCATAACTTAATTTCTTAAATGTCCCAATCACTGGATCTCCCAAAAAAATATTACATCTTTTTATTTTTGGTGCAAATTACAAGTCCTTCTTTATATAAAAATGAAAAGTGATAGTCACACTTCAATAATAACAGCTCTTAAGTTTACTTGTTGTTCTTCTCTGTCTGTCAGCTATCAACAAGATTGTTTTATACTTCGGGCAGTGCATAACTATTTGTGGACCAGAGTTCCAACGCACCTCTGTAATTGCATATAGCTACTCCTGTCTCTTGTACAAATGTTTCTCCTTTGTAAGACGCACTCTACTCTGTTGTCAATACTGCTTTAAGTTCATTGGAAACGACTGACTGAGGAATCGAGATGGCGGTGTTGGAACGTGTTGCTGAACGCTTGCTACGGTCAAGCTTTGTAGATTTAGGTACTGGTACACTGGGATCATCTATGTATCTCTTATACTTCCGAATGTGGTATCCTTCTTTTATAAGTATGAGGGTAAAAGACGATTTGTAGTCGCATTCAAAACTGTGATTGGCTTGTGTTATTTCTCACCTTGGCCATTAACACAACTCAAGTGAGTTTTGAGTCTTTGTTTCCTCGACAACTTTCGGCCACAAATCGTGCATTTGTAATACGATCGATTCTTGTCGATTATTTCTACATAGAGTGAGCTCACATCTTTATTTGTATCACCAAGCTATCCATCTTCTAGAAGCAGAGAACCGGTCGGAGAAGTCAGAATAAAGTTAGGCGCTTCTCTTAACACTGCAATCGGCAAGCCAGCGGATTCACTTTGCTAGCCAATTACAAGTCCTAAAAGATCCACGTGATCATGCCCGTGATCGGAAACAAAGAAGACTCCATTTAGCGCTCATCTTTGAATGTACTTTTCATCGGTTGATCGCTTTTCTCAACTGTTTTGCTTAATATAACATTTCTAAAGATAGCTTTTATTGTGGTTCAATGGGAAAACGAGAATAGCGTGAGTGTTGTAAAAGAAAAGAAAGTCGTTGGCGCCGTGGAGTTAAAAGAAGGGACAACAGTTGACATATTGACTGGTACAAACAAGGGTCGAGTGGCCATCTGTAAAGCTACGATTTTGAAAGTTTGTGGTGAGTAAAAATTGCGATATTCGTTACGTGATCAAAATCTTATAAAAGAATAGATGTAGCAAGTTGAATTAAGCTTACGTAACGCTCGGCGCAACTGAAACTAGAATAATTCTGAGAATCGAATCGGTCACTTGCATGCCGCAGTTTCTTAAGCTTATGCTTTACAATGAAATAAACCTATCAGTAAGGTTTCAAGATTCCTCTAGTCACGTTTGGGAAGATTCAAGATTCATAATAGGAACTGTTATTAAACAAACCTTAGTACATAAAGAAGCCCTCCTTGGTAAAAACAAAATAATGTATTCAGCCCTTTTTTAGTAAAATCCATGAGAGAGATGTACTAACTCCAATATAAAAGTCACTCAATATAACAGAGATTTCTCAATTTGAGAATCCAATGAATGCCCTTTTCCTCATAGCCATCTTAAAAGCCTGGTCTGAGCTTTAAATATACATATTTTAATATATTATTTTTTTTCAAATTCAGATGTCAAGGAATCCAGATACAAAATGGTCAAGGTTCTTGTTGACAACCTCATTCAAGGCCAACTCATTGTGAGCCCAGGAAAAAAAATACAAACAGTACAAACAGCAGCTAAGTTTGCAGTTTAGGATAACTTTATTCTAATATATTGTTACAGTTACAACAAGATTTAAATCAAAAAATCAATTTTATTGGTCTGTAATTAGCCCCTTCACTCCCAAGAGTGCTTGGTTTTCAAATATAACTTAAGATATTGTATTTTATGGAAAAGAATCAACAGATTTTATTCACAATTTGTGTCAAACCAAATTTAATGATTGATTAGAACTATTTTATATGAATAGCTGTAATTGAGGATTAATCCGTATGAAGTTTTCAAGAAAAGAAAAATAAATCAAATCCCATCCTAATATTACCACACATTGATGTTATTTAATCAAAAATATTTTACATGTAAGCCTTAATTAAGCTTCTAAATAAATTTCATTGAATACTTGAATTTTAGCTGGGTTTTTTTTAATTTAAAGTATTTATTTTATATCATTAGCCTCAAATTTTTGCTTAAAATTCCCAGTAATTCTTAAACATTCCCAAAAATTCCCAAAAATTCCCAAAAATTCCCAGAAATTCCCAGAAATTCCTAGAAATTTTTTAGATTTACAGCTTTTCAGGGAAAGTCATTGGTTCTCTGAGTTGGAATTCCTAGGAATTCCAAGTCCTGTTGGCTATAAACTTGGAATTTCTGGGAATTTCTGGGAATTTCTGGGGATTTCTGGGAATTTCTAGGAATTTCTAGGTTTTTAGAACCAGAGTTGTTATGGTTGGGAATTCCCAGTCCGAATTTACCGTGAAAATTCACACCTTTATTCCTAGGAATTCCTAGGAATTCCTAGGAATTCCAAAAGCCATTTCGCAAGGGAATTGTGAAGGCTACAGGTTTTGATTAATGGTGTAAGTGACTCATGAATGTTATGCTTCTGGCTGCAGACAAACTGCTGATTAGTCATACATAATTGAACCTATATTCCGAGATAAATATTACATCTAGGTTTAAATAAATTGTACAATGTTTAGACCTGTTACTCAATACTCTTCTGTGTCATTACTGTTCCATATTAATTGAAATGCTTTATTCCTTTATCAGGAAACAACAACAAGAATTCTCACAGATTTTAATCCTATGAGATATGTAACAGTTAGTAAGGTATGACACAAATATAAATACAATTTGTACCTGATTTATGATTCAGTTTTATCAGTTTCTTTTTTGCTAGAATAAATCACTGAATAGTTAAGAAAAAAAATTTGATAGTCTATGTGTACAATTTTCAAATGTGTGTGGGAAAGATGCCACCTCATCCACATGGTCAAGGTCAATAATTAATTTTTTAGTAATCATTGTCTTTAGGAAGGAATTATTGGTGTCTGGAGTACAGAACTGGACCTTCAAAGGAAAATTGAAATGGAGCATAATAACTCTGAGGCTGAGCGAACTTCCAACAAGAGACACATCAAGATGTGGGTTACAGATGCTGTTGCTATGCCCAACGTGCATAAAATGGCTCTGTCTACCACAAACAGAGACATCCATTTTTATGATATGTCCACACCAATTTACACACCACAATTTCATCTTTGTGGTGAGCTATTTGAATTGTTAATTTTGGTAATAATCCAGTAAAATAATTGTGTCTTTTAACACCCTGTCTATCCATTATTTTCAGCTCTGGGAAACGTGGTTCTCTGTCTTGATTATTGTTACAACAAGAAAGTAAGTTTATTTGTAGCTGTTACAAATAAATTTCATCAATCAAAGTTTTAGAAATAACAGTTTTAAAGAATTAAGTTTACAAACTTGTAGATGATAACAATTCCAGTGTAAAGGATGAGAGGGAATCTGGCATAGAGGGAGGGTGGTTGGTTGGGTAAGTATTCTTACTCCATCTGGTTATTTTACAAGTGTAAGAATTATTATAGTGTTGATGTAAGCATTTACTATCTACAGCTTCCTGCTGGAAAGTCAATGCTTTTTCTTGGAATGGACAATGGCGTAATCTTGTTCCTTGTGTTCTCTACACCTCTCAAAGGACTGTTTGAGACTCCATTCAAAAAGACATCAGGCAGTCACCAGGTTTACCTTCAGGTTAGAACAGCTATGACATCTCTTCCCCCCCCTTTCCCTCCTAACTTCTGTTTCGTGTTTTGTACATGTATGTAAAACTTAACAAGGTGTTATCACTTTGAATTATAATTCAGAGGTGGTATGAGTGAGACAGAGAGATGAGGATAATATGTACTTGATACGGACTGGGGAAAGGAAAGAATAGTCCTCCATTTTACTACTTTCCTTTTTTCATGCATTTATCTGCAGAGAGGCAAGGGGGTGGAATTTTTTCAATTGGGGTATGCAACTTGGAGAGAGGGGAAGCAAGATTGGAAAGATGACGAAGTTTTCCAATGTTTACTGATGTAAGTTGTAATTTTGTTCCCAGGACCTTCCAACGCACTCTCGTTTTGTATCTTGCCACACCCTGGGGCAAGTCCATTCTGATTGGGTTAGAAGAGTGAAGTATATTCCAGCAAAGGAGTTTGTTATTTCCTGTAGCGGCAGTGGAAAAGACTCACTTGTAGTTAGAGATATCGATGATAAGAAGCGGAAAACATACACTTTTAAAGTGGCAAAGGTAAACACCATGCCTTAAAATGCATTTTTTTTTCAAGATATCAAAATAAATTGTTTAGAGACTGTTTAATTTACAACTAAACTTGGAGGGTGAGTTTGGTGGCCACAAAGTATGAAACATGCATGTGATCTGATTTTTATATGTATCCCCTTCAACGTTCAACTTCATACATTACATTGGTACCCAAGATGCATAAAGTCTGCCTTTCGTGCGACTCTTTCTGCCGTCAACATTCTCGCTGTTGTGGGGACAAATATTCTGTCTATATCGTACTCACGCAATTGTCCATGAATTGTTCATTTCAATGTAGGTATCTCGGTTCATATTACGTATCGGTTAATACTGAACGATCCATTTGTCAGTCGGTAGCCTACTTGGCTGGCGGTTATCTGCACTAAGAGATGAACGGCAAATCGGCGAGCGTTTTAAACTATTCTATGTCACGAACCTCTCACGGGATCGCCGCTCATAGCTTTAGCCAGCTACATAGATAGTTAGTCGGCAGTCGATTGAAAGTCGTCGATAGCTGGCCGATAAAAGGTCGTTGATCTACCGACACTCTTGCGTTAGTTAGAGCCACGCTCAAGGTGCTTGCTGAGTGTTGGAACAAGTAATTGCTTTAGGGTTAGTTGACCCTCAGGCTTTTTTTCTGGGCAGGGCGTGGAATGTTTTGACTACAGTCACAACCTAAATGTTATCTGCACCGGTGGAGTGGACCATGCTGTTCGTTTGTGGAATCCTTACGTGACAGTGAAACCTGTCGCCATTATGAAGGGACACCAGTCCTCTATCATTGACTTAGCAATCCACGAGGCTCTGGAGCAGGTCTTCAGTTATGACAAGGATGGGGTAAAAGACTCGAAGAATACTGGTGTGTTTTTACTTTTCGAATTAGCGGCATGTGTTTGAACCATTACCTTTCATTCTCATATTGAAATTTAGGTATTGAAGGCTTGGGATATCAGAGAGCAAGTCTGTCTTCAAACAATACCTGTCAAGTTCCCATTTGGCCACAGAATTCCTGAACACGGACCTTTTCCATTTCTCCTCATCACCTCACCCATCAACTCTCTTTTTATTGGGAGTAACGACTGCTTGGCAGAAATCAAAATCGTGGCAATGAGTGCAAATAAAAACGCCAAAACCACTCACTGGAGACCCCTGACTGCTGCTCTGTACAACCCTAGCATGGGTCACGTGATCACGGCCTGTGAAGGGTCCGTGGTAACATTCTGGGATCTGAACACCGGACGCCAGGCGCAACACATCTCTGAGGCACATGGCACGGAGGAGATTTCTTGCATGACAATTGATCCTTCAGGGCGGCGGCTTATGACGGGGGACAGGAGTGGTCACATTCATGTGAGTTACGCCTTGTGAAGTTTAAGACTGAACTGGCGGTTACAAAGAGAAATTTTATCTCGTTAATATGTAAACGTTGCAGCGTTCAAAGTTCCTTTGCTCAAGAATTTTAACATATCATTATGAACCGAAATAACTGGGACAATCTACTATAACTATCAAAGTTGGAGGTATTATTGGTTTTCTCTTTCCAGTTTCGATTTTTCAGTAAATCTCTGATTCAGATCAAAGGATGTTCTTATGGGCATTTCTCCTGTACTTATTTGAGATTCTGCGTTCATTTTAACAAACAGCTCCACTAGAAAACAGTACACAATTTGGAATACTTAATCGTCGATGATGTAATTTTGTAGAATACTTTATTGAGAAAAAAATTTTTCTTTTTTTGCTTCACAGGTTTGGAATGCGAGCAATGGTCATCTGTTAAACAAACTTGAACCTGTGGAGGAAAATGAAGTGACAGGAATCATATCTCTTCCAGAAAAAAGTAAAATAATTACAGTGGGATGGAATCGCAAGATTTTGGTCTACTATGATGATATGCAGGTGAAGAAAGCAAAAAAACGTTCCTTCTAGTAAACGTTTAAGAAAGCTGGTGGCGCTGTAGAATTTGATGAAATTTTTAGATACGCACATGGAAGAAAGAAGTCATTGTTGGGAAGGGAACATTTCAGTGTTCTCAATTTTAATTTGGTGAAGTCTACATACATATATGTTATTTGCCGGCTGGGAGGTCCGTATGGTGAAAAACTGTGACCGAGGTCTTGAAAATACTGCCCGAGGCCGTAGGCCGAGGGCAGCATTTTCAAGACCGAGGTCACAGTTTTTCACCATACGGACCGACCCTTAGCCGGTAAATAACATATTTATTGTTTTTAACTCGTGAATTGCGCGCATGCGCAAGAGCGAGTTATAGATACGATGTGGGGAATGGTATTCGCTCGCTCGATTGGTCGATTCCTGTAAACTTTTTTTAGATTTTAGGCTTTTGAGTGCATTTTATAGTTTTTGGCGAGCAATAAACAGACGAAATGGCGACCTTTGTTGCTAAGAATAGTGGTGGGGTGAAAAAGAAGCCAATGATAATCTTAAAAGAGTTTTTTTTTTTCGTTTTAGTTTCAACAAGCGGCGCCAGCGTCTGGCAGGCATGCAAGGATTCACACTGAAATAACAGAACAACCTTCGTTTTTCATAAAATTGTAATTTACAGTCCTTGAACTTGAAAACAATCCGAAGATTCATTGAAAATATCACTTACTGCGAAGCGCTCGGAGTTTACAGATGTTCAAAAGCTTTTTCTGTTATAGCGTGAGATTGAGGACAAAATTGATCATTACGTTTCGTCGCGTGTGTTTTTCCTGTGAGAAGCAACAGAAGATGCCGGCGACTGACGAAATAACAAGTTAACACGAAAATCAGATAACACCTAAACAAACAATTTTAGCTACCGATTTTCAGTGAATTTTTAAAGAACAATTTTCTTTTAAGTTTCAAGACAATTTGAAGATTCAACATACAAACAACGTACTAAAATGCGAAAGTTACACACCACAAAATTGATAAATAGGCCTGAAATGAAATTCTATCTTGTTATTGATCATACGTTGCCTAGCACGTGACCTAAATCTACCCAGGCGGAGATCCAAAATGACGGTTGCAGGCTTGGCTTAGTTATATCACTCAAAACTCGTTCCCGTTTGTCTCATTTGATAAAGAGGGAATCGTTAATGTTTTCATTAAGACAGTATTGCCTTGATTTTCTAATATTTACAACGAAAGACAGTAAATTTCACTTTTCACCCACATTTACTTCCAACCTTTTCTTTTGAACCAGAAACAAAAATGATAGACGTTTAAAACACATGACATCATCCACCTTGTCAAATGTAATAGCATGATCATTTCAATTGTAATGCCTTCTTATCCCAACGTTACTTTGTTTCTTTGCTACATTAGCGAACACTGAACTACTGCTCGTACTCTAGATATGACAATCAACCACAAAATTCCCTAAACCAGATAACATTAAACATAATCTAAAAAATCATGTGTCAATTCACGAGTTTGCTCACAGAGCACTTTGATTAAACTTGACGAAATTCTTTCCGAAAGAACCCGAATGATTTATGCCCGTAAATACGGCAAGATCTTCCATAAACTGAACAATTTTTGAGTGAGTAAATGGTAGTTAAAATAGAGGTGATGCAAATTTAAGAGAGATGCCTCAGCGAAACATTTTCATTTCCGTAACGATAAAGGTGATTTAAAAGGCTTCCAAACAAACTTTGAAACATTATTTTTACAAGTATCTGTCACAATCTGACACCTGTCAATTAGAGAGCGCGCAAGAAAAAAAAAATCGTAGGAACATTTGAAAACCAACAGAACTAGTTTGGCAAGGACTGTCACGACAATGTTTTCTTCAAAATCAGTTAATGATCTAACGGAAAGTATTATTCACTCTCATCGACCACTCCTTCATGTACGAAGATTTACCTCTGTTCATTAAGTAAACGGCGAGGAAAGTAATTGTGAGTAAATTCAATTTTTTTTATTTTGAAGTTGTGAGAGTTTGCTCGTTTGTTTGCTGTAATGGCGTGTTTAACTCTGATCTTTCCTTCACAAAAACTAAATTCGAACGGCACACTCCAACGAGACACAAGGGAATGTAATGCGGCCTTTTCTCAAAAAATTCCTTCAATTTCTGTTGTGCAATTTAAGGTACAAATGTCCAAATTGAACGGAATTGGAAAGACTCACCAGGAGCGTATATTTGTTGTAGAACTTAAATTAAAACTTCGCTCGCTCTTTCACTATGAACAAATTGCTCGAGAAAATTCAGATATTAAATGAATGAAAGTTCCATCGTTCAGTTTAACTGTAACCAAATACCTCGCGTTTCAACTTTCTGGGTACTTTTTGTGAACGATTAAAATTAATTGCAGACGGTTTTTAGGCCGCTTGTCAACCAACGTAATGACACTATTGTTTATACAAATTCATTCTGAAACCAATAATTTTCTGTCAACCAAAGTGATTTGATAGAGAGAAAAGAGAGGACTCATAAGTTATTTATCGGCTTGAGGTAGTGACCGACGTGTTTGCTTAAAAATACAGCCCAGCCAGAAAACGAGGTATGTTTATGAAAAATGACAACGAAAGTTGGGATGTACTCGACGACTCACGAAAGCGTTACCGTGGCCCGTGGGCAGAGATAGGAAAATACTGACCGGGTAAAGAACCAATCAGATTGCAAGATTCGTTACCGTGCCCTCTAAAAAAACAATAATGTTTTATATTGACTTTCCTAGCTCTTTGAAGTTCTTCGGATTTTCGTGGTATGAAGCGCGTGGAAGTAATGCCACATTTTTCTAGAGGGAATGTTACACCGTGGGAGGCTACACTAAGTATTTTGTCGGATTTTTTCTAAAAATTTGAGGTTAGAGGTTCTGTGGGGGTTAAGTCTTCTGTTCAAGAAAGCAACACAGAGGTCTTAGGAAGATCACAAACCCTAATTGTCGATCAGGAGTCGCGGTGTTTCCCACTAATGTCAACTGTTTTGATATTTTTTCTCTGTTATCTAGACGTTTTGTCTTCGACCCAACGCAGGTTGGAAAGGAGGGCAGTTGCATCAGGTATAAGAAGACAATTGTTAAAATGCAGACCAATTGTTTGAGCAGTGATTTACAAATGTAACTTTTGCGTTTAGACTTGAGTTTCCTCCATAGCTTACTGAGCTTGCCGCTTCATCTCTAGGATGACATTTTGACCGCTGCCTACTGTCCCCCAAATTACCTTGCCACGGCAAGTTTTGACGGAGATATCATTCTTTGGGGTCTGGATCGGGAGAAGATGATTCGACGGCTGAAAAAAGGATCTGGAAGTCTGTTGTGAGTTGATTGCCTTTCGTATATTATATTTCAGTCACCTCCTTGTGTGTAATATTAACTGTTATTGTTTCTGTTTTTTCATGTTACTCTACCAAGAAAAGCCAAGATTAAAAAGCTGGGTCTTATCCAGACGAAGAAATCTTAGTAAGTCGCTGCCATGATTTATTCCTTGAACTGATTTTCACGTCGCGTAGAGAGATTTATTGTTTTCTGGCAAGTTCTTTTTCTGACGCGCTGGTTACTCTTCGTTTGCTATTTTTCAGTCAAAATAGCTGTGGTGCACCGGTTGACAAGTTGTTATTTCTTACATCAAGAGCTCAGTGGAGGACTCAGGAGAGCGCTGTTCTTGTGTCATCGGAGGCTGGTACTCTTGAGTTTTGGTGTTTTTACGGCGCAAACAGACCCATGGGTATGTACCTCAATATTTGAGGTGTTACAATTGAGACAAGTGAATCCAACAATATTTTTCCCTTTCTTCACATATCTATTGCACTTGACGTGCCACAGGAAGATATTTCGCTGCCAGTGACAAGGAAAGTACTATATTTGCCTTAACAACCGACCCCAGTAACGAGATGTTGATAACTGGTGATTCCAACGGCACCATCTCTGTGTGGGACATCAGCTCTTACTGCATTTCAAGAGCAGAAGCCATTGTTGCTCAGGTTGGTTGATCATTTTTCCAGAGGAGAGATGTATTACTAATGAAAATTTGCAAAGTAACAGGTTTTTCAAACCATTTGTGAAATTTTCGGCTTTATTAACCGATTCCATTGCCGTTTTGAATTACTTTTAATTCATCAACATGAAGGAGAGCACCGGAGCGGCGGGAAAACGATAGTTATATGACCTTTCCACAAATTTGTTCTTCAGGTTTGGTCGACAACTCAAAGAGCTGGCTCTACCGATGATAACCCAGAGGGCAAACCTCCACTACTCGCCAGTTGGCATGCGCATAAAGACTCTGTATCCGGTGTGGAGTACATATCACGTGATAAGGGCGCTTTATTGCTTTCCGCTTCTGAGGACTGCACAGCAAGGCTGTGGACACTGAGTGGGCAATACATCGGAATGTTTGGACAGGTCATTTAATTCAGCTTTTTTTGCTTTTTATCATATCATTGCAATGAGTCATACATATGTATGCTTATCTTTTGTCAACTTTGTGATTATTACTCTTTTGTTCTTGTAGAAGAGGTTGTGGAATGTTGAAGATCCAACTTCCTACCGACTTACAGGGTGAGAAGGCTGTTGTGTCATGATCAGTATTGGTATGAAGTTGTCAATTTACTCCTTTTGCTTAATCTGTATTTGTTTTGTTTCGTTTTGTTTAGAAATAGTGGTCTCGAAGGAAAGGAAACCGAGGAAGGTAAAACATGACCCTAATCATGATATTATACTCAGCACGTTGTTTTACACTAACTTAGTTGCTCGATAGTGTAACTAAGACGTCAGTCTCCAATGGCTCTCGGCTTCAACTCGTCGCAGTCGAACCCTACCAAATTTCAGCAATCGAATAATGCGATGCTGACATGACAATCTATGGAAATGTCAAATATGCTTCTAAATGCCACGCAAGTTAAATCTTACAAATAAAATGTGCTAAGAGATTTTTTTGGCGTCTTTTCAGTAAAGGAAACTGACAGGAAGAAAAGTCATCTGGGCGAGATGGGTGGTTCAAATGGTGACTCACCCTCCCCTCTCAGTTTAAGTCCAGTTCAACGAGGCACCAGTCCATCAATCTCTGACCCGCCGCGGTTAAGCAGAAGGTGAGTGTTTCTTGTTCTCGGTTTATCTTGGATCGATTAAAAAATTGTCCTCTGTCATGTATTCTACATTGAGTTTGAGATTTGTTTTTGCGTCGTTACATTTTTTATTTAGAATAAGAAAGATGGTACTTTTTTTTCGAGCTCGGTAAAAAAGTAGAGAAAGATGTTTTTTTTTCTCACAAGCGTAGGACTAAGAAACAACTCTTGAGTCCCCGTGTGGAATCGAACCTCAGACCTTCGGGTTATGCGCTCTAATGCTCTACCATTTAGTCACGGAGACTCTACGGTGAGCGAGGCCAATTTCAAAGTTCATATGAGACAAGCGTCCTGCATACTGCTAGGATCAGCAATGTCGATAGTGTCAAGTTTGTAAATGGAATACGAAAGATGGTAAATTTTTACCTCGGTAAAGAAATGATGAAAGGTGTTTTTAATATTACGTTATTAAAAACAAAATATCGTTGCAGTTTTGACTTACACGCAATCACAATGTAAATCATTCTATCTCTTACGTCATTTAGCACACCCACAACACTTCGCGAGTGCAGCTTTTTGCCAAGCATTGAAGTAGCAATGGTAGGTGAAGGTGGAAGCGAAGAGGATCCATACTCCTGGAGGAAAAATGAATACTACAGGTCCATGACCAGCTTGGTGTTGGAAAGATCCTCCAAGAATTCACAGTCGTGGGTAAGTTAGTGTTCATTAGCACTGCACTCGATCTTTGTCTGGTCTCGGTTGTCAAGTCGATCTAATCGTTCAACGGGAGCTTTCCAGCTTGTCTTTTTATTGCACGTTACTTACCAATCAAATTAAACAAACAAATTAGGAACAGGATCGAACAATTTGTAGCCAACAGAGAGCTTTCCAGCTTGCTGAAGATGCAAAGAACAGAGGCTTCCCATAACTTTCTGTAGTTTAGTTACGTACCTACTACTACGCTCTTGTTTAGTAGTGGGCTATATTTGCGCTGTTCTAAGTTGATCTATACGAATCTTGAAAACGTTTTTTCGAACGATTATCGTAACACAAAGGTCAGGCCTTTTTTGGTCTTTGTTAGAGGCTGGTATGAAGGTGTGCAGTGGAAATTTGGAATTCCCAAAGCGCCAAGATACCAAACTAATGCGATCCCTGATGACAACTGAGGCCAAATTGTAACTTGTTCTGTTCTTGTCATGCATGTCTTTGTTAGTCCATCCTGGGGGATCATTACAACAAGGATTTTAGGCGCCGCATGGAGACGAGGCAATCACGAAGAGATCACGTGGGTAATGTAAACCGAAAGTTGATGTGCGGAGGAGGATTGGGAAACGCCTGTTCTCCTTTCCAAGCGCTTCATATCCCTGTAAGTTGATCTAAGAATGTGATTGATAAAAAGTTTTTTTTAAAGGGAATACAGGCATAACTACTTAATTTGCAGAAAATAATATTCTTTCCTTGGTGCATGAATCTAACATGTTACAAATTTCATCTCCTACTTTTCAGAAGTTTATTAACATGTCTACAACTCTAGATAAACAAAATCTTTACCATTTTATCCGAGTCCTTCAATTTTAATTTAATTACAAACCTTTCTTCATCTGAAACCCTGTTGCGTTTTCAATGGAACGGAATGGAGGCTCTAGGCGAGGCGGCGCGAAGAGCGTGTCACGTGCAAGGGGAGGATACCTCCCTTCTCGCTCGTCAAGAGCTTGTCTCCGTTCGACTGAAAAACGCAAATAATTACGCCTGTTCTTCAGGAGATCCATCTAGGGGGCAAAAAAAAACAGAAACAAAAGACCAAAACTAAAGGAAAGCAATAATTGCTACATATGTATTCCTCTCATAACAGGACACGAAAGAATACGAGCTACCTAAGAACATGCCGGTGACATCCCGTATGACGCATAAGACGAGCAGAGCTTCAGCAGAACCTATCTGGATGGCCGTCAGACAGAGTACATTGCCGCCATTACCAGCGCTCAAGAGATCTGACAGCTTCCTCACGATGGCGGATTCTGCTTCAGGAAACACATCGCAGTTCTCGTTTTTGGTTGAATAGGACTGAAGGAAGGCCGCAGCAAGTAGAATTCGGGACCAACAGCTTTAGTGTTGTAGTGATCGGCATCATTGCAGTTATAGAAAATCTGTTTCGTAGTAGACCATACTTCAAGAAACTTAAGGGAGAACCACTGGAGATAAGTCTCATATTTCGTGAATAAGCCGATGAACCTTGTTTAAGACTGCTTAACTCTCCTCTGCAAATGTTCTAGTAAATGCGGTCATCGCGCCGATAATGAATTATATCTCAGTTGTGGAACAGCTGGTTTATGAGTTAAGGAAAGTGTCGGATCAAATTTTTTAGTTGATGCTGGGCACAATACAAAAAAGTGATTGAATTAGATAAAAATTAGCACCAGCTACGAGTATAACAGTGTAAATGTGTATTATAGTTTCGCTGATTTTCAGCAACAAATCCTGGGATGTATACTTTATACGGTAAATTATATTATCTATTATGAAGTTAGATACACCGAGTGCCTTATAACAACACCACTTCCTATATTTATGTTATGAAAATGATGATAATATGAAAAGATTTCTGTCTGATAATGGACTTATTTGTAAATATATATTGTATGCTATATATACTATTTAGAACGTTCGTGCAGAAATTTTTTCAATTATGCCAGGAGTTGAATTAGGATTCAAAACTACTCCATGAATTTATTCAAAATTCAGTCTAGTAGATGAGGCGAAGGTTCATCTGATCTATCAAAGGACTGTCTCAAATGAAGAAATAAATAGAGCATTTAACTTTTTACAAACCGTTATTTTTGTCTCAGGCTGTGGAAGAATAGCGCTAAGTTATTTCGTTT
Organism: Pocillopora damicornis; assembly: GCF_964200805.1. NCBI lineage: Eukaryota > Metazoa > Cnidaria > Anthozoa > Scleractinia > Pocilloporidae > Pocillopora > Pocillopora damicornis. The sequence continues at coordinate 23,186,522 of NC_142679.1, forward strand.
TCTTTTGTTTGTTTGTTTGTTTGTTTGTTTGTTTTTTTCTTTGGAGCAATTATCACATAACCACTGTTACCAGGGTAACCTACACAAAACTGACCGATCTGATCACAGGAAACTCACAATGAATTCAACCAAAATTTTTTAGTTCTCTTTGCTTGCCTTGGTCTTAAGCATCGATAAGCACAATTGAATTTAGGTCTTCATGGAATTATTGTTCGCTTCTTGTGTTGTTATCGATGAATTTTGTTCAGTGACAGTAGTGGACTTGTAGTGCCATGTACGTTTGCAAATCACATTACCTGTTCCAGGCCTCTGGTTGATAAACAGCCGAGCGGTGGATGAGGCATAGTGAAAAGTAGGGAAAGTTCCTTCACAGAGTCTCTCAAAAAGACATTTCGAGGATGAGAGGAAGGATCTCGTGATGAAAACTTTGACAATCTGAAAACAGGTTGATGGAAAACTATCGAAAGAAAACGAAGATTGTTTTATTTTACCTATCTGATGTTGAATATCCGTGAGTAGATCAAGAAGAATACGCATAAAGTTAAGTACAAGTATTAAACTAAGGAAGTCAAACAGTACTCGCTAGAAAATTACATGAGTATCAAAGAATTTCCACTTTTCGTTGTCAGTTTAGCATTATTTTATTGTTTCTATGTGCAACTCAATAGAATCTGTCGTATTTTTTCAGGGGCCTTTAATGTAAGTAACAAGCAGTATCCAGTATCAGATTTGCTTTTAACGTTTCCGATTTTATCGACAGTTTACTGTCGAGTCAAATATATGCTAGATCGTCTGAGGCGCATTTTACAGTCTTCTGCATTAACCATGCTGACAATGAGGATCGTTTGTCCTTTATTTTCTATTTCTTTTTGGCTATTATATATTTTATTTATTTATTTATTTTTTATCATTTCACAGTTATCTTGAACGACTTTTTGGCAATTTTAGCCATAACTGCAACTAAACCTTTTTCCGTTTGCTTTAATAAAGTTTCGCCAGAATTGTTTAAGTATATATAATGGATGTGTTTCAGGTCACAGTGCGTTTTCTGTATTCATCAAGGACTTATAAACAAATTCGCGTTACTAATTTAAAGAGTGAGGAAACAGTTTTTTCTTGTTGAAAGTTTATACTTTCAGATATCCATATAAGGACTCAGAAGTCATCCATCAGATTTGTTCTGTTACTGGCAGGGGATCTCGCTCCCATATTGATGGAAATGTTCTCTAAGATCGTTCTTTGAGATCGCAGCTCCGTCCGTAGCGTATTGAGACTGTAGAAATACGATGAAAAAGAGAATTCGAGTTTGATTGGATGAGTGAATGAAAAAAAAAGATGAATGCATTGATTAAAGAGACTGAATGATTGAGTAAGAGACGAATGAATGGATTACCTGAATAAATGACGATTGGAATCGATAACAAAGAGGAAAAAAACACCGTTATAATAATCATAATTGAATCGCTTAGCAAAACCTTGAAGTGAGTTCCATGGCTTATTCTTGCTACTCTTACCCATTTTCTACTACTTAATGTGAAGTTGTATTAAGCAATGTTTTTTGTGAAGGAAACATCATTCACCTTTCTTGTTGCGTTTTGAGTTGTTCTTGAAGCTCTTTCATCTTGTCTTCTTCATGGGATGGCTTAGTTTTTTCCATCATTCGAACTGGAGCGTAATCTACTAGTCCCAGAGACCACTGACGAGTAAAAAATGCAAAAAAAGAATCGTCAGCAGTCAATCAAGGTATTCATTTTTATTATATTCATCTGACAGCTGTTTTTTTCATACCTGTAGTGCGTTATCTTACCGTTAATTTCCTCACAAAAGACATGGATCCTGAGTTTGGCCAAAGAACCAGCTTGGGAGAATATAGGCGATCTTTCATACTAGATGGCAGCTTTTTTTCAAATTGAGACAGTGACTCTATCTGTTGAGAAAGATTGTGGTTGGATTAAAGATAACATTTTTTCAGTTGTCCCTGAGCTGTCGTTCTGCGCCCACCATCTGAGAAATACATGGAAGTCACTCTATGATGATGATGGTTTGCTCTCCAAAATGTGATGTAGAGGGAAAAGAGAATTCTGCTTGGTAACCTATAGAAGTTGACTCTTGGGGTATCGTCCTCTAGCCAGACCAGAGTATACGATTGGAGAAGAACTGCAAAGTACATTTCACCGCTTTTGACCTCGGCACTAATACTGTAGATAATAAATAATTTTCTGCCCTATCTCTTGTGCCGGTTGACTCTGTAAACAGAATGACTGGGAGAGATACGTGGACAAAAAGAATGCCAACGTGTTAAACAAAAAATCGTTTCAATAGATAAAAATGCCTCCTTCCCTCATAAAATGACGACCCGGTCACTAACCTGTGTCCTCAGACGTTTGAGCTCAGCATTCTTCTGTACAGACTCAATGTCCCCAACAGCCAAACCAATCTGCAAAGAAATTAGAAATACAGAGAAAACATGCCGATGGGGAAGTGACTAAAATAAAGCGGCACTGTATAAAAAATTAGGAATAACATTGCGATCGCTAAAATATTAACTGACATTTGACTCAGCTAATTTGGTGTCTGAGAGTTTTTTCCCAGTAGATATTTCCTGAAATGTTTACAGCTATCAATTGAAAGTAATATGTATTTGGAAACCAGCTTTAAGAAGGAATGTTTGAACAAATGGATAACAACACAACACTACACTACAATTAAAAAAGTTGAGGCGAGAGGTCAGTTGTTACTCACCAACAGGTTCATTAGCGAGATGGACATAACGAGGATAAATGTGAAACAAATGAAGCGGGCCAGATCTGGCATGCGAAGTTCCAGGTTCTCCACAAAGTAATGGTTGAATTCGACTCCACCAGCCATCATGTCGAACACCTTCAAAACTGACATATACGGGGAAGTATACGACAACTGGAAAACAGCAAAAAAATATAATGACAATTATGATTAAACTGACTCACTCGTGAAGATCTCTCAAATTGGAAACTCGGTTGAGCGGTGCACGGGTATCGCAGAGGTCATGGGTTCAAATCCCTTACAGGCCTGATTTTTTTTTCAGGCTTTATTTCTACGACTGCTCAAGTAGTGTTCATTACTGCGAAGATCGCTTTCATATTTGCGTGTTTATCTGCAGTTCAAATATATGACATTTATGTATTCCCAGTTGTTAGTAAACTGATTCTATTCTTATTACCTCATCTCCCAGGAGTAAGTAAAATATCAATCCATAAGCCGCAATGAGCAAGGAAAACATAACGATCACCTGAAAATAAAACCAGCAGATAAACAGTGACGTGTTTATGATTATTTAAGGACATTTGATTTGACTGAGCCAACTAACGAATAATCTGATGAATTAACTAACTGACAGACCATTGACGAAATATTTTCAGCCTTGGTGGCGTTGCGCATTTTGGTGGTGTTCATGCCATGATACAAATAACACTCATTTGCTTTCACTTAAACAGCCTCATTATGACTAAGAGAAATTACGGGAATAAGATAATGTTATTAAAGATATTTAGCACTGTTTGTGGTACAAACCTTGAATACGGATTTGAGGACCTCAAAGAGCATGGTGACGTAGATACCTGAGCAAAAAAGTCTGAAAGGATGCAAGAATAGTGTATTTTTTTTAAAATAATTCCTAATTTCATGCCGTGAAAATCCTGATTTCTATAATTTTTCTTCGTTGCAAGGAGTTTTCATGGGCGCAGGAGAGGAGTCTGTGATAAAATCGTAAATCATTTATTGGTTTTACCTTTCCTTTTCGGTGGATGTCAAAGTTTGATGTATTATGGTTTCTGGCATTATCTTAGTTTAGTAAGATAAAAGGAAACCAATTTCCAATTATCTTGCTGACCCTTCTAGTCGCAAATAAAGGGGGTAAGTCTCTAAAGAAACTGTGATTCTGCGTCGGTGGGAGAGTATAAAAGGCTGGTTTTTACCGTAAAGAGTTTTAAAATTGACGTTTCGAGCGTTAGCCCTTCTTCAGAGCGAATGACTAAGGACTAACGTTCGAAACTTCAGCTTCGCAACTCTTTGCGGTGGCCAATTTACGTAATCAACTCAGCTGATAACACAAAATCACTCTTTTAATCGTGGCTCCATATGATTACAATGATCGTACTTTTCATGTCATTCTGTAAATCGCAGCCGACCTCTTCTCATTTTAACAACTTTAAGCAGGACCGCTGAAAATCGGCGTTCACGAAGAGAAAATTATCGATTATTCTCCTTTGAAGCATTTAAATTCACTTCTGATTTATCGCTTATGTTAGGTAAGCCGGAAAACATGCGATCCAACTATTTTATTTGGCTATTTACTTACAGTTGAAGCTGTAGAAGCATGGCGAAGAATGCCATTAACAGTGCTATGATCCCCACAGCCCATCGGTGGTCTCGCTCAATCATGGATCCATTTGGTAGAGTGACGGCTATGATTGTTGTCACGTAGGTGGAAACTTCCAAGAAATTGGTCAAATCAAAATACATCCAGCGCTAAGAAAAAATAGTTGACCATGAAAAATTATCTTCAACTAGTTCAAGCGTTATTCAAAAGTATTAAGTTTGTTACTTGAAAGAAACGTAAAAACTCGCACATACGAACCTCGTTGTAGAGTTGGAAAGCTTCCAAAAGTAGGTTTGACGTACAGAAAATAAGCAGAAATATCTCTTGTGGATAAATCCAATCATCATTGCAGTGTTTCTGGGAAAGAATTATATTCTGCGTTGTGAGATGAATTCTGTTCTTGCTTTTATTATTATTTCATAATTTAAGCTCGTCGATTGTATCCCGAGGAATTTAGTTTATGACATATTTCTATTCGTAATAGAGGGAGAAAAAACATGATTTCATATCATGATTCAGATCTCTAGAACCAAAATTAAAATAAAGCTGATAATGTACCATGCAATTATGTCATATTTGGTAAAGATGTGAACTTTCATGAATTGTAAATTTTTCTCATAACAAACAAACAAACACAAGAAAGTAAAGGATGGAACTCGGTGGAACCCAGATAAGAAGGCAACCCTTAGGCTTTCACATTGAAGTTAAAGCAAGATCTGGGTACAAGATTGATTGCGATTGATGTTAAACTAACCTTAGAAATATCGCTTTTGCAGTAAAGGTAGAGAGAAAATACGGACAGGAACGTTAAATAAAAGATTGCTCCCATGAGAAACACAGTCAGACCAATACGTCGCCTGTTTGAAAACAAAGAAAAGAAATGAGATACAAAAAAACTAATGTGGATTTGTCGCGAGACAAATCTTCTAATGTCACCGTAAAAAAAGTGTCTGCATTGCAGTTTCATAATTTAATTTTTTCAAATTTCAATCGTTTTGTTCAATTCTCCCTACATTTCATATCATACTCCTTTAAACAAAGGTATGTTTACTAAGAAAGCGAGTATAAGCGGAAAAGGTCATCATTGCTAGGCAGTATCATCCTACATACCATTTCATTCGTACCAGCTCCCTGGTGAGAGGATGAAACAAAAGTTCTTCACGGCCAGAATCCAACATTGTCTACGAAAGAACCAATGTGACAAAAATTAGGACCATGGGCTATCTAGAGTACACACAAGAGATTATAAACAGTTTATATCCTCTTGGTACACATGTATATGCTCTACTTACGATGCTGATGTTTTCTTGACGAGTGTGCGGTTGTTTTACATTTTTTGTTGTTATTACATGGATTCGGTTGCGATGATGCTCATTGTTTTCAGTGGCGGATCCAGACCTTGAGCTGAAGAGGGGGCCCGGTTTTTTGTCGCTTGTACTTCCGGCTTTTCTTCCTTCTGCGATTATTTTTTCTTACCCAAAATAAGGACCATGGGCTATCTAGATCCGCCACTGGTTGTATTACGATGGCAAGAATAAATGTTCAGTCTTGTTATCGATAGACGTTGTCAAGCGATAAATGTTATTTGTTTCAATTCTTTCGTTCATCATACCTTTAGTCCACTATATCGTTCTTGGTTGAGGTCAAATTCCTCATCCGAGTTTGGAAAAATAAAACTGAAGTCGTAGGTGATCTGAGAAGAGATTAAGGGAAGAAATTCAGATGGCATCCTTTAACACGTTTAGATGTTCGAGTCGGTGTTTTACTTCTACCCTTACCGTATAATTTGGATCTGTGTCCAGAAGTGGTGAATGCTCGATACATTTGTCTAGCACAAGCTGTAGATAAGATGCCAAAGAGGAAGACAGATTTTAATTGGGATGTGTGTGTGAAATTGACATTATGGTGAGGAACTTGTTTGGAGTTATTTCTCACGTGGAGGTAGACATTGAATAAATTTAGATGGGCAATCATGAATTTTATGCAATACTGAATAGCCACAGTTTCGTTACGATTTTGCCCCGTCATGGTGCAGTGCTATGGACTGAGAGTATTTGACTGCAAGAGTTTGATGATAATTTAGTTGATGTTTAATTGGCGTCTGGGGAGCTCCCTCTTTTTGAACATTTTCAGGAACGACAAACGGTAAAATTGGAACTCTCGCCGTCTTATTTCCGCCAATTTTTGCTGACTTGATTGAGAATTCAGGAAAAGAGCGTAAAATCACAGTTATTGCCTGCTAATTTCGCCTTGCCGTAAACGTCATACTTTTTAACCCTCTTTTGACCCCTCACACCCTAACATCAGTATGCATATTCTCCATGCTGTTCTTGATATCCATTTCCTATGGAGATGACAGAGAGAATCTGTTTAACATTCAACAGCTTCTTTCGTTAGTGATCAATTCTTTCATTCTTCTGACCTTGATGTATGATTCAGAGGTGATATTGTAAGGAGAAATTAGATGCTAATCACTCTTAGGGGTTCAAAGGCTAATGATAAACAAACGTACTTTAGCGACATCTGGAAACCGTTCAATGAGTCGCCGCATGGGTGATACTCCCTCACATTTTGTGTTGCTTAAGACTTCCCGCCACCTGTGAAAGAATCTTTTGTTTAGTGTGAAATCAGTGGACAAAGAAAAATAAAACACTCAGTGTCTCAAGTATCATGTAATTACACAAAACATATCTTAATGATAATACATACTTTTCGTGTTGAATTATTTCCATACAGACTTCCCTGTTCCCAGCCCTGATAGCGGCATCCAGGCAGTTGTAGCCTGTCGTTGATACTATCGTCATATCTGCTCCTAACCGAACGAGCTTTCGAAAATTTTTGTTGTGTTTGAAAAATGCTGCAAATACCAACGGAGGCTTCTGCAATTTAGAAAAAAATACAACAATTTCAGACGATTTGTTAAAATTCTAAATTGTAGCGTAATTGCGACGTTAAGTTTATTTTAGATTTGGCTATGTTTGCTTTTATTTATTGTAACCCAATCAATGGAAGTTTTCACATCCATAATAAAAAGTAATAAAGTAATTAGGTTGGGATGCTGACCTATAAATAGAAACCTGATGATTTCAACGTATTGACTGAACATTACGATGACCGATTTAGAGAGCCTTATGCAAAGCGCTCCTTTGGCTCTGATGGACACGTTTTTTCATTGAAACACCCTCATGGAATTTAAAATTCAGTACTTTACATAAATTGAATAAACGGACCCATGCTGACTCATACATCACAAGTGGCAGACTATGGTGTTTACATGTGAATAATTTACCACGTCAATTTACTGGGCTCAAAGTCCTTTAAGTTTTTGTTTGTACCAAAAAGCCAGCTACACTAGCTGCTTTCCACTTACTCGATTCTTCTCAAGAGCATTGACATCTGCCCCATGATACAGCAACGTATCCATTGTCGCAGGGCAACCACATATGGTAGCATGAAACAACGGTGTAAAACGTTCATCATCCCTGCAACCAACAGGAAGAAAATCTTCAGTGAGCATCAATAACTGTGATACTCGCTCTTTTCGCGAGTCAAAATTTTTGTTCCCAAAATTCATGATCAGTGTTTTTCGTGGCAAGGAGGAATAACTGGTAACTCGGTGCACACAAATGAGAAGCATGATTAGATTACCAGCCATTAATAATCATTTCATGTTCAGTTACCTGTAGTCAACTTCAGCACTATTTTGTAACAAATGAGTTGCTACTTTATCTCTTCCCTCGGCTGCTGCAAAATGGAGAGGCGTGCGGGATCCATAGTCAATGTCATTTACAGACTCTGGGCATGCGCTTAGAAGCGATCTCACGGCACAAAGAGCTCCAGCCCTAAGAAACAAAAAAAAAAAGGAGCGCGTTATTTTCAAACTTTATTAACTAAATTTAGTCTGTCCACCAAATGAACCTTCGAATCCTGCCTTGAATTTTTTCGTTTATAAACACTAAATCTATTTCCTTAACTGTCTCAATATGAATAAAAAACCGACAAGAAATGCAATTCCGATTTCCAATGTTTGGCGCCTACAATGTATGAGCAATTCCTTAGACTTGTAGTGAGCCAAATGTGTGAACGAAACCTTTTTGCTTTGAAATAAACGGGCTGTTACATTTTATTGCGCATAATGAAGCTATTTTATTTTCCTTGGATGTCAAGTTGAAGAGTAAATTTACTTAAAAAGTATCTAATTGCGTATGAAATCGGTAAAGGACTTGTCAATGCATACTCTGCAGCAAAATGAAGAGCTATTCTTTCTTCGTTGTCTTTTGCCCTGACATCAGCTCCCACAAGGATCAGACGGTTGATTATCTATAAAATGTGAAAGGAATATGTCACGTGCAATTAGTGTTCTCACCAGTGTACGTCTTGCTATTAAGACATGACTGAATCTAGGTTAACCGAAGACTTTGATGTCAGTGTCATGTGACACCAGAGTGTGACGGGCTTCATTTGAGATAGAGGTGAATATAATATCTGATTGAAAATAGGCAGAGTACTGCTGTCGCTGGAATGGGATATTACCTGAGGAAAATTGGGAGGTAACCATTAAACAACACTGATTCTCGCTGGAAAAAGGTGGTTTGCACCTCCACCTGCTTTGTGACCCGTAAAGAGACCTCTTAAATCTTGATTTTTTGTGCTTTACATAATACTTACATCAACATTACAGGTGGCGGCAGCATAATGTATTGCTGTCTTCCCATACTGATCTTTGCTCTCCAAAAGGCTATGACCTCCATTCTGAAAAAAAAAGCGTTTAAGTTTCACCGCCTTTAAATATGATGCTGCATTATGCTCTTTTTGAAGCCAGAGGTTTAACGTGGACCTAGCAAAAAATATGGATTCAGAGGGAAATAGTGATGGACCTGTAGTGTTTGTGATCGATTCAGTAACCTTTACTGCATCATTTTATGGCTGGTTTTTCCCCTTTTAAACAAACTTATTTTACGAAGGGAAGAAAAATTTAATCCCAGCCACAACCTTTTCCTTAAGTTTTAGTTAAATTACCTCTAAGATTAAGTCTACAGTTTCAATATCAGCACATGCCACCGCTACATGGAGGCAGGTTCTCCAGTTCACGTCTTTATATTTCAGCGAAAAACCGCGTTCCAAGAAATATCTGACAGCATTGTGTTGGCTTCGTTTCACAGCACACATTAAGGGAGAAGGGGTGCAACTATCTGCGACTGGATAGAGCCTAGCTCCCTATCAGCAGCAAAAGGTTAAAATGGCACAAATGTATGAGTAAGAGTGACCATTCATGTATCAAAATTCAAAATAACTATAAGAAATATGACCACAGAACAAGAAAACGTTACGAGTGATCTAGTTGCGAGTGCTCTTAGTTTCGGTCAGATGAGTGAAGTACCGGGAGATTCAGGAAATTTATAAGCGAAATGAAGTAAAAACCAGAGAAACTCATGGTTCGGTTGTCAAAATAAATGTTCAAAATTCCAAGAGGATCATTAAAAAGCTTGGAACAAACTGTTACTGGGTAGTAGTTATCAGTGAGCTAGGATATCATTAACAATAATAACACTTTGATACTTGTGCAAGAAGAAATTCGATGATTGGGACGTGCCCTCCAAGTGAAGCCCTGAAGAGAAAGTAATAATTAATATAGTGAATACGTGTGTGGAAAACGGGGATAAAATGGTGTAAGGCTTACAATGTTTTATGCATCAAGAAAACCCAGCCACCAAGAGTACAACTTCGCACGAATGTTAGCAGTTGTCAGTCTCGTAATGCACTTAATTTAACCGAGGTATATTCCTAAATAAAGAATAGCAGGGACCAGATCCGCTGAAACTCTTTCTCAGGCTCTCTCTTCTTCCCGCCCCTTCGAGCGAAGAAGAGAAAAAACTGAGAACAAAGTTGAATTTGATCCTGGTCAAGCAACCAATTAGGAATTGGGCCACTTTCGATTAATCCATGCACTAACTCAGGGAAAGGACAGAGAGATCTTTTCATTACCTCAACAAAGGTGTTAAGCCGTTACCGTCTTCACTTTCAATCTTAGCACCTTGTTGAACCAACAGCTTTGTAATTTCCAGGTCTCCATGACTACAAGCTAAGTGGATCGGAGTGGAAAAATCCTCCTAAAACAAATTGTATGAAACAATCAGAGTCTCAGCTGCAAAACAATTTCGGTAGTCATCTATGATCCAAAAAAGGATTTATCTTTTCAAATGAAAGTTTTTTGTGCGCTGAGAAGTTGTTTTCTTTTTTAAATTTTTTATCTTCCTCGTCTGTGTTTTAGGTTGAAATTTCTCAAAAATGTTTTACAGATGATCTCGTTAAGTTCACCAAAGGTAATTTCCAAATTTATGGTATTGTTATTAAATACGGCCTCTCTCCAGGCGTTGAATTAACAAACATTAACGTTTGTTTCCTTTCACCATCATACACTTTATGTATGGTCTCGAGGGAAACAGTTGGTTCTGTTTTCCTCTACTTTGTCTCAGGAAACATCAGGACTCTCGGGAAAACAAAACTGACCAGTTTCCCAGAGGACCAACCATTAAGTACTTTGTCATATATTTAGACTTTCTCTTAAACAATCATATGGCAAAAACATGCTGTTGTATTTGGCGCGCGGGCGACAACTACGCAATTGTATCCCTGTCAGGATACACTTGAATTGAACCAAGGGCAAGTGACCAAGAATCAACCAATCACAGTGCTTGTTTTGTTTTGTGAAAGTCTAGGTATATAACAATTTCCCATGTTGGTTCTATCGAGCTGTTATGGACCACTGTTATTGAACGCTTGGAAAAGGCCATGCTAAATATGGAATAAGTTATTATTACAATTATGTACATTTCTACCTGTGCTGTACTTATGTCAGCCCCAGACCCCAAACATAACTCCACGATCTGCAGAAAATCAAATGTATATCAAGTTCTATAAGCAAAGAAGGGGTAAAAATCATGATTAAACTGCTGCCCTCTGAAAACAAATCTAATTGGTCATAGGTAATTTGTTTTCTGACGAGTAATTGTTCTAATCAATTTCTAAAATTAAGTTAGAGTGACAATTATCTGTACCGACCTCTCTGTGTCCATGTTTTATCGCTAGATGCAAGCAGACGTTTCCGTAACAATCAGGACTGTTTAACAGTGTCTTTGTAGACAAACCACCACTTTTGGCTGGGGAGAAAAAATACTCTCTACAATATTTTGATTTTCGCAGCATGTTAGGGTAGTGCCCGACTGAATTTGATAAAATCCATTTTCAGATCTACTCCACATCGTTTCCTTTCACATTCGACTTTGTGAAATGTTACCTTTTTTGAGGATCTCCTTGAAGGAATCCACGTGACCTTCACGTGCCGCAAGGTGTAGCGGTGTGTACCCGTCATTGTCCCTACGAGCCACGTCTGCTCCGTAGAACACCTAAGAAGTAACAAGGTTCAGGGAACCAGATCAGAAATCGTATATTGTACTGTCAAACCAAAGAGAGACGACTGAGATGTGCTGAATAGCATTTCTCTCCAGTGTTTACTGCAGTCGCCCTCTCACCCGAGAAAAAACTGCCGCGTTTGAACCTTGAGGTTTCAATGGGCTTGAACGCAGTAAATAATTCTTAAACTTTGGCCAGTAAAGTCAATTTTCTCTAGAAAAATGCACTTTTTAATAAATGATTGGGATAAATTTCAACCCTCACCAGTTTCCTAATGACTTCAATCTGGCCAGCCTGTGCTGCAGTGTGCAGTGGAGTGGCTTTGTCGTTATCTTCATGGTCTACGTCAGCTCCTCCTTCATTTAGCAGAACCTGAATAATCCAAGTAAGAAGAAAACCCTCTTAAAATAACTGTGCAACTTTTCTATATGTTTTTTGTCATTGTAATCACCCTGACTTAACACCGGTAATGGAAAAGATGGGTTGTTTTTCCATCCTTGACGTTGCCTTTTGGCTCACTTGTTCTCATTCCCTCATTTTCATTTAATTTACTATTTTTTTATAACTATTTTAAATACTGATTTTACTTTTAATCTACTTAACATGCTATGGCTGTTTACCTCAAGAACACGTGTATGTCCTTTCCGTGCAGCATAATGCAAAGGTGACTGACCGTTGCAGGTTTTCTTCGTTATTTGGGCGCCATTTTGAATGAGAACTCGGCAAGCATCGAACGAGTCAAACTTGCTAGCACATATTAGCGGTGTCACGTACATACAATTCTTAGTGGCCGGGATGTCAATATCTGTATGAAGAAGTCACATGATTAGTTTCATGTCTCCTTTTCGCAGACAGTAGCTGGTTGTACAAGAACAAGTCAATATTGACCAATATACCTTTTTAAACGAAGGAGATTCTGAGACTGTTGCGGCGCTACTGCGTAGTTCAAGGGAAAAGTTTCCATTTCCGATTTTCAACCAAAAAGTTACGATTTTTTGTGACACGCAGAGCTGACGGAATAGTACCTTATTTAAACAAGTTGACTCTTTTTGGAAACCGACCGTCGTAGTTTTTTGCCGTTCGCTCTACCTCCCCCTCCACCGTGACTGCAACCTTGCACCAAAATTTCAACATTGTTTGGGACCCGGTTACAGTGAGCTCACTTTAGTACAAACTTGCATTTTGGCATCAGCGCATTGATGCTTAAAACTTATCCCTCACCAGCTCCAGCTTTAAGAAGCAATTTCATAATCTGTACGAAGTTTCCTCTAGCCGCATGATGAAGAGGTGCCATTCCATCTTTGTCGTATTCATTACAAACCGAAGGATTTACTCTGATCAGCCTCTCAACTACAGTAGCCAGGCCATCTCTGCATGCCTAGGATTATCACAATAACGCACTTTGATATCAACGTAAGTGACGGTTAATTTTAAATTTATTGATATTTAATTCAAGGCTAAATATCTAGCGGAGACAGTTTGAAGCCACAAAGCTAAAATAGTCAGTGCAACCAGCCAAATAACATTTTACTGGTCACATGATGTGATTCATCATTTGCTTCCTCCTTAAACCCTCTTTTAGCTCAAGTGATCAAAAAGAAGCTCTGATTGGTCGGGAATAACGTTATTTTTAACCACACTTAATTATCATGAGGTGATTTCTCTAATAGGTTCAGCTGGAGTTATTCCTCGAGGGGCATTGGAAAGGAAGTTATAATCAGTGAAATAGGAAATTGAATCGTGTTTCATGAGGTACACAATATCATTGCGGAAAATTTCCCTAATATAATAAATAAAAGTCAAGGGTAGGTCTGCAATTCTTGTTGCCTCAATATAACACGAAAAACATGGTCTGCTAAAATGGAATTTTCATTTGAATTTCCTTTTTTCAGCTAAGACGAAATTGATAATATTTGTATTTTGAAGAAGAGCTTTCTTTTCCAAAACATTAAACGATATACCCGCATAACGTTATTTGTCCATTTTTTTTCATCGCAAACAGTGTAGAACAAAGTTAAAATATACATAGATAGCTTTATGATGCAATTTGGAATACATAAACAGTTGCAAATTTTTCGAAGATTTCAAATTACCTTCCCTCACTCTACGGGCTTGAGCAACTATTTCACTCTTTTAAAAATTTGCTTGCTCTTATTTAGTCCAAATAGCAGTCCAGATCATTTTATTATATGAAAAAATTACATTGAATTAAGACCAAATGGCAAAGTGAATATCAAAATTCTAACCGTCAGGAGTTTTCCTATTGTCAACTGGTATAATCGAATGAAACGTGAACTTCACAGGATTTATGTCTTGCTCAAAATTAGTCACTTTCTTTAAATTAAAAAGGTTAAGCTCAACAAAAAAAGATGTTTACAATTTTAAGTACCTGGGCGCATGATGACAGGTCGCTAAAAATAAAGTACCTGAACGAAATTTATCAACAGTAAATAAATTAACTTGCATGGGAAATGACGACGCAAAATTTAAGATTTTTCATTGAGTAGAGAAACAAGATAATCATATGGAAAAATGGATTCCTCAGTCACACAAAGTCAGACTAGTGATATCTCTACCGGAATCCATCTTTTATTTCCATCTAAAACTTAAAAATTGAAAAAAGGGGGTAATTTTGTATAGAAACTATGGTGCTGCGTCGGTGGGAGAGTGTTAACAATTAAAAAGCTATTTCATTTTATACTGGTAGTGATAAAATACCAGCTCTTTATAATTTTAAAACAATCCTCTGTCAGTTTTAAGTCATTTACAGCTGAATTTAAGAAAGGTGGAGGCTTGTTGATGTCCACGTAGTCTCATTTCTCTTACTCAAGTCTTCAATTCCTTTAAGTGGCTCTAAACTCGAGGCCTGAGTTCGGAAGATCATGCATCCTTTGCAACAAGGAAAATTCGTTTACAATGTTCAATTTTGAGTCAGATGGTCCCTTATACACTTCCATCGACAATATTGCAAATCAATAAAGAGTTAATTAAATAAGTTGCATGAGACATTTAAAAAATTACGACGACAGCAGGTTCAACCATATTCAATGAAATAGATGGTGCAAAAGCATTTTTTATGAGAATCAAAGGTCTCCAACAAAGTGCGCCTTTTATGATTTCGGAGCTCATGCATAACTTAATGAGTTTCCTTAGCTGCCGAAATGAGTTCATCTTCCTGATTAACAACAAGCGAGCCGCCGGATAACCATCAAAATTTGCAACTATCAATCAGGGAAAAAATACTAAATGTTATTGTGTTTCAGCACAATAATCGTGTATTAATTAGGAAATCTGGATCATGTTGTTGTTTGTTTTAATATGATTAAGTCAAGAAACCCGCGAAGAGACCTTAGTGCCTAACTGAGTATCAATTTGATTCATTTCAACAGGCCAGAGATTTATGTTGAACAGTGGCCTCAGAATCCATGTCTTTTGAAATAAATTGAATAGGAAATATAGTAAATTGGATGGAAAATCTCTTACAGTAGTCAGTCTTACATTCTAGCCTCATTTGTGATGAACAATTGTCTATTTTCTCTCAAATGCAATCTCTAACAAACGCGTTTGAATCTTCTTCTTTACCATTGTCTAAAGAAAAATCCTCATCAAATATGAAATTTATTACATTTTGGCAACCTCACTCCTGGCGATTATAAAAATAATTTCGGTGAAATTGAAAAGGTGACAATTATACCATTCATTCCTTTTTTAAGTAAGTAACATATATAAAACAAAAATATATGTTGCCATTAAAAGATGTACTGATGACATGCATTGTAAAATGTGTTAGACTTTCGTAGGCCATAGGGATCCTTCACATGCTAAGATGCAGCTGTCGCCAGAGGATAACACTCTTTTGAAAGCTGAATCATACTGAGACAAAGAACCCCTTGAATAGCACACAATTAATTTGAGATAAGTTGTAAAGGTAGTGCCTTTCTAGCTGATAGCATTTGAATTTAATAGGGTGCTTTTTTTGCTGTTGTTAAAGACAGTTACAGAAATTACCAACTGTTGTCTTTGTGGGTTTTCTGACTTCGAAGTCAAAACAAGCACCTATCGCACTCAAAGAGCGCTTGTCGATAACAAAATTATTTGATATTCCCATCGAGAGTATTGTCATTTTTATAATGTAATAAATGCACTTGAGTGGGGCTGTCTGTTTTTGGCGTTGTCACTCATGTGTGCACCGCAATCGATGGAAAGTGATTTCACATGCCCTATATTTAATTGCTCTGAGATGAAAAAAACAAATCGAAGACTCCTAGATATTGTAATGGCTGAAATTTTTAAACATTTTGACAAGAAGGGTTTTGAGTAACAAACACATAAAATAACTACATTTTAATTTTCAGCGTATGTAATTAAGAAAAATCTTTTTATTATCAAGTAACATCATTTTTCCTCCCTCATAGAGATTATGTATTTGTTAGCAAACGTGCATTTCCAAACTTTTATTGAA
The DNA here is from genome assembly GCF_964200805.1 of Pocillopora damicornis. Lineage (NCBI taxonomy): Eukaryota > Metazoa > Cnidaria > Anthozoa > Scleractinia > Pocilloporidae > Pocillopora > Pocillopora damicornis. Next base: position 23,202,754 of record NC_142679.1, read on the forward strand.
ACTGATTTCTTGAATCCCCCTGACATCTAGACATTTAAAGTTAAAGTCAATTCATTACCTGATGTAGGCTGATCCGCTTGCATGGGTTTCGCTCCACAGTTTCATCAATGCTTTGCTGAAGAGAATTTTCGTTCGTTGAATTATCAGATATTCTTCGCGAAGTTCTTCCACTTAGAAGGGATTTGCGCAGAGACATGTCTTGATCATCCGTGATCAGTCCTTCCAATTTAATGTACTCCGGATCTTCTATCATTTTGCCGTTGGTAATGTCCGCCCGGGAGATAAATTATCGGACCAAGCTTTGTTTTGCAAACGTCACGAGTTATTTTGCGGCCTGTGGTTGGTCCATGAGGCTTACAAATAAAGAAGAATTAAAATTACTGTGGAAATTGTCTGTGAGAGCAGGGGTGCCATAATTTGAATTATAAGTTCACCTCAATTTCCATAACAATTGGGACTGATCTCAGAAATTACTTACTTTTAATGATTCTACAGAAATCAGTTTGTAATAAAACTTCAGAATTTCAAAACTAATTACTTTTTTTGTGAGAGTGATGGTTTTAAAAGCATTCCCCTCGGCTCATAAAATTTGAAACAGAAGGTATTATTTACCTATTTTGCTGCACGTACCGTATTGCGTTGACGAAAACGAACCGCACATCAAACATCGCTTCATCAAAATCAAGAAAATGGCCCGCGTGTCTAAGATATTGATCTTATTTCCGTTTCTCATCGAAACTTATTTCCGTTTCTCAAATAATTTATCAGGTACTATATACAGGCTTTATTGATGAGAAAAATGACTTCTTTTGAACAATAAATGCCGTTTGTCTTTTCCATTGGCATAATGTCCTTTAAGACTGTTCAAGATCTCTAGTAGCCTTTCATGAGCATATAGAATTCAACTTTCGTGAAAATTATTATTTTGTTGATTAATCGAAGTGTTCCAAGCCAAGTGGGAATCTTAAAAATTACATATTTTTTTTTCATCACACCTGTCACGTCGAGTAGCGCTGATTTGCAAGATATGGAATCTAACGTACTTTTTAATGATAAATACCGACCTACCTTAATATTATGGCCTCAGGTGCGGTCTGTGTATTAGGAAAACAAAAACACAGCTCTCACTAGCGAGTTTAAGATATCCTCAGAGGAAATCCTCTCTTTTCTTTTCTAAAGTATGTTTCCGTCAAGCTATGGCAAAGTTAATGGATTTTTTTAATCCCTGGTTTGACTTTTAAAATGAACGCTATTTGTGATGCCCGCACCAACCAATAAAATTTAAGCACTATCTACTCAATTAAAAGCAAACATTCACTTTCGTGGACATGTCGCGAAAAATGCTTGGTCATTCACATCTCATTTCCTAAAATAAACTGATCTTTTATCATACAATACCCCGACAGGTATGCCACAAAATGAAGGTTCTAGCCGGCATTGTGACTTATCTATTGTACCACTTATCGCTGTTAATTAATTGCTGTTTGTGTTGAATCAGTCAAAAACGGAATAATTTATGTAAGTTTTCCGTAGAAGTTATGTGCACTCAGTATTTCCTAAAGGATTGACGAGTTATTTTGAATAATACCTAACCTTGCTTTTGTTGCAGTCAGAAAATTCTGTTGCCAACTCAAGGATAAGAATTGAACTGAAAAGAGAGCTGGGTTCTACACACCCTCACAGAATCAATTTCTATCCAGAATGTAAATCTGTGTTTTATTTTGTTTTTAAACGTTTTCAATTTCAAGTTTCAAATATGTGTCTCAGCTGACTTCGAGGTATTTTCGTCAAACCTATTATGGAGGTGGATATCAAATAGTAATGACTTTTTTTGCACATCCACCATCCACGTCACAATACCGATAATTATCAAGTTGCGGCAAACCATACAGAAAATCATTATAACTCATTGAAAGGAAATGTAAACAGAAAAGGAATATCACAGCGCAAGGCTTGCTTTCTGTTTTTTTTTTAAGTTTATTTTGCTGTTATTACAAAAGGTGGGCGAGTTAAAAGATTTAAAAGCGAATGTAAATTTAACCACATCTCATTTATTTTTCCTTTATACGTTTACTTCTACCTGAAGGTAATTGACGTAAATAATCTTAATACATCACTCCAGCAAACAGGGCGTGAAAAAGACAATGTGAAGTTATTATCAAGAGGGTGCACGTGATATAAAATCAAATTCTCTAACTTATCTCACAGGGAAACGTCAACGCCTGGCTCTTAAATGGGAGAATTACTTTTCAGATATTTGAAGTTGATGGAACTGCATCGCAACAGCCTCCGTCGTCGGCTGATATGCAACATATCTTTTAGCCAGAGATGCTAATTTAGATTGGTAGTAAACAAAAATGCCAAATGAGGAAAATGGGTCATAAAGAAACGGATGGTGAAATGTGGAGAAATGGACATAGCATGGATTGGAAAAGACAGACGTGAAAGCTTGATGCTGGATTTATAAAGATATGTAAACCATTATGTAACAGGTAAAGCATTGAGTTTAGTTTACGGACTGAGAATTCTTAACGAGAGTCTGGTGTAAAAATACTATTTGTGTCGAAGGGAATGATGATACATCTCCTTACACAAATGAATTAAAAAGGAGCCTAGAATCATATTCATAGTTCTTGGTCTAGGATTCCGACCGATCAGTACACGCTAAGAGCGCGCGCTGGTCAAACATTTCACAGTATTTATGACGCATGCATCTTACGTACGCATACGTTTAGTTTCACATAATCAAAATAAAATTCACCTGAATCACCTTAGAAATGTCGTTTGCAACTAGAAATACTTGCATATGCAGCAGCTGTTTTAAAAGACAGCACGAAATTATTGTTAACGACCAACGGCATGCTAAAAGCGGGAAGAGGTGTGTCATTAAGCCATGGACACCTTCCTCAGCCAAAGAAATTGAGAAAAATGTTTGGAAAGTGTATCTAGAAAAGTTGAAACTTCAAGTTACCCGTGGATGCCAGCGATTAGGTAAAAAATCAATCGACTACATTGAGGTTGTCCGCAAAATTTGTCCTTCAGAGATATTTGTGGAAAAACCAACCAGTGCTAACAGCCGGTCTTTGATTCTGGATGTGAACTGCCAGAACTTTTGGGATTTTGTCTATGGGCAGTCATGGAAAGGAAGAGTAAGAGTTTGCGAAGGAGAGCTGATGTATAAACTGAGAGAGACACTGAAAATGCTTGTTAGTCAGGAAAAAATTGCATATTTTACTGTAACAAGGATGTTTACAAACCACGAATACATCGTCCCCAAGGTAAAAGTATCTAGTATTTGTCTTTGATAAATTACCTTAACATGATACTTTAATTGGTGCTGTTGTATCAACGTCATTTGTTTAGGGTGACTGAAACCATGCCAGCTGCACATAAGGACCTAAATTTGACGATAATTTATTCCCCTGCATATGATTTTCGAAAAGACATCAGGCAATTCCATGGTGTCCAGGTAGACACATCTTGATGCGAGTGAGCAAGAAGTTTATCACCCACTTTTAACTAATATCACTCTGATTGCCCATAGAAAACTGCATTGCAGTGATGTTAATATCCCTGATACAATTACACTACGTGAAGCTTTCTCTGTCACGGTGTCTTAAATCATCTCATACCTGAATCTGTTTTCCTATTAAGTCAGTTGTTTCTTTATGCGTTATACGTTTATCAAATTAGTCCCCAGGGCTTGTAGTACGAGTGGAACAAACTTATTATGGAGGCGTACCAAAGAAGACAAAGAAAACAGTTAGATGGAACTTGGTTCCAGATAGCACGTTTACACCGCGCCTGAAATGTGTATCACCCATTCTTAAAAATGCATGGGACAAGACTGCAACTCCTTTCCTTAAAAGTAAAGCCCCAGATGTCAAACGTTCCGATATGGAAAATGAGCCCACGATGCGCCGATTTCCAACCAACGGAAACGAGCCCGAGAGAATGTTTAATTTAAGCGAAACTTTCGCAAAAGGAGACTTTGCGACAATTTGCCTCCAAGCTACTGAGCATTTTATAGTTGTGAGAGAAATGGTCACTAATAGTAGAACCATGAATTCGTCAACGTCGTTCACATTCAGAAGAAAGGAGAATTTATGTGGAACAAGCAAGATTGCTAAGACAATGAATGATTTCTACACTTCTGAAACCCTTGCTGAAAATTTCGCTAAAAAACCGGAGTTTAAACCAAGTACCCCTCTGCTGGAGATGAAAATTTAATCTGTGATTAGAAGAAAATTTGCCTATAATCACAAGAACAGTGCCAGAGTTACTAAATGTTCCTTATTTTTGAACTTCAATAAAGTTCGTCGATAGAACTAAAAAATGCTATCGAAACAATCGTTAACTACAAAATTAACCTTGTGATATTTTAATTCCATTGCAAAGGGTTTGGTAATTTCTCATCCATGTCTTCACCTGCAATTTCTGTAGCGTAAACGTTTAAAACTAAGCAAAATATTGACCTGTAGTTAGTTTCTTCCTTTCAGTTGTGTGAAACTCCAGATTTGTAATTAGTTAAGTAATTATCAAAGGTTTTTTTTTCTTGGTCTCACGTTTGTACTCGACGATGACGGCATGGAAATTTGACATGCTAAGAAAATCTGTCAGGTGTAGGACGTGCCTCAATTATTATTTATCACCTAAGAATGAGAAAATGGTGTCGAAATAAAAGCTTTCATCGTTTCTATATCACGTTGACGTCTTTTGTTATGCATGACTAGAATTTAACATCCATACGTCGTACAACTGATTCGGAAAAAAACGATTTTAAAATTTCTTTATTGGCCACAGCGAAGGCAGCATATACTCAATGAAATTTATTTAATTAACCTCGTGGATTTTCAGTTTTACTTTTTTAGTGCGTAATATAATTTATTGTTTAGGAAAACAACAAATTGGAAATTTCATTGGGCGAAGGTTTTTCCTATTCACAACGATCCTTTGTGGTCAAATTGTTAGGAAAGTGGAGACAGGTGTAAATGTTTTATCACTTGGTTGGGAAAGTTCTACGAGCCACAGCGCTAATTAAAGCTCTTTAAAGCAGCAAGTAAACGTAAACTGCGGTCACTCGTAGCATACTAGTGGTTAGTACTTGAAGCTCTTGTAAAGACATGAGGACAAGCTTTTTGTTGGGTTCTGTGCAAAACAGAACGAATAATCATTTTAAAGAAGCGAGGAACAAAATGTTGGAGCCTGCAACGGTGAATCAAGCAAAAAATGTTAATCACAAAATATCCAGTTCCTCGAAAAAGCTGTCGAGAGTGAACAGTTTTGCAAAAGAAGAGGACATGGAAAGGATTTTGGAGGAGGTTGAGACTGGCAATTTGTACAGCCCCTCGTCTAAAAACGCCAAGAAACGTCCGTCTGTTGTAGACGAAGATTCGCAGCGTCCAGACGAGGAACTCGAACAATTTTTTCTGGATGTGGAGAAGAGAAATGCAGAGCTACAAGAATTGCTTCAACTTGTTGAAACCACAAGACAAGAAAACGAAGGGCAGATTTCAAGAGAAGCTTCCGCAGGTGTGAGGGGAAGTACGGACTCCCTGGTTGAAAAACTCATGCGTGATTTAGAGAATGTGGGCTGGGAGAAGAGTAATTTTAACAGCGGAACCGTAGAGAGACCGAAAAGCTCGAGCGAAGCGTGTGATGGAACAAATTGCGCAAAACTCCGAGCCAGCGCATCGGAAGAAGAACTCGATGAGATGCTAGCAGAGCTCTTGGAATTGTGATAAGGAAATAAAGACCTAAAAAAGGTTATTGATTAAAGTTCGCAAATTTAATTTTGTCAATAAGAAGTTTTAATTATTAAGTTTGAGTTCTTAAGAAGAACATGAACCAGTGTATATTCTAAAGCCATATGACGCAAGATTTAGATGTAAAATCCAACTTCAATCAAAAAAGAGGTGGTTGAAGGATTTTTTTTCTGTTTGTAAACAAGATTTTTGAATTGTGTTTTTATAAAGTTCCTATGACTACAGCTATCTACTGCAGTGTCTAACCGCTAAAATTAGGCTTATTGTGTGATATAAGCGGTTCCCCATTTGTTAACATGCCTACTTGCATTGATTTATGTGATTTAAAGCAATCCAAATCTTACGCTCCCATAAGACAAGTCGAGGTTATTGCCTGTCAAGATTTCTTTTACAACAAAGGAATATTTGATTCTGTTCCCGAGCTGTAGGACTTGACAGTTAATGAAAAAACTGACACTAACTTATATTCAAACTTTTCATGGGGGAATATTAAATATGGAAGATCAACAAACAATGTGAGAAAAATTTGCATGATGAACCCCCAATTTCTTTAATTTAGATTTACTCGTAATCTATTTTCCGTCTCTTTAGTTCACTTAAATTCATTGTAGCTATGGTAATCATCCATGCTTGTCAAATCTTTTTCTCCATTGACAACACATTAGTCGTTGACCAAAGACTTCATTTAGAATAAATTTTTTCCAAACCCATAAGCGCTCCAGCTAATTTAACGATCAGTCAAAAAACACTTCAATAAAAAAAATTTATGTGATCACACATTGATGAATACTTTATTGATTTTCTGTATAAGGTGTAGAAATACATGCACTGATTAAAATTAATTATCGATCACTTTTAGGGCGATTATATTTGAAGAAATCACATGCTAACCAACATGACATGAAGTAAAATCTGAGTTACAAGGTCAGGTTTCATAGCCAGCTTACAAGTAACAAGGCTGGCTTCCACGCGCCCAGATAACCGTTTATTTAAACGACCCTGGACCTGCATGATTTACATGATCATTACCTTACCACATGCATTATACATATCCCATTTTTTTATCTACAATTTTTGATAACAGATAGAGCAGCATTAACCGCTCTTTATGACTGTTTTTGAAATCTCTATACATCATCCTTTTTCGAATTCCAGTCAGAAATTATGACAGGAACATCGGGATAGAAATACAAGAGTCTTTTTTTACGATACTCGCTTAGGTAAGTTACAATACTTGAATTACTCAAGATAGTACAGAGGTTCCACTGATATATTGCTTTAAAGGTTCCACCACAATATTATACAGAATTTACTATGATTACTGGCTATTTAGACTCCAGCCACTTTGTCTCGCTAAGCCTTAACAGACACATAATGTTGTCCACTATAGCAATGGGAATGTGATTGGAATTCGATGTTTGAGTAATGACAAAACTTATTTCTTACTGTACACAGTTAATCTAGCCTAGAAGTCCCCATTAATTTGGCAGATAAACTTGAAAATTTATCTTTTTTCTTCGGTCAAAATGAAGCATATCGGTTGGGGTTAACGGCTCTTTCGATCTCCGAAAACAGGGCTTTTCCAAAGTGGTATCGAAAGAGAAGATAAAAATTCAGAGAAGCGACTATTAATTGACTTCTGCCGTGGTCACCTTTGTACTAATATTGGAGCTTGCTGGAACATTAATCAACAGTCGGGAAAAGTTTTGTTCCTAAATTGATCTCACTGGATTATTGTGTATGATTATTGTGTACTGAAATTGACTTGAAGGTTATGATGGATCGTTACCGGAGCGGTTGGAGCGATGAGAGTCAATTTTTCCATCAGGAGGCTTTAGCGGCTTTCTTGAAAAACAGCCCCTTAATAAATGCGCGAAAATCTTCCATTTGAATGAGATATATGATAACGTTAAGAATGCTGTTCGAGAAAATCAGCCCAGAAAAAAAGCACCTTGTGATAAATTGTGCTCTAAAATCTGGAGGATCTTTTGCCATTGAAGTAGAATATATGGCGTAATAATAAACCCCTGAGTTTGAAACGATAAATGACAGTGTAATGGTAACAAGGAGATATGTTCCTCGAATTGTAGCAGCCTTTAAGCCCTCTCTTATGGCGTTACTTGACTGTATATCTACTTTTCTTTTCTGCCTGCCCCACATAGTTATTGCAATGGAAATATTGAAATAAATTAAGATCAAAGAGGGAATAAGGTACTGTATATATTACTCCATGACTTGCGCAAATTATCTGAAACACTCGGTAACTAATATCAGGTTTACACATGACTGTGTAATGTGTATCATCCAGATCATAAGGTATTCCATCCACTGCTGCAGCGGGGCCTAATACATGAATAAGACCTACTATCCATGCAGCCCATATTAGCTTGCGAACACGAGCAACACTAAAGGTACGAGGAACTTTACGAGTCGCAAAATACCTCTCCATACTTATTACTATAAGATTATTTATTGTAACAGTAGGAAACAGGATGTTGAAATACCGAACTAGTTTGCAAGCCCAGGTGTGCCTTTGAAATACGTCTACCGTTATCTGAATACAAAATAATGGGATAGATATCATGGAACAAAGAATTTCCGAAAGAGCTAAACTTTTTATGTACAGATTTAAATTTCTTACAAAAGCGCTTTTTTGCAGAAACCCGACGGTCTTCTTTCTTTTGGAAATAAAATAATATATAAGGCTGTTACCAACGAATCCTACGACTCCAAAATTTGCCAAAAATAAGACTGCAACTAGTTTGGTGGTGAAGCCTGCTGGTAAAAACACATAGATTCGTCCTGTTGTGTTTGAGCCATTTAGGAAGCCCGACAATCGGGTTGTGAGGTTTGACAGCTGGTGAGATCCTTCAAGCATGACGCCACAATCTGTTGGATTGGTACATGAAATTTGATTGAATGAGTTTTAAAGTCGTAAGTAAATCATTTTTAGACTAGAACGTGCATCGTTTCGTGGTAAAAAAAAAACCGTAAGGCAGTATAGATAAGAAATGTAACGCCACGCAGTTGGCACAGGTCATTTTTTCAACTCGTGTATTGCGCTTTGTGTCGTAGGTTTGTTTGCATGGGTGTATAGATATATATACCTGTGGCACGTTATATGTTATTCTTGGTTGGGAAGTTATCAGTGCGCTCACGTACAGTATCAATATTCTAAATTACCTGACTAACTTTTTTCTTGTAGATTTAAGGTAATGTGGTAGAGTGTGAGGCATCCTCTTTGTGGGAATCGCAGGGTTTCATTTTTCGAAAGCTTCACTATGTAAAACCTTTAAGATTTCTTCCAGTGAACCCTCTAAAAGATATGCCTGGCCTGAAACAATTAGAGTTTTGACCTGCGGAAGACCAGAAATAATATCAACACATCGACTAAAAAAGTTATGGTCGGTAGCGCCGAGATTCTATACAATCATATTTGAGGCTTGTTTCATCTTCAGTAATGTTTTTCTGTTCTCTCTTTGAACACCTCATGTGTCATGTACCTTGTTGAGAGAGTTGGCTGACTCAAACTATTTCAAAACGCTCATCAAGAAAAATCGAGCGATAGAATATTTTGAAATTAAAAAATAATGTTATCATTTCATGATTGCCGTTTTATTCTCTGCCTTCTCTAATTCTTAAGTTGCTCTCGATACGGACGTATCTATATTTTATGTGTTTGTTCTGAAGCCTTATTAAAGAAGTATATACGACATTCAAGTTAGGGTTCTATTCAATCTCCTCAACGAGGCGATCCATATTAGTTTTGACTAAGAAATTTCGGAGAACGACAGATTTGAAACGTTTGGTATGTTGATTTTCTCCTTATGCGGGTCCGGCCACCAGAGAGATTGTCCGTGTTCCATGAGAACACAAGAACGTTGAGTCTTGTATATGATTTTGCCCTCCATTAATTTTGTCTTTCTAGATAACGGCAGTACATTGTAACTCGTTTCAGTTCAGAACTTTTTAAATGCATTTATTGTGTTAAGTTACGAATATAAAATATTGCTATAATGTACCGGATTCAATTTGTCGATCAGCCGAACTAAAAATGAATTTCCGAATTTGAGATGAAGTAAAATGTTTAATGTTCAATAATTGGGTTTTTTGCACAAATTTATCTTAATACCAAAAGAAATTAAGACCAAAAAGATCAAAAGAAATGTTAACGTAGACAGAAATTTTCTTGACCTTACCTTCTGAAAGAGACACCGGGTTTACGCGCACAGGCTTGAAGTTGTCTCCTCGAGCTCGAAACGAATATAACTTGTAACATTTGACTGGTATGTCCCATGTGTTCCAAAATGTCCGGTGTATATATTCAGTTTGCGAGTCATTGTTGCTCAAGCCATTCATTTCTCCGTCAGCAGCGGATCGAATTTTTTTTTCTTAAAAAACAACTTTACGGCCTAATCGGGATAAATTTGCTCATTTTAAACCGGTGTTGTTACTACCGGTATTTTGAAAGAAGACTGAAAAACTTCCGTTATGAAACAACTCTCAAGTTTTGTTTTTTTCCTCAATTAATTTTCTGATAACATCAAGTAAACTGATGGTGGATGCTATTTACATCAAAAACATTTGCTGCGATTCCACACACTTTGAGCTGGACACATGAACAGTGTGAAGGCTGCATGTTTAGTATTATCAACTGAGTTGAAGGCTGTTTGGCTCATGTGGTGTCACGTTTTCATCCAGCACTTGCAAATATCAAGGACTGCGTACACCTAAGACACTTCCGACAATTTTCTAATAAATATTCACACGAAAAAGTTCATATTTGTCATTGTAATTGCGGGCTCATGCAATTTTGTTAGTCTACATGAAAAAAAGGCCAGACAATGAATTAGAACGCCTGAGATTTCGACAGCGTTTTCTTTAATTTCGTGTGAGATTATTTCAGCCGGTTTGTTGAAGCAGATTACGTTTGGTAGTTTCAAACTTTTGCAACGCTATCATTTTAAAGTTATTCAAATGTACATCTGGAAATAGCCCATTTAGTAATTTGCACTCGTATAACATGAGAACAGCACTCCTTGCTAGCCAATCAGAACTGTTTTCATGTATTTTATGTAAGTAATAATTGGAAAGAGTCATTTGCAAAAAAAAAATTGTTGGTAATTGAAGAGGTCCGGCGCACACCACTCCATTTGATCGTAGTCGTGGATAGTACAAGTGCTAGGTTCAATATATTTAAGCACAGCGGTTCTGAGTGGAGTGTGCCTTTGTTGTTAGTTAAGACAAAAAAAAATATCTAAGTTACACATATAGCTGAAAAGCAGAAAAAAAAAGAGGTAAGATCGAGTATTAACTGCACCGTCATGCAATAAACGTTTTTACAGCTTAGAGCAACGAGTATTTTCCTGATGGAAAATTAAGTTGCAGTCACGTGTTAGTTGTACACTTGACGTTTCATTCTTTTCCAAGTTTTCTTATTTAAGTTTTTCTCTGTACAGTGTTTTTTTACATTCTCTGAGTGATGTTTAAACACTGCTGTAACAGATGGCAAAGTTACCTAGGGCCATCCTCAATCCTTACGTGTCAGTTTACCTAAAAGATTTTCTGTCGTCTGTTTTTCCATGGATTAGTATTCGAATGAGTATCTCCAAACTTATGTTGGGTCTCAACGCACGCAAATTTTTTTCGCTTACTGCACTAAGCTTGTGAAATGCGATCAAGGTTCCGTTCAACTACCAACTCAGAAATTCTCAAATATTTAAAAAAAGATTTTCAGTCATGCCTCGGTGATTTATTGATACTAAAAACAGAAAAATTAAAAAAAGGCAAGCTGTTCAGTTTGAAAACAATGCTAAGTCTATAGCAAGGCATACTAAAGGCGAAAAACTTTCTAATCAACCCAGCTAAGTCTCTGGCATTAAGGAAAATGAAGGATATAAAATACCTGGGAGCGATTGGTTACTCCGTAAGAAAAGATAGACAGTTGACGAATTATTGCGAGCAGTCGGTTAAATTATATGTCTTAGTGCGGAAATAAAAAGTAAAGAAATTATCACAATAGGCCCTTCCTTTCACTGCTGTCTTAATACGGCAGCTGAAGAAATCCCAAAAGAGTCGAACCACTGATTTGTATACAATGTTTTCAGAAAAAAGTATCGACATAAACATGACAAGTCGACAAGTGAGAAATTTCAGGAAATGGAAGAAAACAAGCTTGGAAAAATTCAGGCTCAATCGCAAGGAAAATGGGAGGGACTGGGAAATTCTTTCGCTTTTCACACCCCACAATATGGGATCCTTTCTAAACTGCTGCGTGTTGAATGTCCTCGGTTAATATATGGTATCCTCAAGCACTTTCGACCAAAATATGCAAAAAGTTCTCTAGTATTTCGATCTGACTTCACGAAGAAAATTACATAACAAGAAGAAAATTACATAACAGCGAAGGCTAAAAGTGCTGTGCGCACAAAGTTTACGGGCGCTTTCTTTCGTTCGGATAACATCTGCCTCACAAGTTGACAACTGGCAGTAGATTTGGTTTTTATGAGAGACCTAGCTTATCAACACGCAGTAATGGTTAGGAATAAACGAGAATAAAAAATTATCTTCCTCTTAACCCTTTACACCCTAACATCAGTAAGTATATTCTCCATACTTTTCTCCATGCATTTCCTCGGGTGCTGCAAGGAGAATTTGTTTAACAATCAAGAGCTTCTTTAGTTGGTAATCATTTCATTCGTTCTCATGACCTTACTGTGTGATTCAGGTGTGACGTTGTAAGGAGAAATTAGATGCAAATCACTCTTAGGGGTCAAACGGTAAAGTAAAAAAACTTTCCTTTTCGGTGAAATATCAAACTCAGCCTCCTCATTTCGAACAAAAAAAATTATCTTCGTATTTTTTTGGAAAATCCACCCACCATGGCGGGGTATTTAATGTATGGTTTCCATTTGCAGTTGAACAAAAAAATAAACGAATGAAATTTATTCGCGAGACAGTTTTGTCCGTGGAATATTTAACTGACAGAGAGATTCCTTATTGCGAGAGTTCAGTCCCGTAAAAAGTTTGCTTGGGTGTTCAAATGATTTCCCATGCATTTGGGAATAAGCACGATTAACAATTGTATTCCATACGAAAAAAATGGCGAATTGTAGTATTCGAAAAAATTGAGGACTGTTTATTTACTCTGAATTGCACGAGAAACTATTTCATCACTGATTATAAATGTACATTGTTATTTTAGTTTTTATTTATTTCAATGTTTTTCACTAACGATCAATTTTAAATCCATACTTTTCGCACTGTGTGGAATAAGTCGACGAACTCTCGGCCAATAAGCAGGCAGAAAGTCTTGCACGTATATTGCAACAAATTGCTACAGTAAACAATTAACACGTAAACGCTAGGTGAGGAATATTCGCCAAAATTCGAAATTTTAGCAATAAATGAGAATCGTGCAATCAAATCTGAAGTTGTTGAAATACCGTCGCCATATTTCAGATCCTGAGTTCATGAATTCAAAGTCGAGTGCTTGAAAAGATTCTAAATATGATTAATTTCAGCTGTTTTGAGTTTGTTCAAGTTTTACGATTGATTATGAAAAATGTTCTCTTTGGTTGAAACAAATAACGTGAAAAGGTGAAAATGCAAGAAACCTGTTATCCGTCTGAGAAGTTCAATAGTTCAAATGTAACAAATTTTAATGCTGAAAATCTGAACGAAACAAAATGCTAAAGGAGGAAGGAAAAATATCGTTATAATTGAAACTTCTTAAAATTACAGGTTGTGAAACAGCAGTCATTCTATAGGCAGTATAGTAATTCATTCAGTTTAAGGCCTATTCCCTGATCAGCCTGATCTTATTTACAACTTCTAGACTGACTGAGACATCTTTCAAATGAAGTATTATTATTTGGCAAGCTATGACAGCACCAGCCAATCGCTGGCAGTATTCATCTAAATTCGTAAAATTGCAGCAATTAGTTAAGTTGTTCTCCAATTTTTTCTTCTGAGAAAATCATTTCTCGTAAACAGATGTAGTAGCCGACAACCCATCTGAAAAGTCTTCCTCTGTAATTTCCATTCTGTAGACCCACGCAAAAATCTCAGATATAACATTTTCCTCAGAATCAGCAGAAATATCGGATTCTCTGAGTAGATATTTATCGTGGTTTCCATTGCCAAAAAATTTAATTTCGTCCAGCTCATCCCTCGCTGAAGCAAAAGGCATCAAAATTTCTGATGGGAAGTTTCGTGTGATTTCTGTGACGTAAATCGGCTGCAACACTTCTCGTGCAGATGGAAGGCACAGTTCTTGATCGCTTCTCAAATGCTTGTCAGCTCTGGTCAGAAAATTCTTTCCTGGTAAAAATCGCTTGAAGTTCGTTTTGCATCTGAGCCGTGAGAAACAAAATGTTCCGTTATCGCATCTTCTCAACTTGAAATTCTTACACATCATCGCGAGAAGCAGCTTGTGAAAGATTTTTACAAGTCCTGTGATGAAGGAATCAAGAAATAATTATACACTTTAGAGTCAGCTTGTAACAGCTGTGTCAGTCGGCGGTAGTTATACTATAGGGAAATGATTGGCCGAGAAATGACATTTGTTATTGGGTTTCAAATTCAATATTCTATTTTAAAACCTGAGTCACAATTGTTTTTGGAATGGAGACATTTGAAAAGTTCTGGTATCTTATACGCATCTACCGCAGAAATATAAAAAGCCCTATATACATCAACATCAACAAAAAGCCGAAATGACATCCGCACATTTTTACAGCAACTGACATATCAGTGATTAAGGACTAAAAGCTCTCGCTGCTTCTTCTCGCACTGACATACAAAGGTGAAGAAACAAACCACTTTTAAGCTACGAAGTGAACAAAGTTGTAATAAAACTACGTGGAAACTACGAGTTAAAAACTATGAGTTGGAAACTGTGAGTTTGTGACTATGAAACTATGAGTTAAGAATACTAACCTGCTGCACGAGCCATTCCTTCAGAGAAAGTTTAGAGTTCTTAATTGGAGACAAAATATTTTAGCTTAACCGAGAGAATATTTTCGGTCTATACGCTACAATAATCTCTCACTTTTGTTGGAGTAACTCTATCTTTTGAAATCACTGTCGCAGCGAACAGAGGAAATTCACATCCTTTCGCATTTATTCAAAGTAGACTTTGTCAAACACGTATGTAAAATGTTTCTCCGAATGATTTAATATCAGATGCCACAATGAAATTTGGCAGCCAATGAAAATGAGAAAGTGCTTATCCTTCGCCTTCAAATTATTGACCACAAACCTCAACGAGTTTTAACGTCCTCAGATCTCAACCATTTGACGTCATTTCGACTGAGTCGTGCATTAGGAAAAATAGCTGACAAAATTATAAATTGTGCCGACATATATCATTCTTAAAAGAAATAGGTCAAATATTTTTCACCTATGGGCATCGGGAAAGCAAACTGACATTAAAAAAAACCCTCCGTAAAACCTCCCTATACAATTAATCCAGAAGCTCAGAGAATGTTCAATTACCTTCCAACTACGTGCAGTGTGAAAGCTATGTTTTTAGCATAAATTCCGAGACGTTGTTTTATAAACAATTTATGAAAACACAATTGGAGTTAAGATTATTAAAACTCGTTTACAAATAACAGAAGTTTACTTTGACTGCCCGGAGTTTTAAAACAATACTTTTGAAATGTTAATAGAATTTTCCCAGCTGGTTCACTGGAATTAAACATGCTAAATGTTCCTGTAAAACCTATCAATGGCTTTAAGGTAAAGGCAGCTTATACACATAAAAAGTTTTAGTTCCACCACATTCCCGCTGCAGTACTGGTTTGGTAAAGTTCTCTCATGTTGATAAAACGTTGAAGGATATCCTGAATTTCTCACTCAGCGGCGTCTGATTCAAACCCGTGTTATTTTCCCTCCTTGAATTGATTGCAAATGAATCACTAACTCGAAGGAATCAGTATTCATGGTGAATGCTTGTAAATTAACAGCCTTCTGAGCTGACTTGACGAATATTTTTGCAATATTGTCAACAGTTCACTTGGTCATTATTCAACAAGCTCCTAAAAGGCTTTTTGCTTCACGGCTATCGATTGTGAAAGTAACACCGCTACGTAATTTTTAGAAAGCACAGTCCATTCTTTGTCTTGCTCACAACTTCTTTCAATTCAGCTCTGTTGGCTTTATCTTCTTTTGTCTTTGACTGAAGCCTGGAATTCAAATTGTAGTGAAAATTAGGCATTGCTTCCTTAGATTACGTATTCTATCGTGTTTACGTGTTTAACGCAGCCCTACCCCTCCCCCAAAAAGAGTCTCACTGAGAAGGCTGAGTCTTATCCGATCAGAGAAGATCTGGAGCACCAAGAAAATTTTCTAAAACTACCAGGTCATCAAATACCTCAAATGGCTAACAACTTTGCGTTATAAATTGTGGGCTCAGTAAGGATTCAGAGGGGAGTTTGCTCATGCGTGTTCCACAGCTTTGCTTTTACGTGCCACAGACTTTCCAGTACGTGACAATGGGGAAAACAAATAGTGATTACAATGGTCTTGGTATTCCTGAGATTGCTGTTTCTTAACTTGAAGCTAAGATTGCCAACTGATGTGGGACCAAATTCTCGGAACATGAATTACGGAAAACATAGAGTGGTAAGTGTGAGGAATATGACTGTACACGAACCTTATCACGGGCGATAAATCACTGCAACCAAACACTACTAATAATAAACAGTCACTTGGCACCGCATCGTGGATTTGCTGGATACTTGAATCCACGGAATGAAGTACGTCCTATTAGGAGCAAAGATACATGATTACTGTACCATTTGAAGTATGTACGCTTTACATTGATAGTACATGTGTGAGCAGTGAAAAACGTAGACCGACCAGTTGGTTAAACAGATGGAGACGATAACATGTACACCCTTACTTGACATTGTGTATGTTTTGCCAGAGGCACAAAATAAAAAAAAAATTGGCTAAACCTACAGCCAGAGCTACAGAGATATGTTTGACCTCCTTTTATTTGACATAGTTACGGTGAATTACGATAAGATACGATTTTGCAATCTTCTGTGCGCACTTAGGTTTAAGCATGGTCGACACTTAAGTCTAATATTTGATTGGAAGATCTACACTTTTTTTTGTAATTTGCGTTGAGGACTTCAATCTATGGAGCTTATATTTGTTACATTATTTTCTTATGTTTTTTTAGGCATGGGATCGTTGTAAGAGTTCAGCTATCAAAAATGAATTTTATTTTGGAGTGCACTTTCATCTCCTACCTTGAAAGTTCTTTTCTGATTTTCATTATTGCTTGACTGTTCCTCTGCAACAGAAGATTAAGCATAGGCTCATTATCATACGATAAGTATGCAAAAAATGCGAAAATTACATTAACAGATATTACATAGGACTCTAATCGCATTCTAATCAGACGAGAAGAGAGCAAAAGTCTCCGAAAGCGTACAGAAGATAGAAAAGCATCATGAGAGCGAAGAGAGTTTCAGTTCAAGGAAGTGGTATTTTAATTTGTACAACGCATTAATCAAATTAAAAGGTTCTCCTTGCTTTTCTCGTCATCCAGTAAACGAATTATCTGATTGGCCCCTTAGTGATGCATTATCAGACAAGGATAAGCCGCTGAATCAAATTCCGCTTACCTTTGAAAAACATCTCAGCTTCATGAAGATGAGTCCAGACGATATCGGAGGACTCCATTAATTTAACCGCGCCAGAAACTACCTGGAAGAAGTGAATGTCAATATCTTATAATATAGTAAAGGAAGAATTCTTTGTAATCATGACTACTGGACTGTTTGCTTTTAATCGCCAGATCAGGTGTAGTTTTGGGGAAACCTTTCGCTTACTATTGTATATTGTGAGTCTCAACATCCCAGAATAACACATGTTCTGTCAAAGCTGACAATGTAAAAGTATGGAAGACAACCTCACGATTTGATTCTCGGGGCTGCGGCAATTTCTGTGCCGAAGCATTTTCTGATTATGTGAAAAAACAGCCTCAACAATATCAATGCCTCACACACATTTAAATCTGTAATCTCTAGACCGTCGCATAAGTCCCACCTCTTCATCTGAAGTGCAAGTTACTGCATGTGTTGCGCCTTTGCCAAACTTTTTTACTACTCCGGGAAAATCTAGGATGGATCCTATAACATGACAAAACAGACAGCTCAACACTTCTCTTTGGTTTATGTGCAAAAATGTTTTAAGAGAGAGACGACAGTTCCCTAAATGTAATTCTGTAAAGGTGCTGTTGAAAAATCAACCTTTATTTAGTTATTTCATTTGACTGAGATCATTATCAACCTCACGTCCAAAAGAGCATCTTTATTAGGGAAAAAGTGGTGGCCTCCATTATGTAATAGCACCACTGAGCCATATGGCTACAATGATGCAGCAGGGGGGAGAGGGGGAAGGGGGAAGGGGGGAGGGGGAGGGGGTAATACTCTTGAAGTTATCAATATCATGCAAGGAATGGGATCAACAATCATTCAATTTCTGTTTAAAATCAACTGGACAAATAAAAGTGACATGAAGGAATTTTTTTTACTTTGAAAGATCTAAAAGAGAGTTGTTGTAAACGGGAAAACTTTTAGTACCCTGCTAACTCCTCTGGTAGTACTAAAAAGTAAAAGTTTCCAAGAAACTTGGTAATCAAAAAGTGTTACTAGATCATAATATTGTGGTGAAAATGTGGCGCGGTTCTACAGTACTAACAGTAGAAAACTCAGCTACCTCTTTTCCTACTACGTTCAATTCGCTTGAAAAATCTGATTAGAGAAGCAAATCATGGTTAAAAACATATGCAATGATTTATTTGATGTTGAATATCAAACTTTTAATTTTAATTTAGAAAGAGTCAATAGCGAAAACAAGAGGGCTAATGTCTTCAATTGTAAATGCCTTTGCAAAGTCCTCTAAACTGTGCTGCAGGTAAATTTCGAGACAACATGTACTTCATACCCTTCCTTTCCTGACAAGGTTTTTCCAAAGTTAGGACCTGAAAAAGGCAAGAGCAGAGAAAATAACAAAGATTTAATGACAGAAAAAGATAATAAACTGATGACAACCAACAAGTTGGTAAAAATTGAAATGCTGACCATTTTTAATTTTAAGCTGAACTAATTCCATGCAGGTTCTTGCATCTTCTATTGAACAATGACCACTTTCTCCATTCTGAATATCCTTCCTTCAGGAAAAAAAAGAACTTAACTAAAATTAACTGCTATGAATGTATATGTAACTTTTTTTTTTTAATTTAATACTGTAGATAAAGTTTTCAATCCTGTCTCATATAAATTTATTGCCAAATTAACAGATTAGTTGTTAACCAAAAAAGTCCATCCTGCAATCAGTGGTGAGTGAATGAGCTGTGAGAAATATTTGAAAAACCTACTTTAAATGCTGACAAGCAAGATTCCGTAATGATGATTTAAACAAAGGTACTCCTTGACAGTCTCCATAAAGGAGAGAAGTATCGATCACTCTTGTGTGATAGAGCTGAAAATCAAATAGGTAAATGAACAAAGAGATCTGGAATGTGCAAAGTACCATGTTATACCATACAGATATAAGGTGTAATATTTGAGGACAAACTGCTGGAGGAGGTGGCTAAATGGTTCTCCTTCAGAGGGTGAACTCACAAGGGTGGTGGGGGGCAAAATTGCATTGGGGCAAAACATCCCTGAACCATGAATAAAATAAGATAACAAAGAAGGAAATTCAATAACAAGTAAATCACAAACAAAAGAGAATCTTATCAAGAAATATTTGAACCATACTATATTATGACATGATTAAACTGGTTCTTAAAAAGAGAAAAAAGTGCGTTGCACGCACCTCCATTACAGACTGAAATAAATGTCAAATTATTGCCAACCTTAAGGGCTCTGAGGTCAAACTCTAGTGAATGCCCTAAAAGAATGGCATCTGCTGGTAGAATATCTACCAAATGTTTCTGAACATCAGTTAACGTTGTAGTTACATTCTCCAGCATTTCTGCAGTGATTCCACTAAACCTACACAAAAAAAAAGGAACACGACAGGGTGGAAACCTTTATAATTGAAATTGATGTGAAAAACTAAGTTAACAAATAAAATTTGGGAAATACTGATTCAAGAGTAGTTGCTGCATTTCTCTTATAAGCCAAGTTCAAGGTCCATAATGTAAGTTAAAAAGTGCCCAAACTATTTATCATGATCACACACATAGTTTAAGGTAAATTTGCCCCTGAAAATTTGTTTCTGTCACTTACTCTGTTTTGTAGTCCACTATTGGCCTGGGTGGTTTTACAAGTGTGTCATAAACCACCCTACATGATTCATCAACCAATGATATTCTTGTGAGTTCCTTTCCAAGTGATGACTTACACTAGTAAACACATGAATGACAACAAATCAATCAATGTGGCCATTAAAACTGAGGTCAGTTTTTATTGATTAATAGAACTGACTACCAATCCCACTTTACATGGAAGAACAATTAATTCTTATTTATAATTCTTGAATAATTGATGTGATTTTGTGAACATACAGTACCATTTCACAATCGATTGCAAACATTGGTGACTCTGGAGATTTCTTAGACTTCTTAAATGGTTTAGTTGAAATAAACCCTAAAAACAAGGAAACTAGTGTTAATGAAACTGCAGACCAACCTAATTTTTTTCTGCATACTAATACATGATATTGCCTTTACTTGCAAACTTGCAACCCTCATCTCCTCCCCTTATCCCATATTCTATATCAGATTTTTATTCCATATCCTGGTGCCCTGTGGCCCAGTTGCTATGGTGACCTTCTCTACATTGTACCTTGATGACACTTATTTCACATGTAAGGAGAAATTCTTTCTTGGTCACTCATAGGAATGATAGGGTTAAAATTACAAATATCAATTACCTGTTTTCATTAGTATAGGTAATCACATGGTTTCTTGTGCAATTTTTAGTGCAATAAGCATGAGTAAATTTTTTCAAAGACTAACAAAATTGCACAAGCCAGTAGGATGAGTGCAATTTGTGTTCTTTGAAAAAATTTACAAGTGCTTATTAATATTTTCACATCAGTTCTTTAAGGCGCAAAAAAGTTCAAAGTCTGGCTAAACAGTTCAAGGAATTGTTAAGTCTGTTTTGTTACTTCTTTGCACTGAGTTAACCCTCTTCTGCATGAATTATCTGAAAACTGCATTTATCTTAAACTAATCAGAATTGAGTAATTTTTTTCATGTATCTTATTAATATCTAGATTATATGCATTTATCACCAATACCATCATGTTCTGTTTCCCCATTCTTGTCACTGACAGCACTTGGCAGTGGAAAGTTATTTTCATGCATCTCCTCCAGAGTTAATTTGTAATCCTCTCTACCAAATTTAGCTGAATAAGATTTCAAATTACAGGTGGATCAATTATAATCACTGATCTATACATCAAGATCATAACAAAAATATATTGAGGAAAATCATCACATCTGAAACAGATTAACATGTACATCATTTGGTTAAACACTCACTCTTTTCCAGCCTTTTCCTCAATTTCTTTAACTCTTTCTTTGGCATATCAACAAAAAGTAAGCTCTCATGAGGAAGTTTGACACTAAAGTCTGTTCCTGATGCTTTGGTGTTTAAGCCCTGAAAAAGGAAATAAAATCAAAGCAAAATTGGTTGAAACCATTTGACATTTAATTGTCTCAACACACCAGATAAAAAATCTTACCAACTCAAAGAAGCTGCTACATTTGGGAAAACAATCTTTATTTTCAATAAATTCCTTTGCTCCCACACCACTGACAAGAGTGATGATGACTTTGTGGACTTTATCAGCACCTTCTATCTGACACCAGGACTGACAAGACTGGCATCTGGGATCAACATCTCGTAGGGATGCAAAGAAAATCAGATCTGCTAATTTTGAGATCTTAATTCTTTCTTTGGTGTTTTTTCCAACCCTGAACAACTGATGTGCATGCGGGATAATCTTTGGCTAAAGGATGATAATAAAATTCATTAAATCACAAATAGCTAATTTCACACACCTTTCAAATCACTAGTTTTAATTACAGTTAACCCTTCAACCCCTTAAAGTGACTAGCATCTAATTTCTCCTTACAATACCACCTCAAGTCACACATTAAGGTCACCAGAATGAAGGCTCTTGATTTTTAAACAAATTCTCCTTGCCATTACCTTAGGAAATGTATAGAAAACAGCATATAAAATATGCATACTGATGTTAAGGTGTAACACATTAAATAGACTCTCTCTTTTGTGAGTGGGACTGTTTGAATATCTAGTCATAAATAAAAATCTCTGTTCTCTAGTAAAAAATCTGCTGAAGTCCTTCTGCTTTTTTCACTCACCTTCTGTACTTCCTTCTCACTCTTCTCCTTACTTTTTTTTCTCTTCTTTACTGGTTCTGCCACAGGAAAAAAAATTGATAACAACGAAATCTATGTTCTGGATCAATTTGCCTGCATAACCAGAAACGATTGTGATACAGTGTTTCGTGAATAATACATGTATAGAAAAAGAAAAAAAATATGTGTAACTAATGTGTTTATTTACCAGAAACTGATTTAGGCCGTTTTCTTTTCCTTGATTTTTTAGCCTACAAAATAGAGATATCGAGTGAATAACTGCTGCATAAGGATGAGTATACAGCTGTACATAGCCTGGGCGACTAAGATGAGGAGCCACTTTACAATTTACAATTCAGTGTATAATGAGCTGTTTACACGAAGGAAACACGCATGTTTCTCTTCTGCAATTGCATTTTAAGTAAAGGTGGGATAAAACGGTGACAAGTAAATTTTATGGAAAGAATTCGATTAGATAATTTTCAAAGTAAAAATGCTTCTTATTGAGGTATTAAAGCAGAGTTTTAGAACCACCTTATACACACGACCTACCGACTTGTCGTCCATGTTGGATTTTAACCTGCGAAGAGACTGGGCAGAGAATGGTGTGTACTACTTTGTGTAAGCAAGTTGAACCTGTCCGTCGAAGTAGAGAGCCTTCGATTTTTCAAGGGGTACTACATAAAAAGGATGACGGCACTGTAGTCTACGAAATGATCAGATCGGATCGTCAAAATCTAGAAACAATTCGACCCGTTTTGGCTTCAGGAGCATTTTTTGTGATTATCTTCACGTTCCAGTTTTACAGGTTAGTATTCTAGTACATTTTTTCATATTTGTTGTTTGATCAGCACCCTACCCAAAATGAGCTGTGATTTGGTAACCGGTACGTAAGTAGCCCAGCTGAGAAGATCAGTGATCACAGTATGTCTATGGTTATCTTCTCTGTTTCAATTTTGATTTTGAAGCTGTCAGTTGATTATGATCTTATAAAGTTAACAAATTTCTATGAACCCATATTTTCACGTCCAACTCAAATACCAATACTTAAGATCATGTGATATGTTGTAAGCTTACTGTAGACGTATTAAGCTTAGTATTAGTAGTTGATATTGATGAGGGGTGTTAGTTAGAAAGGGGGTTTTTAGGGTTTGGGTCGGAATAATTTAGGGAGAGATATATCGGTAACGAGATCAACTATGAATATCGCTCTTACTCCATATAAGGAAATTGGTATCTATAGATATCTTGGATTATTCTTCAAAAAAAATTGTTATTACGTGTTTGCATCAATGTAACTCTAAGCTTTATTTGTAACTAGTTGTCCCCCATTAGTCATTGGAATATGGATTCTTGCCTTTGGAGTTGCAGTAGGATTCCTTGTCTTTAGGTAAAGTTTGATCATCATATTCATAGATATTCAAATCTTGCAGTAAATACATGGTAATAGTTTACTTATAGTGAATGAACAGCTGGAAAGCAAAACTTACTCACTAAATCTGGAATATGATTTTAAAGGGCATGCCCAAACTGAGATGCTGATTACCAGCACTGGCTCAAGTCTAAAGAGACCAAAGTTTCATTTAACCAGGAAAAGGAGACCTGCATTTTATGTTACAAAACTTTTAAAACTTCAAAAAGTGTGCATGAATCTAATTCTTAGTTGTTACCTTAACAATAATTCTTTTCTCTGTTAAGCTTCTAAGTTGGTAGTTCTTAATGTTACTAACACTTGCATATCTTGACTTGTTTATATCCAGTTATTGTTCAGTTTTACCCTCTGTACTACTGCACTGGGGCCCTCGCAAAAAGGTACTTGACTGTATTACAATAAACTGTTTCTACTTTAGGAGCCTAGTGGTATTGTACATCAGCCAACCGAAAGAATGTTAGCCATGTGTTAGTAGTTGAATTAAGAGTGGATATAAATAGTGATATACCTAATAGTATACAAATTTATTGATGGTTTGTGAAAATCTCTTTTTCTACAGTATTATGAAGAAGGTGAAAAGTTACAGGCATCCTCATCCAAGCAGTGTACCATTTGTGGTAATAGAAAATGCCAACGTCACAGGTATATAACAATATCACAAATTCTTTGTTCTTTGCATACCAATTATATTTGAAAATGGCAAAACATTTTATTGACTTACTTCAGGCACATTTACACTTTTCAATTTCAGATATAACTAAA
Organism: Pocillopora damicornis; assembly: GCF_964200805.1. NCBI lineage: Eukaryota > Metazoa > Cnidaria > Anthozoa > Scleractinia > Pocilloporidae > Pocillopora > Pocillopora damicornis. The sequence goes on from NC_142679.1 coordinate 23,227,073, forward strand.
TCCTTTGATGTACATATATTGGGTGATAAAAAATTAATTATTTTTAATTATCTTATTATTTCCTTCTTAATGCACAAAGACCAGAGATTTCAAGAGCCAAGCTAAAGGTAAAAGTATCACAACTAATATTTCACTCTTTTTGCTCTGGCAATAATTATTAATAATGTTTAAGGTCAACGCTATTCCCCTGAACTCTCGTGAGTAGAGACTAACATTGCTTCTGACATAATGAAAAGAATTCCAAATGGCAAAAGTACACTTTTAGTTCTTGGGAATGGAATGCTGCAGCTTGGAATGCTTCTGTCACTTATGAGCCCTTAACTCCCGAGATCTGATTGATGATTCTCCCCTCTGGCTGCTAAATATTTCCATACAAATTAGTTACAAGAATTATGTGTTAAATTAAGGTAACACTTTCTATACCTGATAAGTTTGAGTTTTCTCATTACCTGTTTGCTGGATGGGGATACTATAGGGAGAATTTACAAGTGAATCATTTCTGGAAGTCAACTATTAAGGGATAACTAGTATATTATTCTAAACAAAAGTGGCTGGTGTGACTTAGGGAAAATTTCATGACTTTGAAAAGTGGCTGTAAGATGTAAGGACCAAGGTGTTTGAATGCAGGTTTGTTATCACTTAAGTTAAGATGATCAGCAACTGAGGGAATTAACTTTAGGTGGATGAAATTATCTTCCAATGGTATTTCATATTAAATTTAGCAACGAAGTGATCAAAGTAAGCCATTTCCTAATCTTGCTTCTCTTTTATCTGTAGCCATGGGAAGACCTTTTTATTCCAGAATCTGTAGATGCCGCATTACAAGAGGTTTGTCATAGAATGTGATTACTGACTTGTACTTATAGAAGTCACTCATCAGACATACTACATTTTGATAAGGTATAATTTTATTGTTTGCTGATTTTATTTAATATGTAATTGTACCCTTTTATTTTCAGTTTCTTGGTCTCTTACTTCAAAACTATGTGTACAGCTGGTACAGGTACATGAATAAATTGGCAAACTTCTTCTTATTTAATAATAGAAGAGAAAGATTAATGTAAAATGTAAATAATTTATATCATAATTTACTTTAAAGTTACTCCAGGTGATATTTTACTGAGTTTCCTGTCCAATAATCACAGACATGTCATATGATTCAAATCCGACATATTTAGAGTTTATACCCAAATGCTTGGTTACATTCATATACAAGAAAGACTAAGGTAGCAATTAAATAAAAAATGAACAGTTTTCCTGTATTTCATTTCGAAATTCAATTTGTCACTAAGAGAGTTGGCTGCAAACTGGTATACCAGTTTTGAATCATGCATACATGTATTTAGATTACTTAAAATAAAACTGTTGTTAACAATAATTCTGCTCTAATTGTATCTCACTTCACTGTCCTGTAGAGAGTTAAGCTGTAGTGAAATATGTGTGGATGAAATCCGTGCAAGCATTAGATACATGGCTGCAGTGTTGTTAAAGAGAATACAAAAGGTACATATCCTGTGTTACAAACTGTAAATGAATGTTTGAAATGTTAGAAAAGGCAAAAAAACAACTAGCATAGCCATATGACACGAGGTCTGGGAATTCAGCCTACAATGAGGCTAAGCAATGCTTCTTTGCCAGCCCAAAACATGAACTACTATCAATATCTGTTCTCTCCTCAGGTTGATCTCCCAACTTTTGTTATTAACAATGTTGGCAAGGAAGGTTTGAAGCATTTAGAGATGTATTTGACAACAAAACAAAAAGGTATCACCCAGCAGTGCTCTTTATCTGTATAGAATAATAATGATAATGATAACATAGAGTTTATAATAGAAATAATTAATTCACAAGACTAAAAGTAACTGTTTGTTGTATTCATCCAGTCACAGCATCAGGCTCTGCAGCCAACATCCAGACAGCCATTTTAGATCGCTTTGGACCCAAGATGCATTGTGCACTGCAGAGTCGTCAAATGGAACTTCACTATCTGAGGAAACTGTCAGAGTCTATTATTCCTGTTATATTACCTCCAAATTCCTTGCAGTGTAGGTATGTTGTGGCCATAAAATTTCTTTTTTCACCAAACCACACAGAGTACACGCTAGTAAGCAATCCATTGAATATTTAATTTGTTTTTAAGATTTTCTGTATTGCTTTAACCAGATCTTATTAAATTTCAGGAGTCTTTTGTCCTTACTGCGAGAACTATTAGCCAGTGCAGTCTTTTTAACAGCAGTTGACAAACTATCAGATCCAGTAAGTTCACTGTTAAAAAGTTGACTGTAATTTATGGTCTGATTCATTTTAAATGCAATGCTATAATTTTAAAATACCACACTTTGTTATGATAACTTAATTTTTTTAAACTTTTCAGGATTTTGTGAATAACATGCTTCTTCTACTTCTGGACAAAGAACCTGTAGGTGTTTCTTTTCAACATGTCACATTATAGTTGTTGTTTATAAAGTATTAAAGTAATTGTTGTTGTTTAGTTTTAACTTTGCTTTCATGTTGGGTAATGCTGTAAGAAGGGTTATTCAATTAATTCTCATAATATTATTCAAACCAAAGTCATGTCCATGTCTCAGATGGTTGCCTCAGAAGAACCACCCTCTCCAAAAGTGCCATTACTTGCTAAGTTTGCCAAACCAAGGACTCCAGTTATGAACTCGGTAAGTTGTGAATCATGGACATGTCACACAGGGAGGAATTTGATTTGTGACAGAATTGATACAGATGTCACCTTTGGTAGAAAGGTCATATAATAGCTGTATCCATTCCTTAATTTGGTACTGTTATGTTATGTTCTCTCAGGTGAAAGAGGAAGGTTCAAACTTCAAGAATATATGGAGACAGATATTTTAAAAGTTCAGATCCTGTCATTGAGGCAAAAAAAAAAGCTCTTGAGTCCAAGCAATAAATTGTGCAAAAATTTAGCATGTGGAATATAACCGCTAATAGTTAAGTGCCTAGCACTGCAATATTTAGCTTTCTTTCTCTTAAAGGCAAAACATCTTTTGTGAGTAATGTGAGATAATTACATTTGCTAGTTTGTATGTTTGTTTATTTTTCAGGCTCTTCATCTTTCCATAGCAGATATACTTCATACCCAGTCCGCCCTGTTTCCTTTCATGCAGTTTATGAAAAGTGAAGGAGCGCTAAACATTCTCCAGTTCTGTCTTACTGTTGGTATGTTAATTTCATTTAACATTTAGATTTACCGACACTGTAATTTTTTTCCAGTAATACAACAATGTAGCATTAAAAATTGTCTATTAGAGGGTTTTTTTCCAACAATTTTGCCTATGTTTTGTTCTACAAATGTTGCAGAGGATTTCAATAAAAGAATATTTGCTTCTGAAGGAACAGAAGAAGAGAAAGTATTTATATTAAAAGAGGTAAGATCTGCATGTGTCTTAATTTATAACCTTTTTTACCAAATCACTGGTATGTATCTTTGGACATGTTTTGAGACCATTGTTCATCTTTGGTTACACAGGTCAGAGAAATCTTCAGTTCATATTTCGATAATGGAGCTGTGGACAGAATCAACTTTGATCCAGATATGGTCCAGGGGTTACAAGACTGTAAGTGTTTAAACGCTGAATTCAGCTATAAGAAAGATTTTTTTTGCTGAAAATGAAACCTGACCGACCTGTTCCCAAGTTTTACTACGAAACCTCTTCTTTTAGATATGACGAGGTGGGGCTTGTTTACGATCAGTATTAGCTTTTCTTTGTGTTGGACCTCGTATTTTACATTTAACTGAATGCAGACTTCTACTGCGGGTGTCAGTTACATAGTTTTTGTTCTTCTGTCTTGAAACTTTTCTCGTTTGTTTTACTTATTTCAGGTATTAATGCTCCTGTTGAAAAGATGGAGAGATTGAAAATAGCTTCCTTTCTGTCAAAGTAAGTTAATTTTAATCGTAGCAGTTGAAGCAATTTTACGTTGGTTTGAAAACAGATGTATAATTTTTTGTTGTAGTTTTGATATTCAGGGTTGTGTTAACTAAACACAGTCTCTGTCCGCACCAACCTGATAAACATTATACTCAACCGCATCTACATGCTGTCTTTGTGATTTGTTCTCGATCGATATTTCAGGGCCTGTGAACATGCTTACAATCTTTTAGAGACAACTTTTCTGCCCCTGTTTTACCAGAGCGATGATGTAAGTACTTGTAAAGATAAATTTATTGATGTCTCATAAGTTTCCACGATGATAAAAGCCCCCTTCTTGAAATCACACATAGTTTTACATACTTAATTTTTCCCAGATAGGCGTTTCTGAGTAGGTGACAAATGCAGACATTTACAAACAACATAAACTTTACCAAACTTACTTCAAAGAAAATGAAATAGGAAGAGTGAAATAAATTTATGAATGAATTTGTCATGTGATCCTGCAAGAACCTATAACATTTCGTCACGAAAACAAAAATCACATTGTGGAGGAAATCATTTACACGCATTGTACCTTCTTTGTCGGCAAATTTCTTTTCCGGTAATTTACTGTTGACAACTGGGTTGAAAACGTAAATTAGCCACCGTAAAGGGTAAAAAAGCTGACGTTTCGAGCGTTAGCCCTTCGTCAGACCCAATCGCTCTGACGAAGGGCTAACGCTCGAAACGTCAGCTTTTTTACCCTTTACGGTGGCTAATTTACGTTTTCAACCCAGTTGTCAACACTAAATTACCTGCTATACTCTCCCACCGACGCAGCGCCACAGTTTCTTTAGAAACTTACCCCTTTATAAATTTCTTTTCCCTCTAATTTGCATTTATTTGTTTGTTTGTTTGTTTGTCTGTAGATACGTGCACCTTCGTATATAATTCTTGTTATCATAGGACACAGTTGTTTGCACAAATCGCATATATTCAGCATTGTCTTGCTAATCAGCTTACTTTTCCTTGACATGAATTTGCTTTTAACCCCTGATTTTCAACGTTAAGGCTCGAACATTCATTTCAATCTGCAGTATTTTACACTATTGTGTGGAAGCCGATTGCCGGCCAAACCTTTGAACAAACCGACTTCAAGGTAAAGAAACCTCTTCAATCGCTTCGTTTTCATTTTGATCAACGATATCTCTTATGAGTTGTCATCTGTTTGTAACTGAAAATGACGCTCGCCAAGTTAACTTCGACGTGACAGATTGAGAGAAGCAAGATATTTCTTTCCATTTGTTGCAGGGCTTCAAAGAAGAAGTTCGATCCTTTGGCTGAGTTTTCAAAGTTAGCCGGAAAGTTGAAAGATAAAGTAATGAATCCAAACAAAGGTTAGTAAAAGTAAAGTGACTTTGTTTGTTGTAGGTCGAAAAGTATTATAAGTTGCTTTAAACATGTAATACGAAATTAGGTACACCCGATTTTTCCATTATACCATGTTTTTACTTTGTTTGTGGAACTTTTGGGGATTTCAATAATTCTTGACTAAAGTTTCACGCAACAGCTCTGTAAATTCTCCAACGTTAATTTTTTTAATCATAAGGATACTCTTTTAAGGTATTGACTCCACTGAATTTTTTTCACTCCAGATGATTCACCGTATGAAGAGGACCCGTTTGATATCCCGGATACACCTCCGGTAACGCTCTACAACTTTTTCCCCAAATCACTAAATAGTGTAAACACTCTGGAATAAAATATATTAAAGTTCACACGGCAACCAGGTGGACAATCAGACATGGTTTGATGCTACTCTGGTTTTGAAGTTAACTTCTTCGGTTACATTCATTAAATCTGTAAACCAGAGTAGCGTCAAACCATGTCTCACCCTGGAATAGTTTGGATGTTGGTTAGCAATGTAATGAACAACATTATCATGAACACTGATGTTGAAACGGGTATCTCTTCTTTTAGTTTCTTTTTATTATTATTATTATTATTATTATTATTATTATTATTATTATTATTAGGATTTCGACTGGCAAAGTGAAGAAAGTGAAGAAGTGGAAGAGAAGGAGACACGTGACCTCAGCTTGTGGAAGATAACGATTCCTCACGTGATCATGGAAACTAAACAGGTGATTGGTCATTCCACATTTTAGGCTTAGTTTAGCCAGCCATAACTTTCGCTTTTGCCTGCATTGCAGGAGCCTGTTTCAGGCATTCAGTTCGTAAATAGCACAAGCAGAGCGGCAGGGCTAAGACACTGTAGGGTCAAGTACTTTATTACGCGACCCAACCTCACTCGACCCAACCACACTCGTTTTTTCACTCCTCCGCTACTATCGCGCCGTTTGCTTTCGCGTTTCGTATTACTTTTTTAACGCCCTGGAACAGGCTACCGCTGCAAGTTAAAGCGAGCAGGAAATCAATTATCACCAACCACAAAATTTAGTGAATGCAAAGCGGTTGACTTTCAATTTCTATTTTGTGACCATCAAACCAGACCTAAATGAAATCTATTGAATACGCAGTCTTGTGATAGGATTGGTTACCGTGTTGATAGATAGTAGAGTAAACATTATGGTAAATGCTTAGACTAGTGATAACGCTGATGTTTTCACTTCACGTCTTGCTGTCGGTAGCTTTAAATTACACCAGTTATAGACATTCTTATACGAAGAGTAATACGTTACATTGCTTTACAGAAGTGTATGTTTATTATATCAGTGGAAAGAGCTGATGTAGGAGAAGGTGCGTATGCTTTACACCTACATTCTGTACAATTGTCACTATTCCGAATCAAGGTGTTCTTAACAATCGTCGCCTTTTCCATCGCGAAATTGAACAAGACATACATGGCAGAATTAACTTTTACCAAACAACGAATTTTAACCTGTCCTCAAATGCGATGAGACAGCGTGTCATCCATTTCAATGCGTTGTCTAAGTTAATAGTTTATCTTCCAGTGACTTTGGCCCAGTTTACTAAACTAATCTCAATGTCAGATGTTTTTTCCCCTTCTTATAGTTTTCATTGCTTTCGACCAACGTTTCTGTGCACTTTTGAGTCCTTCTTCCTTTTCCACCAAATCTCTGGATATTTGTGTGAACTTGTTTTCTAAGCTTGCTGCTGCCTGTTGAGTTATTTGAGTTTGTTGCATGGACATTTGTAACCGTAATTCACTTTGTGAAAGTCTTCGGTCGATGTGTGCAAGCTGGTGATATAAGGTTTCAAGCCGATCGCGCATTCTCTCATATTCCATCGTCTTTCTATCGAGGTTAAGAGCCAGGCTTTGGTTCGCTTGATGTTCTATCGACGGTGTATAAAGTTTTCTAACAATCGCTTTGTTGTAAAGCGACGCCACCTTTTGAAATCAAAGGGGTATTGTTTCAGCCAAAAGCGGCTTTCTTTGCAACAAAGTTGATAATTAGAAGACGATAATTAAAAGTCAAAATTATTATAACTATTACTATTTTAAGCTACAAATTTCAACATGTAAACGAATCGTTAAGATGAAAGATGTTATCCAGCAAAGCGCTCTTTATAAGGTATTTTTTTACTTCTTTCACCTAAGTTGTAAAGTATTTTTCCAAAGCTATGTTCGAAGGTTCTTTCAAATATCCGCTCATTCCACGGTTACTTCTCGAGTGTAACTCTGATTATCAGTGTTTCCTTTCCAGCCCTATTCAATTTCCTTTAGTTCAGTATGAAACGATACCAATGGATATCAAACCAGCATATACCTTTGGTAACTAATGCCTTCAAAGCATCCCAGCTCCCCCACAATCCGCGCGTATTTTTCAAAGCTGTTATTTCATTCGTTGTCAATAGGACACACCTCTTTCAAAATGGCTGAACCGCTTTCTGAATGCGCGTAAGTGGCAACCTATTATAGGAATGGTGAAGTTATCCAAATGAAGGAAATCCCAAAGAATTTTATTATTTCTCGAGGACCGGTAAAGCGGTCTACTATTGCTTGCGTTTTGTTGAAAACGGCGTCGAAGCTCAAGCAGTGAATTCTATTTCTCTTTTTTCCTTCTTTTCTTTGCAGTTACCCGATGGGATGTTGCACGGTAGGTTTTAATTACTGTTTGTCATCAGCTACAAAGACTTCGAGCAGTCCATCCTTTTCAGCGAAAAGCACGAGTCAAAAACAAATCCGTGAAAAAAACCAACGGTGTTAGCTCGCCGCGCGAAACTATGGGAGCGAAGTGCACGCGAAAAAAGAGAATGCTCGTAGTTTATCAGTTACCAGTTGATTTATATTAATTGAACAACAAAGAGAGGCTCAAGCTGGACAGCTGTCCTTTCATTCTCTAGTTTGTAGTGGAACTAAACGAATAACACGAATTTTGACGTTTTTCACAAAGTTGAAGTTTGCGAAAGATTCCACCTGTTTTTTCAATTTTGAAAGTGGTGAAGGTATTGGTGATATTTTTTCCTTTTTTCAGTGTAAGGTTTGCTCGTATTCTATCACCCTAGTTGCCGAAAGGAAATTATTGTGCAAGTCATTATACAAAGAAGCTAAGCCATTGCAGATTTGATTTTAACAGTTTAAGTTGCTTTGTGATGTTCATTTTAAATCCACAGGAGGTATAAGGAATTCTTTGTTCTTCAAAGCAAGTTACAGGAATTTCACGGTAAGTAATGGAGTTTATTCCATGTTTACTGAAAGAATCTACAGTCCACCACATGAGGCTAAGATTACCCTTTGGTCAGCCTGGACTGAAGAATCTAGGCTTATCTCGGGTTATATCTGTTTTGTTTCTGTTTCTAAGCATGCGTGAACTACCCGCACAGCAACTGAGCCTCATAGATTTTAAACACAGATTAGGTGATTTTCTCAAAGTCACAGTTGTCAATATTCCGTCGCGAATTGCATGTCAGTCTCTTCTTTTACAATCTGCAATCGTGAATGGCAATATACGAACCACAGTAAATCTGATTTTACATTACAAAACACCGTGACAGGGCGAACCTTAGGTAGCTCTTCCATTGGGCGTAGGTGTGGGAACATCTAGAACTACTGCTAATGATCGTCCATTTATAGGACGCGGAATCCAAATCTGTTCACCAGAAAGAAGTAAATCTTTTAATTTTAAATAAAGGAGACCAAACGTTGGATGCTCTTCAAGTCAACTTGTGATTCGTTAGTGTTCAAAGGCCACAGAAGAAAAACTCGTAGAACTAAATAGCGTAGGCACATAGTTAGTTTTATCACCCAGCCGTCGGAGAGGAGGGACACACCTTTGAGATCCTCAAGACGATATGTTTTTCTTGGACGACACACTTAAAACCTCTATCAGTAATGCATATATTTTTTTTTGTAGGTTCAATCGACGACTCACTTCTCCCACCGAAGCGAAATTCTTCAAAATCAATTTCACAGAAGAGTACAGCTATTTATTTTGATGCGTGTAGAGTTCAGTTCGAGAAATATTTACAGGTCAGTATGAAGCATTAATGATGAATCTCATGGCGTGGAATGAATTGTTGCAATAATTTGTGGTTTGTCTTTTTTGTAGTATTTGTGTTCTAATCCGCTGCTCAAAGGGAGCGGTTTACTGTTCAACTTCCTTTCACCAGAAAAGGAATTCAGTAAAATGTTTGGCCCTGACAAGATGGGCGATAAAGCGGGTAAGTTACATGCTGTTTTTGTGCTACTAATAAATTCTGTACATCAGTAACATAATGATGAATGGCAAACACTCGAAACGTCAGCGTAAGAAACTCTTTACGGTGGCCAATTTACATCATAAACTCAGCTCATAAAACTAATGACCTTATAATTCAACCCATCGCGATAGCACCACAGTTTCTTTAGAAACTTACCTCATGAATGAAAAAATATATGAATCAATCAATATAAGGATAAGTCATAAAGCCATGCGATGTTAGTGAGCGAACAAAGCTTGTTTGAAACATATGTGCAGCTCAGAGAAATAAGTTAATCGGAGCTAATTAGGAAACATGATACAGTTTGGTGGTTCATCATGATTCTCTGTCAGAAGAATATAACGGACACTGTCATACATTTCCAGCTTGATTTTTTTTCTATATTTTTTATTCTGATTTCTCGGTTTTTCGCTTTTCTTAGGTAAAAAGATCAAGTCAATGACAACAATACTCAAAAAAGAGGTAGGCATTGAAGAACAGGCTATGAAATGCTGTACAGAAAAGTGAATGACATTCATTCTTACTCCGAGTTCTATTTCAGTATTCATTTGGCGGGACTGGATATAACATTTCCATCGTGAAACTGTAAGTTTTTCTGATTCTCTTTACAGAAAGGTCAAAACCTTGATCCATTTCTACAATCGTTCTTATCATCCACCGTAGAACCAACCAAAAGGAAGCCATTGCCAAAGTAAGTCATTCTCTTCATGCTGAATTGTTTTACAGTCATGTGACCGTAAATGTCAGGCGATCGTGCAGAACTACAAGCAGAGTCTCTTAGTTTATCTTGTCACGTGAGTCACAAGTGGTACGCGAAAACCAGTTATATTACATCTGATTGCTTATGACTCGCACAAAAAAACGACTGTCTGGGCTTGCTGTCGCTTATTCAAGACAAAATTGCGCTGTATTATCGGCTTGGTAAATATTAGGTACTATTTATTGCAGGGGTCTTCTAGCTCAGTCAAGAAGAAGCGAGGTATGCTTTCATTTCATACGTTATTACCTTATTTCCATTTTTGCATTCTTTATTTGTTTAAGAAAAAACTAAATTAAACTCGCTTTTACCAGCCTTCAATCTTATGTCTTTAAAGATTTTGAAGTTTCGGTTTTGAAACCTTTTAAGCATTGTAATGTGTTACATCTTGTTTGAATTGCATCCAGGAGGGAATTTTTCCAGGAAGGAGAAAACCATCGTAAGTATTGCGTGGTTCGTAGACCCTTCTTTATTATCCTCGAGAGGAACAATGAGTACAATCGACAATGTTATCTAATCATTTGATATTATTTTTCCTTTTTTTAGGGGTAGTTCGCTACGCTTGAAGGTGGAAGGTGAGCAATTAATCCATAAAATTGTACAATCACTTTGTTTGTTTGTTTGTTTGTTTTTTTTTTTCATATTTACATGGTGTAGCTCATGGGATTATAGTAGGACATGAGTGTTGGATAAAGCTGATTATCATCGAAATCTTTGTTGTTATGCAGCATCAGGAAAGCCGCTGATATCAGTGACTGGAGTCACCGACTACATCCTGTTCCTCGGTAAGTCATTTGATCAGTTTTTTTGACTATAGTATTAAAATGTCTTGGCTTGGGATGCTTGTGTACTGCAAGTCACCCAGCCTGAGTGGTGTGAGCGGTATAAAGGAAGTTGCAACCTGTGCGACCCACCGACCGTCCATAATAAGTGCTACTTTTTACATACGTGAACAGTTAAAATGCGGGCAAAGTAATTCAAAGGCTTCATTATTACGGTTCTTGTAGTTGACTGCGAGTATGAAATTTGGCCTTAAGGTGTACATGAAGTACGTGGGACAAATTAGATTCCTTTGGTGCCAAACCACTGCGCATGCTTTTTAGTTGGGTTTCTCGCAATCAGTCAAGTCGCAAGTTACATTTAATCCATGGCTTTGGGATTTTGAAGAATTAGCCAAGAAAGCATGTGACGATTGGTGTTGCTGCTGTAGAGATAGTGAAAAACTTCCCTAGTGAATTTTTACTAGTTAAACCATTTATTCTCATTCTTTTTTTTCCTTTTCACAGCGCAACGTCTGTTCGATGTCCCAGCCTTGTTATACAGTTTGTTAGTTTGTGGAAAAGTCGCATTTCAACAGACCCTAGATGTTTACGCTGATAGGTGCTCATGAAACTTTACTTTTAACAGGACATCAGAGCGATTCTGAATATGAGACTGACATGCATAGCTGCTAGAGCCCATTTTGATTTCCACCACAATACCGCAGTAATTAGTCTTACTCCTCGAGGAGAGAGGCTATATGAGAGTGAATTTCTTGCCAAAGAACACAACATAACGGCCAAGCCTGGTATTGAACCTTTATTTTTCCATGCACAGTGAATTCGGCGCAATACAAGATGAGCTAACTATTTTCTCTCAAAAAGATAGAGTTATTGTGAAAGAGATGACTTCCACTAAAACGCGAACATATCAACCTCAGCAAAATCTGGTCACTCCCGTCTCCGTTACTGACCTTACCTTCTTTTTTGTATTGCAGATATTTAGCTGGTAAAGTGGATTTGTTGACGAATGAACATCGCCTGGTTATGATAATTCATTTACTAAGAGGTGACAAAAATGCTGATGTAGATCAACTTGATGTTTTTGAGATTGTTTTCATATGATATGAGCCCATCAAGAACTGCGATCAAAACCTGGTGAAAAATGCAAAGCCAAGTGGAAGAAAATTCAACGTTTTAGCTTAATTTGAATTATTTTACATACTCAAAGACACGCCTATGACAATTTTTTCTCTCTCTTGTAGACGCACTTTTCTTTGATGAAGATCCTCCACGGTAAAAAAAATTGTTTGTAAAAGTCATTTTTTTTACTCAGTTTGATTGCACGTTTGTTTGATTACTTGGTATTTCATTTCATTTCTCATGTACTTATTTATCTCTATAGTTATTTTCGTTGATTTGATTGACTTCTCTCGCTTTTTTCTTAGAACGGATACACAAAAGTTAGAAAGACGTGAAAAGACTCTGAAAGAAATGCTCGAGTTTATACCAGGTGTGTAAGTCAACGTACACGACACGAGACCACTCGCCATCTGGAGTGCGTTTGAACAAAAAAAACACCTCTACCTTGACTCCACCCAAATTATGGCTAAATCACCTACATTTTGCAATGAGCTGGTGTTATTCTTAGCTTGAGTGCGTACTGTTTGTTACTTGTCTTCAGATATGGCCGTACGTGTTATTGGAGCTGACAGACATAAAACCGGGATCACTTCATTGTTTGAGCTCCTTCAGCAGCCAAGATTGAACAAACAGGTTGGTGTGTTCATTTGTGCTTTAAAATGAAAGGAATCCTTTGGTTGATGATGTAAACTGGTTTTCAATATTCCGGGATAACAGGTATTCTGCACCACGTCATACTTTTAAAGTAACTTGTTCCAGATGTTCAGTCATTTAACAACTCCTTTTTACCCATTAAAAGAAAGAAAATAAAGCAGCCTGACATTATCAGTAGAGCAACGGAAAATAAACTCATGAAGAGCGTAGCATGATTTATCTGACAACGTTTTCTAAAACCTTACGCTTGGAACTGACGAATTGAGCCACAAGGCTAGTTTCGAACATATTTACAGTGGTTTTTGTTTCCTGATATATTGTCGTTGTGTTGTGTTTTGTGTTTATGTTTTGTTTTTTTTTAATTTCGCCTTTTATATAAAAAGAAGAGTTAATTTATGTATGCAGAAATGAAGAATTGCGTCATCCAATAAAAAGCCAGAAAACAAACAAAGCTTTTCAAATCAAGTCAGATAGTTCAAAGTGGATACAAGAGACGATTCGGGAGTTGACTGAATTATGAATCTTAGTACCTTAATTGTGAAGTTACTTTTTGTTTGTCTCTAAGCTGACGTACGTTCTCCTGGATAGTTTGATGGGAGAGATTTTTCCAGAGCTAAAGGAGGTATGACACTGCCTCTTTCCTTAGCAATTTCCTCTCTTCTCCGCTGACAGGCCAACAACTTAAGCTTAGAAATCCCTCAAAGTATGGCGTAGTTTTGTTATGGACCTGAATTTATTCACTTACTCGTGCTGATTGATTTGTATAGGTAATCACATGAGGCCAAGTACTATTAAGGATTAATTGCACGAGAGTTTTCAAAATTTTCCAAAATTTTGAAAACTCAAGTGCAATTAATCCTTAATAGTACGAGGTCTCATGGGATTACTTGTTTATCAATAAAGGGCAAAATTTATACGAAGGAAAATCACGCGCGCAGTCTATTTTTATCTGGGAAGCAACGGATTAGCAATGCAACGGATTAGCCAATCATTAACAGGTAATCATGCCCTCTCTTGATTACTAAAAATGCCCTCGATTAAGAAAAAATGCCCTCTCTCTCTCAACCAATCAGCGCTCAGTAATTTTGCCCTTCATTGATAAATGTGTTAAACGTGGATTAAGCGCGTATCCCATGCCTCTCCTACAGAGTTTGGCTCTGTCCCCAAAGTCTTGCTATTTTCTTCTATTCATATATCTAGGGGCGGAGCAAAGGCGGAAATTTCTCCCTGAGTACATGGAGTGATCAACACAATTCAAAATAGCGTTTGTCATGTCGGGCTCTACTAAAAAATTGTCAAAGAGGTCTTTTTGATAACGATTTTAACTACTCTTTACTGTTGGAAACAAAGAACTTATCAGTTCGTAACAATTTCAATTAATTCTTAGAACCTTTGTATTTCATTTTCCACAGAGTGAGTTGTTCCCAGCAGAAGAGCTCTCAAGTCGCAACTGAATCAAAATATGTCAAAAACGGGAAAATGGGTGAAAGTCAAACAAGCTGAGACAAAGTTTCTCACCAAGAAAAGAGGGAATAATTATCAAGCGGGGATGGAGATTAAATGGAGATTTTAAAGCGTGTGGGCAGACCTAAATAGTAGTTCAGGAAAATAAGAGTAACCTTATTTTCTAATGTGAACCCAAGCGAAATTATTTCATACGGAAGAGTATATTACTTTTAAACTGTGTAAATATGTAAGTAACAATGATGAAAATTAATCTTTAAAAGCTATGATAAAATGTGGTAATTTATGTTTTTTATTTAAAGTTTTGCCAAAAATACAGGAAAGACTTGGTATCTAATTGGATATAATTATTTTTTCAAAGGTCTATGATTGCTACTTTCAAAATAAATTGACATACGAAATCAAAGCCCACAGTAATATGGTTTTTTTATTTGTACGAAAATGCAACTGTTTTATTCTTTTCGCTTTTATTCATGAAATGTTTGACAGTGCGGTTGTCCACCATTACAGGAAGGTATCAGAAAGGTATTTACTTGTTGTTACTGGTCTATGACTGCATAGTATAAGACTGACGTCAGTTTACATTTCCTCTAATATTACAGCTTTACAATGACACAACTTAAGTACCACCTCTGTCATTCATCGTTGAGTTCTGAAACCTTTGATTCTGATAGACACGCTGTAGTTAGAAAGTGGATTCAAGTGGAAATGGGTTCTAAAATGCTGAGATAATCGGCCCGGAGACGAAAGCTTGTTCTAAATTTACCGCCGTTTGCCTCTCCTTATTAACTCGGCCTCGTTCTGCTGCAAATAACAGCAGGCAACTGCATTAACATATGGATATTGCTTGATGAACTAGAAACATAACAATATGGTTTTCATAATCGAAACGTTTTTTAGTACTTTTCATACCATTTTTCTAGGCACATATGGCTAATTTTCCTTCTATAGGAGAGATAAATTTCTAAGATAAGTACGGCTGACCATAAACTTATCTTTATCTTGATGTTTTTCTTTCTGGTTGGTTAAATATTTGCTCCATGAAAAATCGTCCGCAGAAAGTAGAAAGTGAAAAGAGCCTGGGGCACATCGCTAATCATTCTGCGCGAACGAATGTTAAACATGGCAAATGATCTTCAGGGTTATAAACACATGAGTTCTGTCTTGTTCCTCGAGAATGTGAGCGAAAAAAACGCTTGAGACCTGGATGATGTGTCAACTTCCCGCATTTCCAACAGCTCATCGATGCATTACCACTAATCTTAAAGAAGTAATGTACGTAGTAAACAAGTTTCCATGAAGACAAAAAGAGTTTAGTTGATATGATAAATACGCAACAAGTCGTAAATGATTTACAAAAAGCTTTTATTACTTTTGGAAATGGTTATTTCCCCTAACCAAATCGACCTCTGCTTAAACCAATCAGAAATCAGTAATTTACCCCAAATTGACAGAGGTAACTAACCGATTACGGCGAATTTTATTTTCCCTTAGGACTCTTGAAAAGTTTCGCTTAAATTTTTTCCTGTCGTAAGCAGACGATAGGCACCCCACGTAGTTGTGATGAAAATAAGTTTGGTTCCAATGCAAATTTGTATCAGCCGCGAGAGAAAGGAAACTTTCATTATTTGAAGGACAAAGCAGCAAGAATTAAATTTAGCAATTGAAATAACTCCATTAAGTGATGACAGAATTTGAAGACCCACTGTATTCATCTTGCGTTTCCAATTGCGTTCTAAACGCCTTCTCGTCCTACTCGGCCATAATGTTGAACAGTTTAACAATCCAAGCGCTGAGAAGAACATCGTCGTTACCAAAGCCGTTAAGAATATTACTGCAGAGTCTTGCTGTTTCTGATCTTGGTGTTGGTTTGCTGGCTCAACCTCTTTATATTGCAGTTCTGTTTAAGTGGATCAATGACGTGGAGGACAACCTCCTTAATAACATCTTCGACGTGATCACCAGTTTATTTTATTACGCTTCGTTTCTGGGTCTCATGGCTCTAAGTTTAGACAGATTCCTGTCTGTTCATCTTCATCTCAGATATCAAGAACTTGTGACTCACAAACGTGTCGTTGGTCTGGTCATCTCAGTTTGGCTTTTGAGCACATTTCTTTCTTTAATTTTGTTGTGGTTACCGAGCGACTTTGTAATCGACCTACTGGAAATTACTATTTTCGGATTTTGTTTTGTTTGTGTGACACTTTTTTATTTCAGAATTTATCGTACTGTGCGACGCCTTGAAATTCAAATGCAAGCTTTGCACTTAGGGCAAGCTTTTCAGAATCAAAATGACGAAATGAAGAATTTCTTGAGGCTGAAGAAATCTACCATTAGTACTTTCTATATATATGTTGTATTTATGATTTGTTACCTGCCAGATTATTGTAGTGCTATCCTGAATGTGTTACAGAGTCAACCAAACTTATTTTTAGACGGTTTTGATTTGTTTACTTTTACTCTTGTGTTTGCAAATTCTTCTTTTAATCCTGTTATTTACTGCTGGAGGGTGAAACACATTCGACGTAGTATCGTGGGCATACTTCGAAATATATATCGGAATATCTTTGGGGTTCATGAACCTAGCTGATGAAATGTGGAGATATTTCACAAAGAGAAAGTGAAGTAATGACTTCTAGATTTTTTAAAATTTAAAGTTTGTGAACACTTTATGAAGTTTATCCAGTTGTGAGTTGATCACCCGCCGATGTATTAACTTTTCTGTTAGTTATATATACAAAAACCGGGTGAAAATAGTAATCTGACGAGTTACATGTCGATCCAGTGAAGTGGAACTGAGATATAACTTCGTTGATTTTGTTGAATTGAGACGTTAATGTTAATACACCACACAGGTAAATAGAGCTTCTCGCGCACGCTGATTGGCTAGTTGGGAAATGAATGGCAAGTATTATTCACCGACGAGTCGACACGAGCAGCAGATGAGACAAAGTCGCGCGTCAAGAGTTCAATTTCCGACACGTTTTGGTATATTGACAGAAATAAACTAATATTTTGGTTTCTGTGTCGTACTGATACAAAGTCAGTCGAAGTCATGGTGAAATAATACACAAAAAATTATGCACTTCTGATTACTGATCTGATAGCGCTGTTGAAATTTCGTCTTTCTTGACTTTCTGTGATGCTTTTTTATGTAAATCATTAACAAGTAATAAAATGATTTTCTGTGCAACATGAAGTTGCAGTAATATCACAAAGACCGAGCCTTTTACCCTGTGGGGGGAAGGGTAGTAGGCTAATGAGCGAAATAAACCAACATTTCGCAACAAGCTGATAAAAGAATGATTTCACTGAATAAAATATAAAAAAAAAAAAGAGAAATGATATCTTTTTTGACGTTGACTGGAACTAGTTATCAATTGTTCACCGAAGTAGATGTGAATAATTGTTTTAGTACAGGAGAAGACAAAGTGTATGTATTTCGATGAAAACTAAACTGAGTCATGAAGATTCACATGTGTATAAATGAATATGTATTTAACTTTTTAATACTCCCACATAATCACTATGCGTATTTGCTGCACAAATGACCTTGCAGCGTTATATGAAATCAACACGTGTAAGTTACAGTAACCATGCTAGACAAGAGTTGCTCCATCGTAATCTATCGCTCTTCACCTGCCATATTCCTATTTCAAAGTAAAAAAATAGGCTCGCTTTTTCTTTCGTTTCGTTCGTTTGAATCAATTTCCGAGTGACTTATCAGTTTATAAAAATAATATATTGTAAAACAATAAGAACAGCTGTTCACGTCATACGTCACCCCTTGAGGGTCGCCCAGTGGAACACATGGCCTCTTCACACAAAGAAAAACTTACAAATCTAGTTGAAAATTTTTGCCGAGCACGTAACATATAAAAAAACTTGGACAGAACTTATTCTGGAAAGTTTTTATTTAAAAATATGCCGAAATATTGGCTCTATTTGTTAAATAGTTCAAGTTCGATTTTAACCTTTCTATAGCTTGTCACTCAAACCGCACTTTAAGCGATTTCTTATCAGCAGTCGATTCCGATAACGTTCTTGAAAATCTTAGTCAAAATCTCAGTAACATTCCCACCCACTGCTCACTGGTGTTGTCTGCCTCAGGTCAGCAATATTGTTTGTGACATAGTCTAATGCGGATGCAGTGCGTCGTATTGAAACTGATTTAAGACCTCATATCGGGATTTTTGGCACTAAAAATAGAAATACAGTCCCTATGTACTTGATTAGAGGAGTCCCTTATCGATGTTTTGAACTGCTATTTAGTGAAGGAAAAAGCTTTTTTCTATCATGGACTAGTGGTGGAAAAAAATTTTAAAGTTTCGAATACAATAAATGCCTCTCACTGGATGATTATGACATTTCAACATTAGAACAACTAATATTTAAGTTTACACCCTCTAGAAGACTGCTGAAGAAGGGAGAAATTAGCTGTATGAATACATACTATGATCTGTTCGAGGGCAGTCAACTAAAAACAGTGAAATGCATAGCGGAAATTTCTAAGTGTCAAACGCTGGTCAACAGACACGGTCATGATCGTTTGGTAACAATTGAAAATAATATTGATAATTAGGCCTTCAAAATACTTCCAATTGAAAATTGTAGCTTTATTAAAAATGCCAAGGAGAGTCTTGGAGCGATTAATTTTTAAATTAATTGAAAACTAGTATCTATTCTTTCAGAGCTAACACTTCAAAAGTACACAATATTCATTTTCCAACAATACTTCTTGGGCCTTGAAAGGTAACTTTGCAGCTTGCATTAAAGGGAAATTTATGTGACTTCGAAATATCTGTAGTACATTGTTTTTGCCAGTGGCCTTATAAACAATCTAATAATTTCGAGAGTTTACGGAAATTGAGTGGGCGTTGAATTTGACAGACAGCTTGTCAATAGACATGATAAGCCTTCCTATTAAAGGTGACATGCTATTGGTAGAAAACTAGAACCTGTTTACCTCATTTTATCCGTTTTCAAGCCAAGTTAATTACATTCTAATTCAGATGCTGCCAGCCGGTCCAAGTTGAAAACTTACGACCCGAAATTTTTAAAACCTGAATAAATTACAAACTTTAAATCGTTGATATCAAAATCATGAGACCCTCTCATCGGTCTTCCCAAACGTCTTAACAATTTCTTAAATTTGGAACCAAGTTTGAAAGGTAAGCGTTTTTAGTTATACAGTATAACTAATGTTCCTATGACAACCGAGCTTGATAACAAGCTTTGCCAAAATTTAGCGTTTTATCGCCCTTACTTTGTATTGGTTGTAATAAGAGTCATACTCAGTTCGTACTAAAGTTTATTTACAACTTTTCACTATTACCATATACTTATACAATAAACGACTCCTTTTTAACTTTCCCACGATGGCCACGGTGAAAACTGAAAGGTAATAACCTTTCAGACATTATATAAACATAACGAAGGAAAATACTGTTGGGCGGGGAAAACCACAATCGCCTAAACTTCCGTGATATCATTCGAATGGTTAGATAACATCAACAGCTTTGTTTGAAACTATTTTTACTTCCCTAAGGGTCACATGTATGGGTAAAGAAACAAGAGACAAATAATTTCCTTTTTTATGATGTATACTTACAAGTGATTCTTGTCCAAAGTTCAATCAGGAGAGTAAAAGCGTCAGGAAGTTACTACTTGCCAAGATTAAGAAAAATTTAGATACAAAACTTGGACATTCCATTCGTTTAGAAGCTTTGCCAGCTAACAATGACATTATCCTATGCATTAATGGTTAGTTTTGCATTTATTGAGCTAAAATTTCTCATATTCATTTCAAATCATATTACCTAAGGAGCATTAATCATATCTTTGATGATTAATATCATTTTTTACGAAGTTTTTGCCTTTGTACCTTGTATTCATCTTATAACTTTAGTTGGAGAGCCAATAGATCATAAATCCTTGTGATTATCATATTGAGCTACTCCCTATAACTAATTAATGCATTTCCGTATTTCCTTTTACAATTTGTAATCTACTACTCGTTGACCTTCTACTTGTAGAATAACCTTCGGAATTTGTCAACCCACTAATCGGAAAAAACACGGAGAAGTGTCACGTTCTCATTTAAATACAACTGGCCCGGCTGATCGATCAGAGAACCATTATAATTAATAATTCTGACGGCGACGAACTGACCAGTGGTTGATACTCACAGGTAAACCTTCATTTTCAATGCTGTATATCAGAAAGTTGCTTGCAAACATCACAAGCAAAAGAAGAAAAGGAAGAAAAAAACCGCCATCTGTACGAGAAACGCATTGAAAGGGTTAAGCATATAATGTTATCGATTTTTTTTTAAGAATCCAGTCGACAGCTTATTACACTGAAAAGCGATTCTGCTTTTAAGAAGCCGGAATCATCTGGCAATTAAAACATGGAACCTCTCAAAGCTTTGAGGGTTTTAATGAAACAAAGCCAGAAGATAAGAGCAGTTTCGGCAGAATTTGGGCATGGTTCAAGGCTTGAAACTCAATACACTCTGTTTAAGACAAAATTTATTAATTGTGGGGTTTTCTGTTATGCTAATACTCCCGTTAAGGTCTTCTTTGATGTTCCGAGATGTGAAATGAAATGACTGATTGTTTATCAATCGCTGAACAGGAGTCCATTGAAATTTCGATCCTTTGGTTCATCTCCAACAAACAAATAAACTACATTGGTCGGCGTTTTATAATTGCATATCGTTTAAACATTTGTGAATTTTTGAAGATTGATTTCTCTTTTTAAGCTTGGATGCGCTAGCAATTCTCTAACAAAGACAAAATTAGAAAACCCCGCCTACTTTTCTGGTCTATTAGAAACAGCAGGATTCAATAAATTGAACTTTCTCGATCACTTAGAAAAAAGCATTTATTGATCCAGACATTTGTACCTGCGAAGATGGCCATTTTAATTTTTTTCCTCGTGTAAATTGAAATTAAAAATATTATAATATCTTGAGGTCGTTGAAAGGTTGCTTGTAAATTTAATTTTTTTGCTATAATTGCACCATTGATTCATATTTGCAGATATTAATTGAGGCCTGTTGAGAGGAAAACAATTCAGAAGCTCCAAAGCTACAAGTAAACGATATCAATCTTCTATTTTGTAAGAAAACAGCGATTACTATTTGTTAAAACAAACGAGTGACGTTTAACATAACACGTAGTCTTGCGTACTCCTTAAAGGCTCCTTAGAAACTTCCTCAACTGCCTTGGAATCAAATAAACTTCCTGAGTTATCTTTTTCAGGGACCTTGAAGGGCCAGCGGCCCAAACCAACGTTTAATTACAAAACACTTCACTGTGGAGATCAATAAAAACTGAGTTACATCTGACTTTACATATCAAAACATTTAAGCCATCAGTCAGAACATCTCCAAGTTCATCTCCACGGAAATAATATTTATGCGCGATCAAACTATTATCAAGGACATCATTGAAGTTGAAGAAGCTTTCATACGATCAATTTATAGGAACAGGACAAAGACACCCTTGTTGTCTGATTGATTTCGTATTTTGCTCTAACTTGGAATAAACGTGGCATAACTAATTAGCATAGGCCATCTGATCATTACAGTCAATGAATCCGCCTTGAAACTGCCATCGGTTTTCTGTAAATTTATCACATATAGTGATTGTTCAAAATTGTTGAAATATAGAATGGGGTTTCAATGGAAATTAAACTTGAGGAAACGCTTCCGCGAAAGAGATGAAATAAATATTTTCCATCTGAATCCGGGTAAATCGGATTAATTCAAACTTTGTTGACATTTCTATGTAAATTCAAAAGCCAATTCGATATTTATTTCACCCTCTGATGTTTATAAAAAAGACAAAGACAAGCGAGAAATACAGAATCTAAATGCATAAAAGAACGACTTTATCAATTGACCTTTCCTCTTGCTTTGTAATGGTAAAACAAAATATATCATACACTGGAAATATACCCTGAAAAGGTTTTCTCAATTTTATGTTTGCAGGATCATGGGAGGTAGCCAAAATATGGTTTGGTAGATGGCAATTAACGTCAAATTCGTCAGTCGAGAGCACCGGGGAGTCACAGATAATTTAAAGAGTCTTTGATTCTTGAGAGGTTAATATTTTGTCCAACGATCAACCCTGTTAGTGTCCTGTTCGACAAGCCTCGCATTATCTGTAAAGCCGCTCGGTCTCCGTTTGTG
Source organism: Pocillopora damicornis (assembly GCF_964200805.1). Classification (NCBI taxonomy): domain Eukaryota; kingdom Metazoa; phylum Cnidaria; class Anthozoa; order Scleractinia; family Pocilloporidae; genus Pocillopora; species Pocillopora damicornis. The sequence goes on from NC_142679.1 coordinate 23,249,615, forward strand.
TCCTAAACAATGACAAGCACTGAGGACCTGTATCATTCATCAATGGTCACCAATTGTGTGCTCAACGCATTATCATCCTACACCGCTATCGTGTTGAACATCATAACAATTTACGCGATGAGAAAAACATCGTCTCTGCCGAGGCCGCTGAGAACATTATTGCTGAGTCTTGCTGTCTCAGATCTGGGTGTCGGCATTTTTGTACAACCTTATTACGTTGTGCTTTTAGTTATAAAGCTGAAAGGCGCCGATCCTGTTGACAAATCAACGGATAATGCCATGTATGCCATCGCGGACACCTTCTCCATTGTTTCATTACTCAGCGTTTTTGTCCTCAGCGTGGACAGATTCCTGGCTGTACATCTTCATCTCAGATATCAAGAGCTTGTCACTCAGAGACGCACTGTTTTGGCCGTGATATCAATCTGGATGTTTAGTGTATTTCTTGCAGTAACCGGCTATTTTTGGTCGCTTCTTTTCCTTCAAAATTATTTTCCTGTAGTTTTAGGGTTCTGTCTTATTTGCACAGGATTAGTTTACTGCAGGATTTATTTCGCTGTACAACGCCACTTGAGGGAAATACAGTCCTTGCAAGTACGGCGAACCGAGCAGAATGTCGGTGACATGGAGCATACTGCAAGGATGAGGAAAACTGCCATTAGCACATTTTACGTTTATCTTGTGTTTTTAGTCTGTTGTTTGCCTGAATACTGCACTAATATGGTTGTTAGCCATGGCGAGCTTTCTGATTCTTTAAAAACCTTTAGGTTATACAGTTGGACTCTTGTGTGTGTGAATTCATCTTTAAACCCGGTTATTTATTGTTGGAGTATGAGACACATTCGGCACACCATCATTAACATTCTCAGAAATACACATCCGTGCAGAAAGTAAGCAACATAGCGTGAAAACAAGTTAAACCTTTGTTAATGTTGCACCTGAAAGTTATTATAAGAGTGGATACAATAACACAACCTAACAACTATTTTAGTTAACAGCCTGCATGAAGTAGTAATATGATGATCCATTTGTAATACTCGAAATTGATCTTAAATGATAAGGACAACAACAAAGTAGGGAGCCGGCCTGAAGGAGAATATTTCAATTGCTCGCTGCTAATGACATTGCCACAGAAAATAAGTGCTTTGTATTTATGAAATTCTAAATTAAATGCACTCATGGAAAGGTATATATCAAAACGTATTGGTTACTCTTGTACATATCTTCAAACTAAGCCAAGGTCGATATAGTTTGAACATAAATGTTAAGCATGGTGATAATTTGAATTTGAATTTCAAAAATGAATGAAAGCGCTTCAGCTGTCTACGTTGTCTTGCACTAAAATCTATAGGAGAGCTTTTACAAAATAACAAGGAAACGTTCAAATTTTTCATGGCTGCATAAGTCATTATAGAAGATAAAAATACACGGACTGATACAGCGTCGTGGCTAAACCTACAAACATCTAATTAAATTTGAATTGACCTTTTAGTTGCTTTCAGAGGAGTTGCCGACAACTCCCCGACGAAATGACTTCAGGGAAATCAGAAATTCTATTTTTTCAAAATGCTTTTTCTTCTCCTCGAGTGGAAGCTATTATGTTTTAATTTTGTGTCTTTTTTGTTGTTGTTGTGAATTTGGTTTTAATAGGTGGTTCTACACTCGAAGTTTATAAGTCTTTAAACAAATAAAGATCCAGTATTAATTCTCCAGCCCTTTCTTCCGAGACGAATCCAAATGACATTCAATACACACTTGTCGTAGTTTTCACAGCAGTTATTGGAAAAAAGGAAATGAGTAGACCCAAGAACCGGATACTGCCAGGAACAATTTTATTTATTTAAGAGTGTTTTTGGCTTCGATTATGTAAAAATCTGAATCATCACGAAACTAAAAAGTTTTTTATCGCTTTTTGATAAAACAGCTTGGTGAAAGTTAGACCCCATTAGCTCACCGGTTTTTTCCGAATACTAAATGTGCATCAATTTATTTCTGGAAGATTCTCAATTAACGAAGATCGACATAATTATATGTCTCACTTCTATTGCAAATTTTACAGCTGCACTTTTTAGCCTTAAATTCATTTTATGTATCCGGTTTCGTGGCTGATTTTTCGATTCGTTGAACAAATTTGAATGAGTTAACCGACTCTTCGCATCTTATGTTATTCCCCTCGCATCTTACGTTATTCCCCTCCCATCTTATGTTATTCCCCTCGCATCTTACGTTATTCCCCTCGCATCTTATGTTATTCCCCTCGCATCTTATGTTATTCCCCTCGCATCTTATGTTATTCCCCTCGCATCTTACGTTATTCCCCTCGCATCTTACGTTATTCCCCTCGCATCTTACGTTATTCCCCTCGCATCTTATGTTATTCCCCTCGCATCTTATGTTATTCCCCTCGCATCTTACGTTATTCCCCTCGCATCTTATGTTATTCCCCTCGCATCTTATGTTATTCCCCTCGCATCTTACGTTATACTCTCGCATCTTATGTTATTCCCCTCCCATCTTATGTTATTCCCCTCGCATCTTACGTTATTCCCCTCGCATCTTATGTTATTCCCCTCGCATCTTACGTTATTCCCCTCGCATCTTACGTTATTCCCCTCGCATCTTATGTTATTCCCCTCGCATCTTATGTTATTCCCCTCGCATCTTATGTTATTCCCCTCGCATCTTACGTTATTCCCCTCGCATCTTATGTTATTCCCCTCGTATCTTACGTTATTCCCCTCGCATCTTATGTTATTCCCCTCGCATCTTATGTTATTCCCCTCGCATCTTATGTTATTCCCCTCGCATCTTACGTTATTCCCCTCGCATCTTATGTTATTCCCCTCGCATCTTATGTTATTCCCCTCGCATCTTATGTTATTCCCCTCGCATCTTATGTTATTCCCCTCGCATCTTACGTTATTCCCCTCGCATCTTATGTTATTCCCCTCGTATCTTACGTTATTCCCCTCGCATCTTATGTTATTCCCCTCGCATCTTATGCTATTCCCCTCGACAAACTGTTTGGAGATAATTTAAGCTTTGGAGTTTTTAACTTGAAAAATAGTTATTTGTCATTTCGACATGAGACCCTTAGCGCGCTTTGTAACCATAGCTACGATAAGCTGTTTAGGAAAACTATCATGAATACACCTGAAATTTTTGCCATGATATCTGGTAATTTTGAGATGAAATAATTTTCTTTTAATACAAGAGGAAACTCCTGATCTCTGAGGTTCAGATTCGCTCAAAGCAGAAAATTCAACTTTCCTAAGGATTTCTTATTAGTTTTACCTCAAGCTTTATGAGTAACACACCTGTTTGTTAATTTGTTTCGTTATTTTTTCTGTCTATCCTTTGTTTTTGTTCTTGTTATGTTTTATTAATGGTTCGCATCTTTAAAAACTATTTCTGTTAAAAATTGGCAAAACAAACCCGCACCTCCTTGTCGATTCCACCCCCTCTGCAGCTCAGGCTCCTGCTTTTGCCACTCAACCACCCTTGGCTCGGAGGGACTTTTTCTACTGGCTAAGCAGCGGCAGAAGGTAAGCTTGGCTTCTAATTGTGCAAAACTGCCCACCAGGAAAATTAACGAAAACAATGCTTTTCATGAGAAGCCATGTTTAATGGAAGATCAAACTCAAAACCTACCCTTCCCACCCATTAACTTTCGATACGCCACTGCCGGCAACATATGCAAAATTGGAATGAAGATCAATATAAACATCATTTAATCAGCCCATTTTGAAGTACGAACGTTCTTATGTTTATTTTCTGAATAATAACAGAATAGAGCTTCGATCAAAAGCCTCAATGATGAAAAGGAGATCACACTCTTTGTTACTGAAAATAGAAGACAATCACTTTGGAGGAATAAATTATCCCGTCGTCGCGATCATATTAAACAAGAAAAGGACCGAGAAGGTCTAAGCAGAGTAAATTTAAAGTACACCCTGGGTAGTGCTCAGAAGACCTTATGTCGCTAGCGGCAATGACAGGACAATGACAACATCATGAACGGGAGATGATATCCGTTCAGTTCGTCTTGAGTTAACCCTATAATAAAAAGTATTTATCATATGTAAATTTCCGGAAATTACCCGAAACTTTTCGTAGTCTTCTCGATGCTTGCTTAACTCAGAGTTAATTGAAGGCGATAACAGATAACTTAAGCCGCCATAATTTTATTTTGAAACGTCTTCTGTCGCACTTTTCTAACATTTAATGAATGTCTAGCGAGGCAGACGGAGTACAGCGTCATAAATATGTATTTAAATTAGTTTCACTTCCTCACTAAACAAGAAGACCGTAAAAAATCTTTTAAAACGACAGTTTTTAAAGGGAAATGATTCATTCCATCCTGATAATGAATATCCTTCCTTTTAAGTCCTACAAAAACATAAAAATGCATTGCCTGTTCACAGTTTGGTCTTAATATTACTCTGTTCACTTACAATTGGACTGAGGAGAATTCGAGAAAATAACCTGAACCAAAAACAAATTATGTCAAAAACGTCAGCGCGGGTTCCTTTTTGAAAATATCATTAATTGACAAAAAATAATTAAAGAAGAAATAACTTTAAGTTTGAGAGGTTCTTCCTCTATTTTTGGACACATATACAGAAATGCAAACAGAAGGAAGAAAATATAATCGTTGACTAAAGCTTAAGTGCAATTTTTCTCTCAGCACTCCTTACCAAAGCTTTCTCAAGTAGTTTCGTGTGGCAATTGTTTATTCATTGGAAAAAGCTAATTCTTAAAAGGACAGGTGAACCCGCCCTCGATCGAATTGACTCGTACGTTGCGTAATTTGATTTCTAGTTAAAATTATACATTTTGAGAATTATTCTCTTTTACACATGATTTAAGTTTACCCACTAACTCTCGGAAAAGACTGCCAAAAAAACAGTTAATGCATTTCTGACTTAAGAAAATTTCAGTCTAAGTTTGATTCTGATTCCGAAGTCTAAATTTCGTTTTCTTTTCACCCCTATGCTCATTGAATAAAATGGAAATATGGAATTTATTTAACAAAGTGCATATGAAAAATATGTATATTAAAGAAACCATCCTCGTCTATCTTATCATTCATTAACCCTTCTTGAAGATCAATCATTGAAATATTACCAGACATCAACGATGATAAAATTGCAAAACCTCCCTGTTGTTCTTGATTCTATCAAGCTTAAATGAAGGACTTCGACTTGAAGTGGTATCGGCATCTGAAAGGGTACGTTATTTTTAGATCAGGTATGTAAAACGAATCCATGAACATAATATCTCAGATGTGAGCAGCTGTTCATCATTAAAGTGTATCACGTTCGTAAGCCCGAAATCGGCGCATAAGATAGTTAATCATAAACTTCTCTGTGCCAACGCTTAAAGTATTTTTCTTTTTTAGCACAGCATGGAAGTCTCGCACATCGTCAATCTCGTCTTGAACGCCTTCACATCCTTCTCCGCCATTGTGTTCAACTCTTTTACAATTCACGCTTTGAGGAAAACTTCATCCTTACCGGCTTCTTTCAAAACACTTCTCCTGAGTCTTGCAGTCTCTGATCTTATTGCTGGTTTGTTAGCTCAACCATTATACATTATACTAATTGTCATTTGGCCCAAGCAAAACACCGCAGACCATGCCTTGACATCCACCATACTGGTCATTGTATGTGCTCTATGCACTGCTTCACTTCTCAGCGTCATCGCTCTGAGTATGGACAGATTCCTGGCTGTTCATCTTCATCTCAGATATAAGGAACTTGTAACCCACAAACGTGTCGTTGGTGCAGTGATCTTGATATGGATATTAAGTGTAGGTATTTCACTAGTTTGGATTTGGAAAGACATATACAAAGTCTTCTCTCTCGTCGCAATCGTTTGGAGTCTTTGTTTCGTTTACATGACAATTGTTAATTTGAGATTATCTCAAGCTATTAAACGCCACAGAAACCAGATCCAGGCAGACTTACGGGTACAGCAAGTAGCACAGGCAGCAAAACCAAGAAAATCTGCTGTTAGTGCACTGTATGTGTATCTTTTAGTTTTAGTTTGTTATCTGCCGATGTACTGTAGCATAATTTTATATGTGGTACGTAAAGGTGACTATGACAGTTCACTTTTCTACTCACGGACTGTAATGTTTTTCAACTCGTCTCTGAATCCTATTATTTACTGTTGGAGGATAAGACCAATTCGTCAAACCATCATGAGCATACTGGGAAACATATTCTCATGTAATTCGGCAGACGAATTAGTGCTTAAAAGATCTCTGCAAGAAAGAATATCAACAGCAGGTGGTATCCCCACCGTAGGGAAATCTACATGAAAGTTGAGGCGGTTGTGACTTTTCTTCTTGACTTAGAAATTTTGGTTTGGGTCAGCGATTAGTACACTTTTGGTACTATGTACACCACATAAAAATAATTATGAAAAATAATGCTTTTTTTTATGATAAACGGGCATACTAGGCAAAACAAAAATATTAATTCCAAGCGCTTTCATAGGAATTTTATCTATGTTCTTCTGGTTATGATCTCAGATTTTCTCAAACTAAGTTGTAGGTTACTAGCGCTACATGTGCCGTTTTAATTGGGTTCATGAGACAAGTTTCATACATAGTGTTAGAATTTGAGTGTTTAATAAAGCTTTTGCACGATCAGTGGAAAATGAAGATAACATATTAGAAGCCTCATAGGCGAGGACTTTTCTTCATCAGACACTGACATAATTCATACAAAGTGTAAATGGCGTGAAGCTTTTTCTCCCCGCAAATCAAGCCAAATATTCCTGAAATAAATTGTTTTTCATGGTGGCATTCTAGTGCAGAAGTTATTACCAAAATGGAGAAAATTAGGCATAGTCTTTCAAAGAACCACCATAAATTCTGAATAATCAATATTGATTTAGGCTTTCAGTGCCTCGCAAGTTTTTCCGCTCATTTGCAGCCGTCAATCAGTCTACTACTGTTGTTTCCTATTGGTCTACTCCGACCATACTTTGAGGCACACTTCATACGTGAGCGCGTTTCCATTAATTAAAGTGGCTGGAAGTTCAGAGTTATTTCCCTACGCGATTGTCATGGAAGTTCTTTCTGTGGCGGCTTATTAGCTCATTGCTTGACGTCAAAGCGCGTCAGAACTGGTTTCTTTCTACTTCTGGCAGCCGTCGTATTCTCAAAAACGTCTGAACTATTACGCTACGCTGACATTTTGCCATTTGATTTTATGCAGACAGAACGTTTTTCTTGACGGAAACAAATTAAAGCGCGTAATTAAATCCCTTTGTGTCAATGCCACCTGGTAGAGGAAGTAGTAGTAATGCTTCAGGTGTTTGCGTTGAAAAAAAATGCTTTACCTTGAAAATAACTTAGATAGTACTTAGAAACTCAGGATTAAAGTAAGGGTAAAGCCTCATTGCACTTTTCTCAAAAAAAAATTGCAAGAAAAGAGCCGCTTAATTTGTGTGAATGACATATGATAAATATTCCAAACTGGCACCTCCACAGGTCACTGTTTAAATAGATAATCTTAATATGATTCTAGAAAACTGTTTTGAAACCTGAGATGTGGTATGCATACACCTAAGCTAAACGACAATTCCAATATGTAAAGTAAAGACTCATTTCATGAAATAAGAGAATTAAATGCTCTTTTATAAAATTTCAGAAATTGACGTACATTTCAGAAAAGAAACGCGAAAGTTTTGTGCCAATTTGAATGAAAATATTAGGAGAAAACTAGGACTGTAGCGTGGATTTTATTGATAAAGCATTTTGACCACCGGCCTTTTAAATTAGGCCATCGGTAGCCTCCCACCGGGTGATCGGCAAGCACACTTCGTACGAAACAGAGTGTTTGGGATGGGAGTGCATAAAAGTACAATCAACCTGAAGGGTGCGAGCATCGTTAATCTTGTCTTGAACCTATTATCAGCCCCTATAGCCATCATTTTGAACAGTTTCACAATCTATGTCATGAAAAAGGCTTCGTTGTTACCGAAGCCTTTAAAAGCATTGATGCTGAGTCTCGCTGTCTCTGATCTTGTAGTTGGTTTAATAGCTCAGCCATTATTTATTGCATTGGAGATTTCAGGGTACTAGAGCCCATTTCTACCATTTCCATTCGTCAAGTTATTCAGGGGAATTTTGTATGTACTTTCTAGCACTTCGTTCCTCGGTGTCATGGCTCTGAGTGTGGACAGATTCCTGGCTGTTCAACTTCATCTCAGATATCAAGAGCTTGTGACGTCCAGGCGCGTCGCCGGAGTGGCAATTTTGCTATGGGTGTTAAATATTTTTATTTCAGCAGTTACTTTAATTGGATCCAAGTTTTACTCCTCGTAATTTGGAATATTTGTTTTATTTGCATAACAATTATACGTTCCAAACTGTATTTCGCTTTACGACGCCATGTAAACCAAATTCAAGCTTTGCAAGCACAACGAGCGGCACCGAAATCGAATGGTGAATTAGAGAATGCAATGAAGCTGAGAAAATCTGCGGTCAGCGTACTCTATCTATATTTTGTATTCATACTTTGCTATTTACCAATATATTCTTTTCTTGCTGTCCGGATAAATTTTGGACTACGTCGCTACAGTGGCCCACCATTGAATAATTTTTAATTTTTCTCTCAGACACTTATGTTATCCAGTTATTTACCGCTGGAGAATGAGAGATATTGGACATTCTATCATGGGCATACTGCGAAATATATTTGCATGCGATAAAAACGTTTTAAAATTGAGAGAGGTTGGAAAGGTTATGAATGCTTCAGTAAATAAAGTGTATACTTCGCTTGCAATAAAATTGTTCCTTCCTTATTCGGGGTGCGTTTCAGAAAATTTAGCAAAGTAACGTCCCTGAAGTATTTTATGTGGATTCAGTGATTGTGTCAAGCTATTTAAGTCACCCTCCCTTTGAATGGAAACGAGTAAATGGGCGCGAGTTTATGTTTTATTCCAAGCAAAATCATTCGATTGCAAAACCCCGGGAAATTAATTTCGGCGTGGTAACAGGAGGAAATGTCCAAGATTACGAGATTGTCTGCCGGTTTATTATCATTATTGGCGCAAGTGTTTATGAATAATCTCTTGAGTGGCGTCAAATTTACAGCTAAACATGCAAAACAATTCGGTTCGTTGGGTTGGACAAAACATTTTTGTGAGCAAATTTATAATTTATGATGTATACTTTGGTTTGTGAAACTTGGAGGAGAAGGATTAACGTGAAGGAGTTGACTCCTTTTCAGCATTTACAGCGATCATTTTCAACAATATAATAATTCAAGCCATAGGTAACACTTCCTCTTTACCAAAACCTTTGAAGGCATTGCTACTGAATCTTGCTGTATCTGATCTCGCTGTCGGTTTAGTAGCTCAGCCATTATTAACTTCATTGAATTGCAACTGTTTCATGGTGGGATTATAATTTACGGGTCATCCAACTTGCACACGCACAAACGCGTTCTTGGTCTGGCGATCTCAACATGGGTGCTTAGTGCTTTTCAGTCATCCTTTTTGCGTTTGGACCACTTATACTGAATCACAATTAATCAAAATCCAAATCATCGTTTGGAGTCTTTGCTTCATTTTCATAACTGTTATAAGCGACAGACTTTGCTTTGCAATAAGACTCCATGTAGACCAGAATCAAGCTTTACAAGTACAACAACCAGCGCATAATGGGGAATCAGCAAATGCCGTTAGGCTGAGGAAATCGTCTATCAGCACATTTTGTGTTTATTTTGTGTTTTATTTTATTATCTGCAGTTTTTTTGCAGTCTTCTTGCCAGGCAATTCTTTAAGCTTATTCCAACTTCACTTTGTTATTTTCAACTTTCCGCTAAACACTAATGTTGGTAGAGTCATCTCTGAATCCTGCTATTTGCTGCTGGAGAATACGAGACATTCGGCAGGCTGTCAAGGACCTGCTGCGAAATATAATCGCAATGCTTATTTAATGCAGATAATCATAACGGAATATTATAAATTACTTATACCAGTCCATTTTATTCACGAATCGCACCATTTTTTGCTTTAAATCGCATCTTTTTTCCAGCCAAAGAAGAGGCTACACTAAAAACAAAACAACCAATCAGATTTCAAGGCTTGCTTAAAGTAACCAATCAAATTGCAGGAAAATGAAAGACAGAGTGTTATGTGGCAATGAAGTCATATTTGAGCGAAAGTATGCATGCAGTCCAACATTGTTAAACCAGCGTAAGTGGATCATCTCTCTAACACAAGTGGGGAATTCTTTGAAACAAGCACAACTTTGGGTCCCTAGAAAATCAACACAGTGCTCTAACTTATGTGGAACCAAGTGCTGACTCTACTCCACAAAAGAAATTTAACACTTTAAGAACTCTGCGCAAACAAATGAGTCACAGAGCAAAAAATTTGTCGTTTCTATTTTATTTTCACTCCGATGGCACAAGATGCTGTGCAAAATATTGAGTATTCAATTTCATTGACTTGATATTTCAAAATTCAGAGCTGGAAAATTAGAACTAATTGTACTTTCTACTTTCTTAATGAGTCAAGTTTTATAAGTAATTATTTGATTCAACTCTCTCTCTCCATTTAGTATTTCAGTTTACAGGTAGGTATCCGGGTCAGATCTAAACACGGAACAAATTAGAGGAATAGACTTATGCAAAAAGAATTCACTGATGAGGCCTCATGGTTCGCCTTGAGTTCTTCTCATTGGCTAACAGGTTGAGCTTTACAATAATTTAAGATTAACCTTTTTCGTTTATTTTTAGCTCAGTCAACCTCGTATTCAATCTCTTATGAATATAAATGTTGGCACCCGCAGCGCTGGACGACGTCAAAAGAAAAAACAAATTAAAACGGGAAGACACTGGATCTTACCAGCTTAGTTAGACGCTTACTTATCGGCACCGTGTCTCTTTAAATTTATTCACAACGCAAGTTGTAGTCCATTATTGTGTCTCCTGTCAACAGCTTAAGACATCTGGCTCAGCTCGCGCATAAATAATCAGAATGCATTGTTAAATGCTTAGCTCATGCTGTGTAAAACTGTTCACAGTACGACCACCAGCTTTCGGAAATACTTAAGAATTCATTCTGACTAACCATACATTTTCTAATCAAAGATCAAGACTTGAGAAGGAAAACAATGACTCCTAATTTTCACTTCTCGAGATGGGGAACATTTTCCATTTTGTTGGTCTAATTTACGGTATTGACTTTTCAATTTGGCGCTCAGCGTATGAACCACTTCTATCGTTCTCCATTCTTCAGGTAGTTTTTCTGGGTTTTTTTCCTTCAGTTCCTTTAATCTTCACCGTAAGTCGCTTGGAAGCAGATGCAATTCAGTCGCACCCGAAATAGGGGAAAACATAGGAAGGAAAGACAGATAAAATAGTTTGCCTAGGGGATCGTGTGCAACAAGTGTTTTCCTTTGGCTTTAGGCTTATGTTATCTCTTTTTCTTAGGATGATCTGTGTGGCAGAAGCACAGATGTAGCATGGAGTCATGTTCGTTCTCAAGAACATTGATCACATGGTCACCTGTTTGAAGACATTGCGCAAGAAAACCGAGCCATCCTGGGTACGAACACGAGTGATGGGATTTTTCCCACTGTTCCTCTCCTAGTTTTCTTTTCCTATTTTTCATTCCTTTTCTGTCAAACCCTCAACATAGCTTTAGATTAATTTCTGGCTCGAGTCAAAGAATCCTATTAGTCCTTTCTGTATTTCTTCATGCTTTTTGGAAAAATGACAAATGGCAAATCTGAGTCAATTCTCAGACTACTGCAATGGCAGATTAAAATCTTTTTAATCTGAGGGGGAAGCAAGTTCTTGTTATGTAAAAAAATCCGGATGTTTGCCACTTATATTTTTTACTTTGCAACAGATTTCAGTGAAACTTGGAAGAATTAATGTCTTCCTGAAAAATTGATCACCATACAGGAGTTTTTTGGTATTGTTTCATAAAAAATCGAAAAATATATAAATATATATTGGTCACTTTTATGTTACTGTGGGATCACCTGCTGTACAACTTACTTAATAACATTTCAGAGTTTTATCCTCTTTTGAAGTCTTTTGATTCTTCTTTGCAAAATTGCAAAACAAAGGAGCTTTACAAAATGTGCAGAGTATGGAAGAGTTTTTGTGAAGTGAGAGTTGCAAAAAAGATGTAGATGTTTTTACAAACTGTATATAGCAGAAAGAAATCAACAAAAAAAGGGGAGAGGTAAACATTGTGCTGGGCAAGAAAAATGAGGTAGCAAAAAGAGAAAAATTTTGAATAACTGTACTTTATAACATTTTCATTTGTACAAGTATAACTTCTCTGAATCAATTTTATTAAAATTTTCTTTTCATACAGAATTAACATTATTGTCTTATCATATCACAACTGATGATAACAGGCATTTTGTTTCTAACATAGTGTTAAATCATAGCCACTAACTACTAAAAAACATTTCCCTCACTAGTTTCATAGTATCATCTGGTGATGTCACTTTGTGTCCTTCAGTTCGCTCATCCATGTAGATTTCATAATCATTCCCTCCCTATAGCAAGGTGGAAAAAGAAAAAAAGTTCATCAGTACTTTGAGCACATTTTATTGATCTTGCTGTCAAGTCATCCTGATAAGAGGAGTCCCAAACATGCCTTGCTGTGACCTTGACTGGCATTTTCCAACCTAAATGGAAGTCATAATCAGGGTCAAATGACCTCTGCAAGGGTTATCAAAATCAGTGTTATTGATAACAAACCTTTTCAGGATTACTCTCACCTGGACAGTTAGACTACCTGATAAAAGTGAAGTATCTCTAGAGGTATGACTCTAAGATATGTTAGAAACAGTCTTGAAAGAAAACAAGAAAAAAAGAGGAGTATTCTTACATAGCGCCTTTAACAACTGAGATACAGAAGCAGTTACCTCATAGCATTTGTCCCCAAAGAAATGAATTTTTTGGTAACCATCACCTTCAACATGTCTCAGGCAATATGTTTTGTCCCAGCCTTTTGGAAAGACATCAAAACTTATCTGACCTCCTATACTGATATGGAGTCCATAATCAGAAAATTTTTCCCGCAAAATTGACACAAACTTTTCCCTAACTTTGTGTTCCTGTGGAAACAACAGATCACAACCATAAAAACCTTACAAAAATATTGCTGGCATTTATAACTAACATTAAATTACAGAAGGTAAGGGGACTTTTATCCTTTAAGACAAGTCACCTATAATGCAAACCAGGTAGACACACTCTTTTTCACTGATAACACTTTTAAGCTTTGTTACATGCAAGTGTGACCTACACATTGGGAATGTGATCCTTATTCAGAAATACACTAATGATTGATAACATCTAAAGCAGCATCAGAATTTTAATTCCACCAAAAAAGTCTTTTTGAAAATATATGCAGTCGTGCAGTTTTTGGTTTCATACACTGTACCATAATGAGAACAGAGATGGTAAAATTTTGTAAATGTAAGAAGTGGCTAGTACATTACACCAGCCCATTTTTCCAACCAAAACAAGACAGCAAATGACATTCTTAGAATACCTTATCGTACTCAAAGAAGGCTATCCTTTCTTCTTGGGAGCAGTTTCGTCCAATAGGTGACACATTTAACATGCCACTTCGAAACTCAATGAAAGTTCCCCTAAAAATAAAATGAGATTTAATAAACAAGATGTAATTGAGGTACAAGACACTCTTGAGTCAAAACTTTTTGCAATGTTTGACAAAAGTAAGTAGCTTGAAACAGATTTCTAATCTCTTATATTGTAACTTCACTTGTTGCTTCTCAATGAGTATAACATTAAATAGTGATTCTCTCTATATCAATCCCAAAAGTGAATGCTCTGTGGATCATAAATTTATAAAAACACAGAGGAAATAAAAATAGCATACATTTTGAAAAGGAATGTATATAGAAACTTTACCTCTTCATAGGAATGTCCAGGTCAGCGATATATTTTAAGCAGAAATTGATGAAAGTCTTAAGCTTTGCTTCACCCATAAATTCCTTGATACTCTGTACACATAACCATGTAACAAAATATAAATAAGTACAAAGATTTAGTACAAAGAACAATAACCAATTCCTAAACAACCCATCTCTTATACTTTAAAAATATGATACCTGTGTTCCCTTTATGGTCTTACAGGGGATAAGTTGCAATTTGAAAGGTATAATTTTGGGAGTTTTAAACATATATCACAAGATACTCTTCAAAGGTTTTATTCCTTGGAGTGTTGGATGATAAGATGAATTGGAAGTGCTATACATTGCATAGATTTCAAAGCCACAGTTACACACTGGCTTTTACTCAAAATGTAGGCCATGAAATGTAGCCCCCTTTCTCCCTTCCCTTCCTCTCCCACCCCCACCCCCCCCCCCCCCGCCATCCTCTCCAACAGCTGTCTCCATTTTTAGTTTTCATTGTTAGTGAAACACATATTAATTTCCAGCAGTGTTCAATTCTTACATTAGGAACATTTACAAAGTGTGGATATGATATTGTCCAAGTTAATGGGGGGAGGCAAAACACTGACCTGTTTATGAATCAGCTCTCCGTTCTTGTAAGCTACCAAACCATTCTCCGAAAACACATAGTCATACAGGCTCGTCACTGGAAAGAGGAAAGTAATTGGACACAAATAAACTAGCAAACTACAAATCAGCATTAACACTGTAAATGGACTCGACGTTAAAGATTGTTTGTGAGCCTACAACGCAATTCATTGATATAAATTCTTCATCAAATATCAATCATTACCGCTATACTTTCAACATTAACCTTACCATCGTCTCCTCCCATTTGTTCTTGAATTTTATGAAAATCAGATCCACCAACTAAACCGACGACAACCTTTGTGCGAAGCTTCTTCATGAACTCTTTCATTTCTGTGGTGACAACCTAACGATCGAGGTTACGGTAGGGTTAACGAAATTATGTTATCTCACAAAATTACCATTAAGTGTCATAAAATGACCCCTGATGTCCACAGAAAACAGCTACTGAAAGAAGTTTACCAATCTGGCCGGAGTAACTGTACCATCCACGTCAAATAAACATAAGACATCCTTGGGACTATTCACGGAAGCCATCTTTACTTGCGTGACGTGAATTATGGTCAAAGTACGATCTAAGAAATTTTTATCGAGAGCGCTTGGTGACACGTCACCGACACACCCACAGAATAAGCCAATCACTGAGCAGCATTCTTTCCTGGGATCTCTCCTTCACCAAGGAGACCACAATATGTTATCCGTCGATAAATTTTCCTTTCCGGGTTCTGAGATTTTAGTTTGTAGTGCTGGTAATCACACACTTCTCTTTGTTAAGAATTTGGTGTTCAATCAGGCCAAGGATCTCTAGTAAGTATTCCATCAAATTCTTATCACCCACCTGTTAGCCAGTCTTAGAGATTTGTTGAAAGAATAAATATTTTTAACCACCCCAAGGGATGAAAGGATTAATATGGAGTTGTTCAAACATTGTCTGTGAAAGGAAATGAGCTGCAATAATTCCAGAAACCGAAAACATTGAGCAAGGAGAAAAATGCTAGTTGAAATGATCAAGGCTGTCACAAAAATCATCATTGTTTGAATGTTTGATTGATAATTTTATTAACACACATAAATTCCTTCATAATCAACTGCTATGGCTGTAGTAATACTGCTTTCCTCCCATCATCCTCTTACCTTGCTTCAAGCTTTTAATTTCTTTTTGTTTTTTTCATTTATTATACCCATTTTGAAATCATTGGTGGTCCCTGTAATCTGATTGGCTCTAAATGGTGCAATTTATTCACGAATCCCACCATTTTTTGCTTTGAATCACATCTTTTTCCCAAGCAATGAGGCTACACTAAAAAAAAAAACAACCAATCAGATTTCAAGGCTTGTTTAAAGAAACCAATCAAATTGCAGGAAAATAAAAGACAAAGAGTATCATATGGCAAATTTTGCAACTTTTGTTTCCACAACTCTTATTTTTCCCCCAAAACAATGGATGAATTTAATTTCAAACCAGCTCAGTACTGCATTAATAGAATATCTGAACTGATCAAGTCCTGTATTTGGGCGATTTCAAAATGGATGTAATAAAGTGGTAACTGAACCTTGTGTCATGCAATTTTAGTCTGAAATCATACTTGTGATTACAAATCAAACTCGTGCTGTGGGCTTGTTCGATTTTTAAATCATGCATATGATTTCAGCCCAAATTGCACTCCACTTGTTCATGATTTTACATTTGGAGGAAACAGTTTAAATTGTGTACCTATACTCTACATTACATCCATGAAACTCTAACTTATGAAAAAGTCTACAATTTCCTAATGCCATACAAAACCTGTACCTCACATAACCATACAAAATCTGCACTGTTTTACAGAAGTGCTCTTAAATTAGTGGAATAAGTATCAAATTATTTCCTCATAAGGATTAGGCCACTGCTAGGCTGTTGGTGCTTACACTAAAACAGAGCCAGTTGGCAGAGTTTTCACTTGTTACGTCCTTGGAAAAAATTCAACTCTACATTAATAAAATAAAAAAAGGACATTACTTCTACACATACTTATGATTCCCAATTTAATGCCTCTAGTTGTATACAAGGCCTGCAGTTGTATTTTCTCACACTTTTTATTTGACATTAGTCATTTTAAACACCCATGCCCACTGACAGGGCAGGTCAGAGGCAGACAGGGGTGGAATAATTATTTTCATTCCTCCCTTTTCTGAAAGAGGCTTCCAAGGAAACTCAACTCCTGGTAGACCAAGCAGATTAACGGTTGCATTCTCAGCAGGCACAGGTGACCCAAGATATAGTGTCTCCTCTTTGGGCCACTCCAGTGCAATAGCATATGTCAGCCCAGGTTTGCTGGTGTACCTGTGGAAAGATAGCAAAAGTTGTAACAGACCAATCTATGTATCCAGGTTTATCAGAGTAAAGGTGAGTAATAACTCAATTATCTTTTGGATTACATTCACATAAGTTTTGCTCCACTACTTGCTGTACATGTACATGTACATGTACATTCAATTCTGAAATGAACTTCACTTTTGATACATTGTGAGCACTGTAATTTTCATAAGCAAAGAAAAAATAATGAGACCAACAAGGAAAAGGTACAAACTTCTGAGTCCCAGGAAGAACTAAACCTCAGACCTTTTGTCACTCCACCACTCAGCCACAGAGACTCTATGGTAAATTGGGCCTTATTCACTTAGTTCATATGAAACACACATTGGGCATGACACTACTACTAGCAATTTGTATAAAGCTTTATGTGTGTGTTGACAGAAAAAGGAAAAGGTGGTAATTTTTTTTAAGCTCTGTAATGAAATACAGAGATGACTTTTATTCTTTGGGAAAATAATACTTACCATATCTTAGGGGTTAAGGTATCATTTTGAACTCGCCAAGGCTTGGTTCCATAAATACCTTCCCCATTAACATTCAGCCAGTCTCCCATTTGTTCAAGACGTTCCTGAAAAATTGGGTCAATTCGACCATCTGCTGTTGGGCCAACATTCATCAGCATGTTACCACCACAACTGTTCAGAGGGAGAGTAAAAATAATTTAATAAATTAGTGACAATAAAAAATCAGACCAGCTCTCTTGTGCCTCAGGGAAAAATGTCTCATGATTAGTTTTATTCCATAACCAGCTATGCTAACATCTGTATACTAGACTAAGGAAATCACTTGTTTAAAATAAGGAAAGGTGACATTATGAAAAAAAAATCATGAGGAAAGTCAATAGTGATAAAAGAAAAGAGAAAAGACAGTGATTAATAAGAGGAATCAGGAGTGAGGGGATGACAAGAAGAGCAACAATGAGAGCTGGAGTAAATACTGCAGGCACCTGAACCACAATGGATAGGGAAAAGACACAGGGAAAAGAAGAACATTTTAAGATTCTAACCTCACAGTTGAAGCAAGGATACTGGTCAGGTTATCCATAGTTAGAAAGTCTGAGATAGTTGTGTTTCTTCGATATCCCCATGAATCTTTATCAACTGTCATGGCATCTTCCCATTTGTGTTTCTGCAAAACACCTGAAAATGGACAGAAATACCTTTTTAATAAATCTGATATTAAGATCTACACTCCACCAACAGCAAAATGTAATGTTGCCTCTAAAATTTTGAGAAAAATTATAAAAGTTTTACAATTTTAACAAAAAGATATGAAAATAAGATTAATACACAATTAAGGGATGGTGTATACTTTTTTATACGTTACCTGGATTATATCTGTCAGCACAAGTAAACACACCACCATGGTGACACATATCACCAACACCCCAGCGGTCATTCACCACCACAGTGTCTTTAACAGGACTGAAAACAAAGTGTGAGAAATTCACTTAAACCCACTGACTTATATTACTGTCATGGGCTTAGAAAGTCCCAAAGTAGGTTCCTTACAGTACATGTTTGATGTTAAGTGGCCTTGGGGCCAGATTTGTTCTAGTTAATTACAACTTGATGCCAGTTGCTTCTGGTAGATTCTTACACAGGACACAGTCATGAATTTAAAAACTTTAAGCTTGCAAACATGTATTGTGTGATTATATCAGAAGATTCTTACACAGGACACAGTCATGAATTTTAAAACTCTAAGTTTGCAAACATTTTGGAGTAAATTCTTTATTTTTAAGAAGAATAACCAACTGTGAAGATAACTTTGAGGGCAATTCTCTAAACTAAGTATTTACTAATTTTTACAAGTGGTTTCACCTTAAAATTTTGTCATTTTGTTCTCCTGCAATGAAATGTTACCTGTCATTGTACAGCCATGCAAGAAATTCTTTACTCTTCCAGTAAGAATCACTAGCTTCCCAGTCACCATCTGACCAAATATACTCTGGCTTGTAATTCTCTACAATATCATACATCTGGGGTAGCATAATTTCCTTTATTAAAAAACAGAAAGTACATATTATCCAGGAGTTTCATTCAGATATTTAGTACCATAATTTCTAGCCAATTACCCATGGGTAATCTGTTAATTTTTCCACAGACAGTTGTTGGTGCAAGTTATGGGAAGGTGCAGGTAATAAGATAATTTTACAGAACAACAGCACGACAGAATATTTGACACATCAGTGAAATTTTCTTAGCTAGCACTGCCATGAGTTAAAGAGTATTTTCATGTTTCAAGCCATTTCTTTGTTTCATTCTATAAGAAACATCGAGAACAGGAAGTGTGAAAATTTATTAATTGCATGCTAAAGGATATCATGTCAACAAAAACAATGGTGGAACTTTGCGTAAGTTGACGATTTTCTTTTGCTCTTAGGTGCAGGTTTTCTGCCAGTGCAGATGATCTGTTTAAATTTTTTTTGTCACAATTGCAAAAATTGACATTTGCAGGTAATCTGCCGCACGGGTAAATAGCCAGAAATTACGGTACCAGGATAATGGTGAAACTAAAAGTAACAGTACAGAAAAAACTGCACAGTCTACAATTCCACATCTAACAATAAATATATATTTAAAAAAAACTGCCTCATCAATATCTTATTAAGAAAATATTCCACATCAATACAAAAATGCATTATTAGGTTTGGTTGACAGCCTTGAGAACAAATCCATGATTTACATGTAGCTGGGGAGAATGCAAGATCAGAAAAACGTATAAAACAGTGCTAAAATGTTCATTTAACCCTTTAACCCCCAGGAGTCATTAAAAAGTAACTTCTCCCTAAAATATCTAACCATTATCCAGCAAACAGGCAATAAGAATATTAAAACTTATTAGGTTCAAGTTGCTCTCTCAATCTGACACCAAATTCTTGCAACTTACTCATAAGGAAACATATAGCAGCTAGTGGGGAGAATTCACAATCAGATATTCAGAGTTAAAGGGTTAACCCTTTCACTCTCATGATCTTATCAGTAGTTCTCTTTACCATCTGCCCCACAACTCCTATAATGTTAGTTAAGAGAATTTGGTACTGAATCAACTAATAATCCTTTAATTGATTTTTTTTCTTTATTTTCGTCACCCATCAGCTTGAAAGTGTACTGTTATTGTAAAGAGAAACTTTGTCCTGGTCACTTATGGGAGTTCAAGTATTAAAACAGAATTTATCCTTAAGAGTTCAACTTACATCAACATATGTCTGTGTGGCAAATTTATTTTCTTTATCTTCTAGATAAAGAGGGTTAAACCATTCATAAAGGGAATAGTACAAACCAAATGTGATGTTAGTGCGCTTCCTAATGGCTGATGCTAGATCACCTGTTCAAGACAAATAAAATGACCATGTTATTTTTGCACAATGTTTCAAGAACAATATCATGGTGGGCATCAGTTCTGAGCATGCACTATAATAGGTCTGGCTTTTTCTTTTGTATCTGCCAACATGAAGGATTCCTATTTTATCAAAACATACAGTGGCACAAATACAACTTTAAAGAAAGTGCCATTTTGGTTGTGGAGGACCAACTTGGAAATGTTCAGTGAGACTTTAGGTGATTGCAAAGTAAATCTGGCCTTACAAAAAGATTACAAAAAGCATAAAATAGAATGCCCAAGTTGAGACCAAAAGCTTGCTTACCAACAAGATCCCTATGAGGACCATTATTGACGGAGTTCCAGTTCCAAGAGACATTTGACCTCCAGTTTGTCCAGCCCTCATGGTGTTTACTTGTCAAAACAACATATCTATCAAAGATGAAAATAATTATAAAAGTAAGGCATTACTTCTTCCAGCCTAGTTGTTATAAAAGTAGTAGCTGACTTTATGTTGTTGATCCTCTCTCCTAAAGAAAAGCTCCTTCTACTTGAATATGTTAGTTTCTTAAGAATAAAGTTTACCTTTGCAAAATGAGAGTTATGCAATGATTCCCATAGAGAAGAAGGGATATTATCACAAACTTAATTGGCAGTAGAGATTGCCATCACAGAAAATGAGCAGTTGAGCATGGTTGAGAGGGGAGGAGGGATGAGCCAACAAGCCTGGTACACACACTGCATATCCCAGACCTACTTAAGACTATAGAGATAAATTGAGACTGTTGGTCATGGTATAGTCATCAACTATGCAAAGAACAAGTCTGTAGAGTAACAAGACTTGATTAAGTAAAAGGACTTGTCACCCATTAAAAAAAATTATATAATATCATCACTTCCAAAAAAATCTTAAGAGAAAATGCGCTCTCAGCAGATTTTGTTCGAATAGCTTTGATGCTGAAACTGGAACTAACATCTGTCAGATATCAAGGAATGTCTGCTGAAGCTGAATATAGCATGTTTAATCAAATCCTCAAAACTCTCAAACCAAGAGATTTAATCTACGAAAATAGGTCAAGTTGTAAACATAAAAAGTTTCACAAAGAGAACCCTTTGTGATGCAGGTACTTATTACAAAACCACCTATTTTAGAAACCATTTCTAAGGATAACTACATAAATTGCATAATTTTCTTAGTTCAGCTTGTCTCAACTGCTTCGGAAAGCTTGAAATGCCCAATTTTCGTACTATAAAGAAACACTCTATAAATGAGAGTATTAAAAGAATGGCAACCTTTAAAAAAATCATAAAAAAATCGTCCCACAAACCTGGCACCAGATCGAGCCAACATGTCCGCCCACAGATCAGGGTCGAAAAATTCAGCCCTGAACATCGGCGCAAAATCGGCATAGGAGAAACCCGGACGATAATTCTTTTTCATAAACTCAACGTATTTTGGATCATTTTCTCCTTTCCAATGCCACCAGAACCATTCGGAGCCAAAACTCGGAACAGCATACACCCCCCAGTGCATAAAAATTCCGAACTTCGCATCGTCGTACCAGGAGGGAAGTGGCCGCGAATCAAGCGACTCCCACGTCGCCTGATATTTCGCTTGTGCAAAAAGAAACTTTAAGCCCAGGAGGAAAATACTAGTAATCGTTAACATTTTTCTAAAGGCAAGCATCTGTTCTAAGGGAAAGATTTAAGACATGAGGGACAGCAATCGATACCGAAAAAAAGGAGCACATGTCGTGTAAAAAGTCATGAACTATCCCACAAATGCCACGTTGGTTCCCAGTCTTTCAAAACCACCTTATGGTCGAGACTAACTTTCTGGGGTCAAAGCCTTTTAATGTTGTTATGATAGGTATAGTACTGTTTTATTATGTGGAAATAAAACAAAAAGTTCTCCTTTTCTGTCAAAGAAATTTTATCAGTATCACTTTCATCATCACCGCGTCATTTCATAAACTTTTGAGCCATACAGCTGTTACCTTGGTTGATCGCTCTGACGAAGGCCTAACGCTCGCAACTTCGGCTTTCATTAAACTATTTACGGTATCAACTCAGTTGATAATACTTGATTACCTTGGTAACCTCATCGCTTCGCGTCGCTATTCTCAAGCTCGTTTAGCATTTTCGTGCAAACAGTGCAGGTCTTAAGTATCAACCTTAATTTTCTGATATATCTCTCTAAAATTCTGCCTTAAATTTTGAGTTATTGCTTCGTGAGAAGGAATCGCCTCCCTCAATACATATCCTCCAAGTATGCGAGGAGCAGTATATTCACCAACAATGTCCCGTCTCTGCCATTTTTAGCATCCGCAAGATCATATCCTTGTTTTATCTTGAACATTCCTCCCAACAAATCCGCTGTACTCTGAATGATAGTATCCTCTAGTATCTCCCTTGTGATAAGATGGAAAGTAACATTTTTTTCGTAGACTCCAAATAAAACAGGGTTCTCATCAATGTCAAATTCCACGATCCTTTTTCCATCTTCGCCTTGCAATCGGACTATGTTGCTTACACCAGTGCTAGAACAAAGAAGAGAAATTCCTTAAAATACATTGAATTTGATCATATCAGATGAGTGAGGCGCAGTGTTCTCCAGAAGCGCCGGCGGCCGGCGTTTTCGCCGGCTACTCGTGTATCAAGCGCCGGCTACTCACGTTAAACAAAAACAAAGAAAAATTATCCTTTAGTTTCTGTAAAATAATTTCGCACGTTGCGTGTTTTCGGCTAAAAATTTCAAGTACCAAAAACAGTACGCGTTCATGTTATTTCCGAAGGAAACGATAAACAATAGCTTAGTCTAGTACGCTCCAGGAAGATAACAATGGAAATGTTATTTTATTTACCTGAAGACAGACATCTACACCGAAAATAATCGTGTTAAAGTGCATTGGCCGGAAGCTGTCAATTAAACATCAACTTTTGCCGCAATTCTGTCAAAATATTTCGTAATTTCCATCGTTCCAGTTCGTTTTTCGGAAAGAGTGGATGAGAACAAATCGACAGTACGATCCCGTCATTACGACAAGAAAATTTACATTGAGTCTTAGGGAGATGTCAAAGCGAAAATCCGTGGAAAATCAAATGAGTGGGAAAAGAGGAAAAATAACAAGTTTCCTTATTCCCAAGGAACCAAGAGAAATCGGTAAGTTTATTAAAAGGAGGTTTAAGTCCTCATACATTACCATGTGCCATCCGATCAGCTGTTCGGTCGCGCAATGTTAAACTTGTAGGTTCGTTCGAGATAACTTCATCCCGAGGTGGTTTGCAAGCATGTGAAAACTCTTATAGGTTAAGAAACACAATATATTACAAAAACCAAGGTAGATATTCACGAGTTTACATTTCCTTCCTTGTCGGTAAAGAGTAAGCACACGTGCACACGACCAAGAAATGGCGGCCATGTTGAAAGTCGGGCCCAGTCTCTTCGCATCTACAGAGTTTTGGTTTTCGCGCCTGACGAAAGAATTCAAGTTAATCAAGTAAAATTAAAAAGAAGGAGAATCAAAAACTTCGATTTGAAAGCTTCCAATTTTGAAACAAATTTAATTTTTGTAAAATAGAGTTAAAAAATAAACGTCATCTGTTTTTCCCCACTCTAAATCATTCCATTTTAGCTTCATCTAGTACTCAGCAGCTCTCTCTTGAAAATGCAACTACCTCTGAACAGCAATGCATACAAAGTTCCTGCAGTGCTGGCGGAGAGCAAAGGCCAAGTTCTCTTGAAGAAAGTACAAATCTAATGCCGGACATGTTACCAACTCCAGAAGCAATCTCTCTGTTAGAAGAGTATTTTTCAGATGCGATGGAAAAGAAGCAGCTTCATAGCTTCTACACCTGTTGTGGCAAATGCTCAGACGTATCTGAAGTTGAAAGAGCCAGAATTCAAAGCCAGAAAAAAACAACAGAAGGGAAAAAGAAAGGAGTGGACATGTTCAAACACTAATGGCTCACTGACAGAAAAACTTCATTCTGCGACAAAACAGGTAAATGACACAGTGTTTTGTCGATATTAAAACATTTTCTGAAAAAAATGTTTACTTTATTATAAATTCAGTTCTGCTTTTTACAATGACTACAAAAAACAATGCCTGTTTTTTTGTGTGTTTGTTTTTGTTTTTTTTAATCTCAGGCATGTGGTGGTTGGTGTACTGTGAAGGGGAAGGGATGTTCTGCCTACTGTGCCGTGTTCATAACACCAAAAACAAGTATAACAAACAGAACATATTCAACTTAGCACCATCCACCAACTACAAGCATAGTGCTGTTAGTGACCATACAAGAGCCAGTGGACATACGTCGACAGTAATCTGTGAGTTGGAGAGAAGGAATTTATCCTTGGCTAACCAGTATAAAGTGGCTCACGAGGTGGCTGATAAAGTAACCTACAACGCATTCCTGAGCTCTTATTGGCTTGGAAAAGAAGAAGTGGCTAACAAGAAACTTCTCTCCCTGATTGATTTGGAAAAGCACATTGGTGTCACGGAAATGCGAGAATTCAAAAATACAAGTGAACGAAGTCAGCGGGAGATGCGCCTCCTCCTTGGTCAGCTTATCAAGGAGAAACTGATTCAAAGGGTCAAGGAAGCCAAGTGGTTTAGTATCTTAGTTGACGAGGTGACGGATTGTGCTACCCTAGAGCAGCTGTTGATCTATGTTGGTTATGTTGATGAGGAAGGGAAGACACATTTTGATTTTCTTGAGGTGAAAGATGTTCTTGAGACATCAGAATCCGCAGATTCTGAGACTCTCACAAGGATCATCACTGAGGAGCTGAAGGCCTGTGGTCTAAACCTTGCTTTAGTTTGTGGTTTTGGCTCAGATGGTGCTAGTGTCATGACTGGCAAAAATAATGGTGTTGGTGCCAGGCTTCAAAAGGTGTGTAGCATCATGGTGCGCAGTCACTGCATTAATCACAGGCTTGCCTTGGCATGCAGTGATGCTAATGACACTGTGAAGTATATCCAGACCATCGAAGTTACCCTTCGTCAGTTGTGGAAGTGGCTGGAGTATCCAAAACGTTGCTCAGCATTTGTGAAGGTCTGTGTGTCACTTCAGAAAATAAAGCTGGCTAATGCTAATGATGACCCTGCAAAACAGAAAAAACTGTCAAAGTCTCTGGCAGTCAAGATACAGAAAGCTTGCAGGACGCGGTGGCTTTCAACTGGCCAAAGTGTATCAAGCGTCTGCCGAAATCTTGTTGCCCTGATGCAGACATTGAGGCAGTTTAAGGAAGCTGATGCTACAGCTCAAGGTCTTCTCCAGAGAATGAACAACACCAAGTTTGTTGGCACGATGCTTCTATTGAATGCAGTTCTACCTCATCTTAATACCCTTAGCAAGCTGTTCCAAAAAGATCACACATGCTACACCTCCATCAGACCTGCACTTGATAGCACCAAATCCAGAATTTCTGAAATCCGGTCCTCTTTTGACCTTGTTCCAGAGTTGCAAACAGCCATTCAACCAGGTGGAGACTATGCCTCTTTGGAATGGAGCTTAAAGATGATGGCCAGGTAGAGGCATTCCTGAAAAATCTAGTAATAAACTACACAACTGCCCTCGAGAGGAACCTAGATAGAAGATTTCAAGAGGCTGCACCCGTTCTTGAAGCATTTTCCATCTTCGATCCGACCTGCCTCCCAAAGCCAGAAGATCCAGCCTTCAAGAAGTATGGTGTGGATGAAGTAAACGTGCTGTGCAAGCAGTTCCAGTTTGACAAAGATCACACACTTGCGCAGTGGTACAACTTCAAGTACCTGATGTCATCATGGAAGGTACCCTCTGCTGTTCTCAGGGGAAAAGATGACCTCTCTCCAACTGAGTTCATTTTGAGAAAAGTCGTTAAAGAGCAGGTGGCTCACAGAATCAACTTCCCACAAATTGTGGATGCGGCTCAGATTTGCCTCACCCAGCCCATGTCCAATGCAGTTGTAGAACGGGGTGCAAGTGCAGTAAAGAGGGTAAAGAGCAGGTTGAGAAGTCGACTCAAGAATGACATGATGGCCAGCCTGCTCCACATTTCTCTAAATGGTCCCGATCATGGTGACGAAGAGTGCAAGGAGATGCTTGTAGAAGCAACCAAAGTCTGGAGAAAGACGCACTTCAGAAATCTACCATCACTAAAGAAGCTCCCAATGGTTGGAGGATCAGACCATGAAGGCAGTCTTTACCATCCAGCCACAAAGACTGATATTGGAGTACAGGTCGAATTTCCAGATGACCTTCAGGCCTCTAGATCAGCCCAGGAAGACAACGAAGTATCTGTGGAAACTGAACTTGATGCTAACGTCCAGGTTGTAGCTCAGGCAGTTGCCAGCAATACTGATTTGTGTCATGACGCACTGGATGCCATGGATATGGGAGATGTTGAATCTGGCGTTGATTCAGACTTTGAGTTTGATATGGAAGATGATTAGTTATCTCAAAACTTTATCAACTTAACTTATGTAAATCGCGTTTCACTTTGAATTCACTGAGAGAAGTAAAAGGATAAATGCTGTGAACTAATAAGTAATGATTGTATTGGTATTGGGAGACAAATAAGTGAAATAAATAATTTCTTTTATCACTACAGACTCCAAATATAAACAAAAACTGACAGAAAAATTACACATTTTTTCCTGCCACAGAGTGCCCAAAATGCCTCAAATTGCATCTCCGGAGACCTATTTTTAGAAAATTTTCCGGCGGAGCATGCCCCCGGACCCCCCTAGGGGCTCGTGCCCTTCGGGCACTCGCCATACACCCGCCGGCTACTTTACAAATTGGGCTGACTACTCCAAAATCTGTGGAGAACACTGTGAGGCGTAATGAGCCGAGTTCTCTGCGGCTCAATGGCCAGAGAGGGAACTTTAATTACTACAGCGCTAGATAGCTATACATGAAAACTTATTTAGTTCTTCCGAAATGAGAAAGTAACAACTAAACAGATCGCCAAATGCATGGTAAGTGATACTTATCATAGTTGGAGTTCAAAGGGATTGCTGGCGTGGAATATAGACCAATACCCCACCTCAGGCTGAATTCAAATTCTTACCACATTGAGTGAGTCATCACCAAATATTCTGGTTCATCCATCAAAATTCGAAACACATCTGACCGCTTTGCTGGTATATACACCGGCTCTAGCGAGAATCCGACAGTGACAACTTCCAGCTCCCTGTAGGCTAAAACGCCAAGAATTGCCGCTAAAGAGGTCCAGAAGATGATCCTGAGAGTCATTACGGTCGTTCACTGGCACTTGATCGGGTCACCGAGACGAATGAGAGAGCGTGACTTGAGAGACGGTAGACATTTTGTGACATGCATGACGTCATTTCCAGAAATGTTTGCGAAATGTGTGACTTGAAAGGTACTTGATCGGAAAGAGAATACTGTCTCATTCTTTCCCAGCTCTCGTGTCAGTTGTAGCGAGGATCAATGTTTTCAGAAGCTTATGGTAGCTGTCAAAAGTGGAAAACTATACCATAATCCGAGATTTATCTAGGTGTTACATTCTTGCTTTAAGCCTTGTCTTTTGGTTGAGGACAAATATGGCTTCCTTCGAGAAGTCCAGAAATAGCACCAAATAGATAGTAAAACCGTGTTGTTGAATGGCTGATAAAAACGACGACGAAAGCGAGAAGTGGTGTGTTGTATGCAGTGATAGTGCCTCCGGTTACCATTACGGTGCGAACACTTGTGAAGGCTGCAAGAGTTTCTTTAAGAGGACAGTACAGAAAGAGCTGCTAGACAAATATGAGTGTATTGCTGATGAAAGCTGTCCCGTAGACAAGCAGTCACGGGCCAAATGTCAGTTCTGTCGGCTTCAGAAATGTTTTACAGTGGGGATGGTCGCAGAAGGTATTGATTTCTCTTACAGAGATTTTCATTCAAAATCTAAAGATTATTAGAGAAGAAGCACAGGTAGGAATATTCCGCCAGAGTAATCTTTCGATCAAGGAATTCGACTGGACAAATGACAACATGTACTTAGTGTTTAATTACGATTTCTGCGAGTTAGACTGCAGGGAAAAATAGCGAAAATCAATAAAATGATTTTGATATACTACTAAAGGCAGCCAATCTCTGAAAAACGACCTTTAGACTGTGTTGAGACAAAATGATAATAAGTTTGACTTCAGGATGTTGAAACGAGTCACAGCAGTGTCATGTGATCTACCTCTACTTATTATGCTGGTGAAATTAACAGAACCTTCGATTATTATTGTAAAAAGTGGGACAACATGTAAACAGAAAAGCTGTTCTGTTGTTATGCATATTTTATCCAATTATATTTTATATTTTCATTCGTCAACTTCAAAACTTAATTAAATCCCTGATTAAGCATTGAGGTTTGAGTTGCTGCAAGTTATTAAGCAAGGGTGAAGATATGGGTAGGATTGGTGACTGGGATATATTTCAGACTGTGTTTCATGAAATGATAATCATTTTTTTTATTGATATTCATACATAACAATCAATTCCTCACTTCTAGTGAGAGAATTTGAGAATAGGGTTAGTTATAAATGTAAATTTACACATTTTGGAAAACAAATTTGGTTTCAAGTTGTGTTTCTTTAGACATCTTTACCCAAACTCTTTGGCCATCTTCAGATATGTTTGTTTCCCTAAAAGTTATCCTGACCCTCTCAGTACTTTGCTTTAAGGCTTTTTTTCAAAGCTACGGAGAAGGAGTCATAACCAGAGTCTTAGGGCACTGAGACTTAAGAGCACAATACTAGTGGAACCGGAGTCTGAAGATTCCAAATAGTTCCATTTCCTCCCAATCCTGCTGATGAATCATATGTTTATGATCAGTTAAGAACTAAATTGTTCAAGCAGCAAGCAGAAGCAGAAGATTCAACCAATCAGAGCGCAAGTTCTAAGGTCATCAAATGGCTTAATAACCTAATCAACCTAGATTTCAAAGATCACAATTATTGAGGCACTAATGGCAATGGAATACTGCTTCCAATTCTGTTGTTGTTGTAATTTATTTATTATTTTTTTGTCTTTAGTTTGCATCTCTCTGCACTTCTAAGAAAAAACTCTAGCCCTGATATTGTGAAAA
The DNA here is from genome assembly GCF_964200805.1 of Pocillopora damicornis. Classification (NCBI taxonomy): domain Eukaryota; kingdom Metazoa; phylum Cnidaria; class Anthozoa; order Scleractinia; family Pocilloporidae; genus Pocillopora; species Pocillopora damicornis. The sequence continues at coordinate 23,278,931 of NC_142679.1, forward strand.
CCAGCCTGAAGTGTAAAAGGTTATGTCATGCATACAATGCAAGTGACAATTATTGCTACATGTTCACTTTTTTATTGAAATATTTATTTTTTTCAAGGGGTAAGAAAAGAAAAAAAGCGTGGTGGACGATCATTCTATCCACTAAAGAAACAGAAATGTGATGAAACAACTGAGAGAAATGTGAATCAAGACACAAATATTGTTTATTGCTCTGAACTCATTGAAAAACTTATGGAAAGTAGTCCTTGCATTATTCCTCCTGGAGAGTCAGATGAGAATCCAAAGGAAGCAGATGGCTCAGAAAGCAGGGAAGGAATGCTTACCAGACTTTCCACTGCAATTACCAAAGAACTATATTTGATTGTTGAATGGGCCAAACTGGTACCGGGTTTTGAAAATCTTTGCCGTAAGGATCAGATTGCTTTGTTGACTGCTGGAGGAATGGAACTGATTGTGTTTCGAGTCATTTACAGGTCTATTCCTTACAAAGAGTATGTGTACATGAACTCAACCACTCTTCTTGAGAGAGAGGATTGTTACAGTGTGTTGAACAAAGAAATTGTTGACATGATTCTTGATGTGGTAGAAAGACTTAGGCCCCTTGCCATGGATCAAGTAGAATTTGCTTGTTTAAAGACTATTCTCTTAGCTAATCCAGGTAGGGATTTTCAGTGCATAACTTTACATTATCAACCTTGGTCAGTCTGTCTAGTAGATAAGTGTCTGTCTATTTTTTCAATTGCCTATCTGACTATATTCTTGCACAGTTACATCCATCTCTCTGTCAGAAAAATTACCTCTGTCTGTTTGTCTATGTATTTGCATAAAGGGGGTAAGTTTCTGAAGAAACTGTAGTGCTGCATTGGTGGGAGTTTATAACAGGTAATTTAGCATTAACAACTGAGTTGAAAATGTAAGTTGGCCTTCCGTAAAGAGTTTAAAAGCTGATGTTATGAGCATTAGCCCTTCATCAGAGTGAAGGGCTAACATTTGAAACATCAGCCTTTAAACTCTTTATGGCAGCCAATTTACATTTTCAACTCAATTGTTAACAATAAATTACCTATGTATTTGCATGTCTGAGTCTCACCACATGCCTCCAGGGTCTTGCATGCTTAGAAAGCTACATGGTATATTACTACCTTACCGTAAGCTTTATTCTTGTCCTACATTCTGAATCATTTTGTATTATTTTCAAGCCAAGAGGAATGTTATGCCAAGAAACCAATAGAAATTGCCATCTACTACTGACAGAAATAATTTGCTGTCTTAAATTGAGTTGTTGTCCAGAGCAGAATGCCACTTAGTCTTACATTTACATTAGAATCTTTTGAAATTAATTTTACAATAGGCACCAACTTTTCTGACTGATTTTTGTGTAGTGGAATTTGGCAAGTATGAAACTAAAACTGTTTAACTTGTAATTCCTATGAGTGACCAAGCCAGAAGTTCTCCTTACAACATCAATACAACATCAAGCAGACAAGTAATGAGGATAAAGGGAAATATCAATTTGGTGATTATTAGTTGTTCCAATACCAAATTATCTGAATTTACATTATGAAAATTCTATGACAGACAGTATAAGGAGGATTTCTGAAGAGATCTTGGTAGTGGAAGGGTTGAAGGTGGAATTGGTAACTAAAAAAAAGGTGAATGTTAAATTTTGCCTCACCCCTCCAATGATTTATTAGAACATAAAACAAAATCAAATCATGGCATTCATCATGAAGGCTATGTTCTTCAAAAATTACAAGAATCTTGGACCCTTAAACCATTCCATCTGTGAAGATTATATCCAACTGATTTTTAAAAATGTTTTACAGAAACATCAGGACTTTCTGACAAGATTGCAGTTGAAGCACTTCAAGGGTCATTTCTTGCAGCTCTTAAAGATCACATGGAGTTAAATTACCCTGATCGTTCAGGACGCTTTGCTAAGCTTCTTCTCCGGTTACCAGCTCTTCGTGATGTTTGCACTAAAGGCTATCAGTATTTCTTGCTAGTGCGGGCCAAGCTGGAGGGAGAAATTCCAATGTCAACATTACTACAAGAAATGTTTGAATCCGCAAGGTTTTAGAGAACATACCTCTAACCTTCCTTGGTACATAATATAGGGACATTAACTTAGAAGTTACTTCAAATGGAGTAGTTTTAGAGAAAATACCTTCATATTACTGTCCGAGTCATTGAAATACAGACATCTTCATCCCATGGAAATGTATGTTGTGGCTCAAATTTTTACCTTGTTTCTAAAATGTTTGAAATCAGTTTGGCTTTTTTCTTTTCTTTTTTTTTTTGCCTTTTATTCATTGGTGAACTTAATATTTTGGAATGAAGGTAGGTAACACTGGTTTATTAATTCTTAGCACAAGTGAAAAATGTGAACCACATCATATTTTTGACAACAAAAACTTTTGAGAAGCTTAAGCTGAAAACCTGTAGGTAAATGATTCTCCTGTTCTCTATCAAATTCTCCCACTTTTCAGGTTGTATAAAGTTTGTTAATTCTGAGAGGGACATATTGGTATATTTTGTAAATTCTTGTATTTCCAAATTTGTTACACAAGCTTGTGCAGACTGCTCACATTCATTTTGCTGATAGGATCAGGTTATACATGTCTCTATCTCCATATTAAGACCTGCTGTGAGCAGGTTAGGAGAAGAAATAGTCATTGTTGGGAAAAATAGATTGTTTACTATGGACCTAACGATTTGTATGAATTCAATCAAGAGAACGTTGTACATAACACAAATATCAAAAAAGTTGTATGGTTTGTTTGAATCGAATTAAAAGTAATGAATTGGACTCTGAAGGGTTTTATGGGCTTATAGAGCCTAAGTTATGCTCAATCTGTGGCATAGTGCGACCGTCCTATTACCAGCTATGAGAGGAAAACTGGAGAAGTTTTGTCGTTGTACTGTTGGTGGGGCAAGAACCTAAATCACTGAAAACAAGGACTTAAAAAAGTTTTCAACTTTATTCATAAATCAACTCAAAAACAATTGTCAAAAATTATTTTCCCGTAAACCCATCATTTTTCCTCAGCATTCATTGAAAAGTTTGCACTCCGCGTGCAACATTTGTGTAAATCCAACTCTCAATCGTAAGATGAACACCTCTCTGAGGATGAACCACTTTAACCTATAAAAGCAAGGATTTCATGATAAGAATCTTGATTAAAACTGCGAAAATGAAACAAGAATTTATCAATTATCACTTTACATGTGACAGTGGTTAAAGTAGTGGTGTCCTACACGTCTGGTGTGGTCTCGAAATCTTCCAGCGCAACCCCATCACCATACAAGTACGTAGATTGCAGTCTTTCCGAAGAGGACGGGAGAGAATGGTTGGGAAGTCTAGACACCCTGCACCACCTTGTAGGTTCTTCAACTGGAGCTTCACGGCCCAAGGAAGCATGATCAGCACGGATGCTTTTTCTTGGCTTCACCGACCGCTTAGTTTTGCCTTGGAAAACTAATGTTTCCTCTTCATCACGGAACAATTCTGGAATATCTATGAAACACGAAATACTACGTTTGCATAATGGAAACACCGAAAAAAGAACAAGAATTTACGCAATACGTAGCATGCCCCCCTACCTTCAGACGATGAATCTGAACCAAAGCTCTTTTCGGGCTTTGACCAAACTACTCCAAAACAATATCCTTGTCCACCTCTGCCAGGCGGCCTCTCAGTGGGGACAGGATCCCAGTGCGCTGGGTAGCGTGGAAGCGTCGCCGTCACTGGCCGCTCAAGGATTCGTTTCACCTCGTCTGGTTCAGGTTCACCAAAACCCTCAAAGTCCTCCTCCATCTCTTTCTCCTTCTTTCTCCGGTACTTCTCAAGGAAGTCTTGAACCATGTCGGGCTTCTTTTCTCGCTTGATTGAAGGCAAACACGGTCCAGCCCCATGCCATCTCGGCTTTATGTCAGGAATAGGAGGTGAGTTACTTGCGCCACCTTGAAAACAGTCCGTGCTCGTGAGCGCACGGAATTGCTGAACGAATGTTGACGGTTTCCTGTCTACCCAGTTGCGCCTCGTTTTAAACGTTGAGTTGAATGTGGTGCTGTTTGGTTCTTCGTTGAAAATTTCAGGTTCCAGTTTAAATCTCACCCTCTTCTTGATTTTATGACTCGTAGAATCTTTCTTGACGCACTCCTGCCTACCTGACAGAGAACTTTCATAGTGACAAATTGAGTTAAGATCATATTTGTTCTCGGAATTGAAACTCCTTTGCAGCTCCTGTAATGCTTCCTCTCCTTTCTTGTTCTTTTTACTTTGTTTTTTCTCTGAGCTCTTCTGGCAAAGTTTAGACTTCGATACCTTCCTCGAAACCGCTGAAGGTTCAGTGAGCCCGCTTTTCATGTCTAGTGTACTAAGTTGTTTTTTCTTAGTAGCACGTCGCTCATTGCGTTTTGTTACTGATTCTGCTTTGTCTTTGCTGTGCTCTTTCCTGGAGGTATGGCCGGTGCCAAAGTCACTAGCCTCCAATGAAGTTTGTAATGAGTCACTACTTTGGCAACATAAGGCTTTAGGCATTGGATTTGTGGCGTTTACCTCCTTTCCCATTGCATGTAGTTTTAACGCAGATTCCTCTGAAGTGTCTTCCTCGTAACTATTTGACTTTTCATCAACGCTTACGGCGGGTTGGTAGTCAGTATGTTCTTTGCTTCTCGGATTGTCGTTTACGATCTCAAAACATTCTCCTCTCTCCACTGTCGAACTTTGTTCATTGATAACGTCTGCCTCGGGGACCACAAACTTAGACACACTCTCCTTTCTCTCTAACGCCAACCAAGTCGAACATCCATTAGACGAGGGCTCATCATTGTTTAACGATGTCCTGGATCTTTCCTTTCTTATTTCCAATTCAGGATTGGAAGAGACATGTTGCTCAGTATATCTAATGTCATCTGCCGCTACTTTCTTGAATTGCACAGAATGGTCTTCATGGGCGTCATCCTTCAAATCATAGTATGGAGCAGGTGCAACAGAGTTACTCCTCTTTTTCAACCATTTCCCTAGAGAAGTGCGCGGCCGTTGTTTTCTTTCATAGATGGGATTAATCCCGCTTTCAGTTCCATCGACCCTGGACTTCTCTTTCAGCTTTGCGCTGCCCTCTTGAAAGTCATGATTACCGCTGATGATCTTGGCGCAGACATTTCCATCCAGTACAGTTCTACCTGTTGGTTCCTTCTTGTTGGTCTCACCACCTTGTTTCTCTACGTTTTCGGAAGCACCGTCACTAACAACTCGATTTTTTCTCTTATTTTTCTTATTCTTTTTCTTCTTTGGAAGGTTCGAACCAGATTTGTTGTCGTGTGTTGGAGAACTTTCGCCCTCCATGATTTGACGAAAGTAAGGATTGTCACCAACCAAATGTATTGGTATGCTTCCCGTGGGGCCATAAAAGGAAGGTTGTCCAACTTGGATCAGTGGCTTTCCCACAGTGGAGAAGATGTCTGGGAGACAACTTCTTCCACGTGAGTGGCAATCCTCCCCTGCTGCTGTCTTTTTTTGCTCTAGTTTACCAGGTCGTGGCTCCTGGGCGGCACTAAAGCAGGGCAAGGTGTCTTGCTTGTTCAAGACATGCTCATGTATCTTCCCGGGACCTTCTCCTACATTTTTCTTTTGTGAATCGTTTGCGGTACCATCTTTAACAAACCTGCTCGCCAGAAAAAAACTTGAGGAATCTGGCATTTCAACTGGGGGGAGTGAGGCTTGACATCTGCAAGAATCGAGCCTCGCGTCGGCGAATCTCGTTTGTGGTATATTTCCTACATTGCCAGGGGGAAGGAATTTTAAATCCTCGACGTTATCAGACAGGAATTCCTTATTTCTCCCTATTATATGTTCACCGTCTTTGCTATCCCCCAAGAAGGACTCTTCACCGGCCACGTTTGTGGATTTCACTGATCCGGTACACTGTGAGTGTTTCTTGATCACTTCAGTCTTGAATCCAGACTCATCCTGTAGGAAAACAACTTTATTCTCTTCCTCCATTCTCCTCGGAGAGTCGCTTCCACGTTCCACTCTTCCACTACGTCTTCCGGTGACAACATAATTTTGTAAATAACCAAAAAAGGAAACGAATCTATCCATTGTAAACAAATTTCAACCAAGAATTGAAATCGCGAATTTTTCCTCGTAAGCTCACGAAGATGAGTTTTTGCTCTATGACGTCATTAATTGCATGTGACACCAAATGAACCGAGCACGTGCAATTTAAGAGAGGTAGAGTATCAACGGTAATGCTTTCGGCCGAGATGAAATTCTTGAATGAAAGTTGAATATAAAACTACAACTGATCACACGTTTACAAAGTTTTTTCTCCATTCGTAGAAATACAATACTCCAGATCGCCCTCGCGAGCATCATGCTGATATCTCTAAGTTTCAAAGTGTTCGCAAAAAGTGGCTATTTAATCAGTCAGACAGAGGCAGTCCTAACAAAAGCGTTCCGACACATTCTCCCTGGAAAGTTGATACAAAATTCCAAACCTCGTCGTCCGCTATTGTTCATAGGTAAATTAAAACACTTTATCCCAAATGATCTTTACCTGGCTAAAATCGCCATAGCCCTCGGAGGCACCTATTAAGCACAGACCATAACCGAAAATCGGGTTGTGTCCTCGTGTACCGGTACACAAAAGAAGGAAACATTAACGAACTGCGTCATAACTCCATGTATGGTTATGAAAACAAAAGGAATTCCCTCGTGTACCGGTACACCAGGACAGCCCCGAAAATCGTTAGTTCACAACATTCCAATTTCTCTTTCCGATTTCCACGGCCGAATAGATCTTTCACAAATGTAAGGCGCATTATTTTCCGCTCGTCAACTAAGATTTGTCCCCAAAAAATTTCTTTGACACCTGTTTCTCCATCGGCACCAGAATATTTTGCTACTGATTTTCGTCGCGTCGAGACTTGAAAGTTTGTCTTCCACGCAGTTCTAGTTAAGTTCTTCTTAAGACAAAACTGGCAGCCATAACATACCTTTAGAATAAATTACTTCTAAATAAAGTACTTTATCCATATCAAGTAGCCAAATCATCAAAACATCCCTTCTACATCCAGATTATATTTTCAGATATTCATCCTGTGTACATATTTATAAATTAATCATATCACAGAAAATAACCCACGTGAGGTGCTGAGAAACGAGAACGTTTTATGAATTCCGAGCCGAAGGCGAGAGATTTTTCGAATTTTTTCTCCCATGCCCCCCGAAGGCTCCTATTTAGTAGAGACCATAACCGAAGTCGTTACTTCACAACATTCTGATTTATTTCTTCCGATTTTATATTTTATATAACCATCATACTAAGTGGGTTTTACGACGGTGAATCAATAGAAAGTACAGTCACGTGATTTTATAAAACAGCTTTTTTTTTTGAAAAGTCAGAGTGTGATTTGTGTATCCGCTATTTCATAGATGTAAATATGTTGCATCAGGACTACCTGAGACTAAACGATTCATATATGAAGTCAATAAATATTAACACTAATAAGCAGTGAAAGCCTTTTGTGTTACATGGACCTGAATAGCAAGGTTGTTCATGAAATGGTAAAATTACTTTATTAGCCTCCGTTGTCAAGAGGGGAAAAACATCGCAGCAAACCAAATTGAGCAATGCAAGAGTATGTCTGAATGCTGTATTAATAAACACTAGAACAATTATCTATGGTTGAAATTGTCGTTATATTTTGAGGTCTGTCGTCTTCAGGAGAAAGGTAGGAATATCATTCTGGGGAAAAAACGTCTTTCTGCGACATCTGAGCTCCAGGGAAATAAGTTTGAAAGAGGCAAAATTTAATGGGACAATCATTTAGCTCTATTGTGCGCCCACTGAGATTGGCTGTTTGTTTTCTTGAATTTCTCCATGCGAAAGTAACAGCCAATCAGATGCGCTTAACATATCCCTGGGCATCGGTGTAGAATTATTCGTACAAGCTTTTACAGAAAAACGAAAATATCCCCACTCAGCCCAACAGTGAGGTAGATTTGAAAATAAATAATAATTCGTAATCTTTGGAATACGAAACTAATCCCAAAGACACTTCGCACTCAGACACTTCAAAACTATGGCGTCGACTGCCCGGGAAAAAGGGCTGTTATTTCAAGGATAGGTCGCCATCGTCAGTTGAAAAAAGGAGGTACACCTGTCGGGAAAGTTCGGGTCCAATTCTTCGACTACTTGCCAGTACTCCAGCGCCACGACGGACCTGAAAAAGAAAAAAAACATAAGTCTAACTGTGCGTGGAAAGCAAGGGATCATTGCAATTAGGGATGGGGAGTATTTTGGACAGAACACAAGCTTTGATTGATGTACAATAAAGTAAACACGAAACCCGTGAGAAATTTCAATTTTACTATCAAAGCAAACTGGAGAGCGAAATATTTTCTAATTTCTGAGAGCTTACCAAGATGTCTTGAAGAAGTTTAGAAGCTTCCTCTCTACTGCTACAACCTTGATAGGCCTTAAAAAATATATCATTACGTTCATTATTAAGATTCAGAATTTCTTACGTGATAGAATATAATATCAATAGCAACTAAAAATTAAGTAAGTTCACAAGATCTACGACTGTTAGAGTGCGAAAACACTTGATGTAGGCGAGATGACAGCATTTACAAAAAAAAGTCATAAAAAAAGGTAAAACAACAAGATGCAGTACCTTGATGAGACTCTGTGGAGATGGGTAAACGTTCGTAATGGCGGCCGCCATCTCCGCTGAAACATTTCTCAACTGTTGAAAATGTTTCTGCCAGACTTTCTTCAAACCCTCACCGTCTTTTGACACCTGCAGAAAGGAACAACCTCTTGGCAAACAGCTACAATTGAGAGATAGTGGAGAATTTGAAAGACGTGAGATTTAAGGAAAATTGATGAAAACGGTTGGCAGATAGCAATGACGGGAATATTCTGGTGACATCTTCTCGGCCTAAAATGGCCCAAGTTTAGTTGACCCATCAAAGATTTTAGTGCCACCATCTCAACCCACACTATTCTTCAAGATTCTCCTGAGTGGAGAGGAGCACTGTTCAAGTTACATATTTTACCCAAGAACACAACATAATATTCCTGCCTGGGCTCAAACAAGACGTTTTCATATGGAGTAACGCGCATCAACCACAAGGACAGCGCATCTTCCTCAATACAGAGCATAGAAGCATTATATCTACTTGCCCCACCCTTCACTCCCTATGATAATCCCAACTGCATACTAATCCCCCCCTGTAAAATCATGAAACATGTGCTGAGACATAGTGGAGAGTATTTATTGATGACAATGGGCTTCAAAGTGTACCTTCACAGATCTTTTCTGTCCTTCCACACAGAAAGAAAATACTTCCGGTTGTTTTTTCCTATTAATGCAAAATGTGATTTTAATTCTTTAACCTCTAACAGAACATGTGGCAATAGACACAAGGAATCAATGCAGACGTGATCTTACTTAAACGGTGCTTCAGCAACAGCTTTAGTTAACATGGCCAACAGATCAGCAAACTCCTCTTCAGTTTCACACATGCGTATTCGGCAGTCAGGCTGTTTTATTTGTAAGTCCACAAGAGCTTCTTCTACATCAACCCTTGACACCATAACACTGGGTACAGATTCTTTGTTTATTTTCTTTCGTCGCTTACTGCTGGAATTATCATTATCTGAGGAGCTTTTCCCAAGAACAGCTTTTCGAAACTGGTGTTTTTGAGCGAGTTTAACATCTCTTTAGAGAAATCAAAGAAACAAGAGTGACAATTTACTTTTAGCCTTGTGAAATCTTCCTTGATGCAGCCCATAAAGAAAAAAAACAAAAATCCAAGAAAGGTGCTCTTTACTATTAACACTGCAAGGTACCATGGGCACCTACTGGAAGTGCACTTTGTAAAAGGTATAATTTTATTATTCTTACTTTTATTCTTATTGTTATTATTCATTATGGTAATGTTAATGTTGATAGTGATAATAACAATGATGATGATGTCAATTATTAACATTATTATAAATTTCAAAAAGACACACCTGAAATACTTTTCAAGACCTATGACAATTAAAGTGATGATTTTACCAGGGTAAATTGTCAGGGCTCTTTCAAAGAATTCAGTCAAAGTTTCTTCATCAGAGATAACAGATACTGCTGGATTTTGAATCTCCTAAATGAAAACAATGGAAACAAAAAAAAAGGATTTGCTGCAATCATGTTGCTTTCAGGCCCCACAATACAAAGAGGATAAAATTGTCAGTCTGCAATCATAAAGAGGATAAAAGTTTACAGATACTGATTCCTGTTTCCTTATTTGATCTCACCTCACAAGATCGTAAAACCATTTCCACAAACTTGACTACTGACAGACAAAGTACTGCATGGTTTTCATCAGTGACACTTGTTCTCGTGGAAATCTAACAAGAAGGATAAAAAAAAAACACCAAAAAAAAACTATAAGACAGAGAACTGTTTCAATGAATACTGAGTCAATTCCATTTTTATTGTTTGATATTTCAATTTCTAAAGAACACTCACTTAAAATTGTCTCTTGAGCACACTGTAAACTACAATCTTATTACTACACAAAACAGAGCACATAAAATCAAAATACAAGACACAGAACTTAGAGTGATCCCAAATCCTTTTATCAATTATTTTTTTTCTATTTCTTTCTTTTCTTTTCATTTTTCAAGGAGAAGAACTGACATAGAAATGAGCCTTCCCCATCCTAAATTGTGTACATATAAAAGTACCTGAAGTGTCCCCTCCTGTACATCATGCTGCACACAAGCTCTCTGCCATGTAATACTGCTGGGAAATAGCTGTGATTTTATCTCATGACCTGCTCCCAGTGTTTCTAATCTTTGAAGGAGAAGATTTTCCCCAGCAAGCTGACAACAGCTCACTATTTCATGATCAATGCAAACCACTATTTGCTGTTCGAAAGAATTTTAAATAAAGCACTTAATCATGACAAAAAGTTGGCATTTACCAACACCTGTACCTCAAAAGGATGAAAATGAAAATGAAAAGAAACAAAATACACATGCAACATTTAACCTTTAAAAGAATATATGTAGTAGTATGAAGCAACACATTTTGGGACTCAAGAAAAACATTTTTTCCCATACAGTACCTTGATACAGCCATCTAATCGATTGTTTGATTTCTGATTCATTCTATCTGCCTAAACAAGAAATAAAGCACAAAACAATAAATATAGCATGAAACCTAATGTAAATCCACAAAAAATAAATTTAAGAGGAATAATTTTTTTGCATTCTTCCGACTAATTTCCTCTCCTTAATGCAAAACAGAAGATTCAAAGGCTTCCTCATTAAATGTTTACACTTTAACTTAAGTACCTACATTCTTCTTTCATTCTTTATACATTTCTTAAGGTACTGACAAGGAGAATTTATTGAACAATCAGGTGCTTCTTATGTTGGTGATCATAATTATCATCCTTGTAATGATTAGCTATGATTCCACAATCGTTGATTACGTAATTTCCGTTTTGAGTTAAGTGTCATAAGGTTAATGAAATTAGAGAGAAGCTTAGTTATCCTCAGACACAGTCCATTAAGATCAAAGCTACAAGATTAAGGCAGTAAAATAATAAGAATTCTAACCCAAGAAAAGAGGTATGATTTTGACTACATAATTTCTATTTGCATGTTCTCAGATTATATTTGTTATCATGGTTATTGCACGTGATTTAATTCTAAAATAGTATTATCATGTATGCTCTATGTGTACAAGTTATTTCACAATAGCACATGTTATGTATAGTTTCTAATTGTTCTTAATAGTATGTTATGCTGCAAATTACCTTACAGTTTTTTACATTTTCAAGTACCATACCCCAAGAATAAAAGATAATCAATAAGATACAAAGATGAGTGCTTGAACTCAGTAAATCTCCACCTCCGACCAGATATGTTTATACCTTGAGAACCTAAACCCGCTACAATCCTCCTGACCTTAGTGTTTGATTCAGTCATGATACTGTTGGGAGAAAATCACCATCACTTTTCATTCTTAGGGTGAACCAGTTGGCCAGATTTTTTCACAGTAGGTGTTGGGACCATACAACTTCATAGGGTAGATAACAGAGCCCCTTGAGCAAAAAGGACTAGTATCCAAAATGGATGGACAAGATTTTTCAGATCCCAAAATTTCATTAACAAACCATTTTCAGTAGTTTGTCCCTGTCCTTCTGAATTTTCAACTGTTCCCTGGCTTGTTTTCTGGCATGTTGTTCTTTTTCCTTTGCTTCTTTCTTTGTTTGTTTTTCAAGTTTTTTTACTTGTTTCTTAAGCTATAAATTGAAAGTGAATAGTAATGCAAAGAATTATAAATATTTTAAAAACTGTTACTGTATAATTGCAAAATAATTGCAAAAATGATTCAGGATTTTGACAAACTGAGATGTTGAAAATGGAGATTGGAGCTTAAAGATTATCTCCCAGTTTAGTTTCTACACTCCTTATAACTGTTCCTGACATAACAAATGACATAGTGATACTTACATGAGCTTCATTTCTCTCTCTTGTAATTTTGTGTGGTGACCCTTTCTTTTTCTTAACAGGGATTTGAGAATCATCCTGAGAGTCAAAGTTGCTTCCTAGAAACTGAGAATCCCTACTTTTATAATCATCTGTGCACGAGTTTGAATGTGATTTAGCAGACAGGGTGCCCCTATTATCTATGTGTAAAGATGGTAGAACACATGGAAGATCATCACTATCAGAGCTGTAATCATCAGATTGAGAGCAATCTACAAATATTTCTCCACTTCTCTTGAAGTACTCCTCTGCAGCTTTCCTGTTCTCCTTTGGTGGCATTTGATTGCTTGAGTTTGTAGTTAGTGTTTTAGCAGCAGGTGAATGTAAAGTGTAAACATCCTGAATATCCTCTTGCTCATTATCATCAGAGAAGGAAAGATCAATTATCGAACTTCTGCATTTGACCATTGTTTTCCTTCCCGTTGCCTTTCCTTTTATATGGTAAGAGGTAACCTGTGCACTAACAGATGACTCTAGAGCTTTTGACCCCTTTTGAGGACATTTTCTAGATTCCTTTTCATTCAGCCTGCTCCTTAGGGCACTGAACAAGCTTTTTCTCTCTTCAATTGCTACAATGATATCATCATCATTACTATCTGCATCAATGTCACTGGAATCATCTTTAATTTCTAAAACATTTGCTTTGTCAACAGATGGCTCTGATTTCTCAAAATTCCTTATATTAACCAGATTTGCTCTGGTATGATCCTTGGCTTTGCTTTCATCATCAACATCAATAGTAATTACGGCAGGAAACTGAAAAACAAAGAAGTCTCCACAGGTATTTATTGTGAATATTAATCTCTATTAATATGAATCTAGACATCAATGACGAGAGGCCTGGACTGGGTACAGGCAAGGTGCCTATTAGTATTTTCCCTTTCCTTAAAATGGAGCAATTTGTTCAGCATATCAGTCATAAGACTTGGGTAGAGCCAATGGCTATTCACCACGCTAACGCATTTCAATTGCAAAATTACTTTCGTATATTACTGCTTAGGCATCTGTGGACATGTTATTTATAATCTAGCGAGTAAGCAAGTAACAAGTTTATTTCTAGCTTTAAGAAAGTTTTAGTTTCCCTCCCACCCACATCATCAACACTTTTGATTGTATCTTAAACTCATTTGTGTTTGTAATTTATTCGTGATTACTGGATCGTTGGTTTAGTGCATTTGTCAAATATCTTTTATGTAATAGTCTAGTGTGTTATTTACGTAGGATATATACATTTAATAAACTGTCTGGTCCCAAAACAAGATTCTGTCTGTTGTGGTGTTTAGTTGGAGACTCATTCAACAGTTCATGGAATAATATACAGTATTTTATGAATTTCTTTCTTTCAAATTTGACGCTTGGACATTCGGCTATGTCTTCAGTTGCTCGCACAAAATGTAAAGGAAATGACAAAGAAAGATTTGTAAACAGAGTAACGTTTTAAAAAAAATCGAATTTGTGAAAGTAGGCACAGGTACAGTCCTGATCAGCAGTTAAAATAGAAAAAACTCATTATCAAATCATACCTAAAAGAAAATTCCTACCAATGGAGTAAATTAAACGATTTTTATGTTACAAACGATGGTTCAAACTTTTAAGATCGGTTTCCGGTTTGTTTTCCTTTTAATACCATACTGACCTGACCATCCAGTATCCTGTTAACAGTTTTCACTGGACTTCTGGTGATTTCCAAATCTTTAGCTATATCTATTGGATCAACATCTGGATAGACTGACAATACATTTTCGATCATAGTATGTGCTACAGTCTTTCTACTAAAAGGAGAATAAAGCAGATCGTCCTCTTCATCCTCCATTATAGATGGCGCGCTTTTTTGAAGAACCGCTGTTTTCATAAAGTGTGGGCGTCGATGAGCTGAAGGTAGGGAGGGGTGGGGGAGGAATAAACCGAGAGTGTTCTTATTTTGTTCCAAGCTTTAGGCGGATTACGCTGGGGGGAAATGCGAGAGAAACTAACTGCAATCCTAGAAATTCATATCAAACATATTCTGTATCCAGTTTTAAGTGCATATGTCTTATTTTACAGGGCATTGTTTCATCCAAAGTGTGACCATTAATCATTCATTTGTGCTATTGGTCAGGACTGGCAATATTTGCAAGTCCCAGACTCCCTTGCCAAGCAGTGAAGACTAATCAGTTTTTAAACTTAGTCAATTTTTACGTCTAACGGCTCCATTTCTTTGGCCGTTTTACGGCTACCGATTAACTCTATTGAGATCCTCTTATAACTGGAAACAGTCGTATGGCTTCCCACCTCTTCTTTATCGAAAACCGGCTGGTTAATAAGATTCGTGAAGTTGGTTTAAAAAAAAATGGAGCTCAAATAAATCGAGTACATTTTTTTATGGACAACATGGTCAAAAAGTTGCCCAGTGAAGGAAAAACATTAACAGATGGATAAACTGACTGAACAGCTTTTCATTCAGATTGTACCGCTTAGTGATAGAAGGCTAATCTCAACTCGAGTGAATGACTAAGTCGAGCTTGGTTCTACGTTATCAATAAGGCTTTGATTTCATAAATTACTAAGCTTCCGTTAGGAAGTATGTATTTAATCCAGAGAAGAAAAGATTTATCACTAAACTCACATTCTAACTAAATGCCTCTTCCTTTAAAACTTCACCCAGTCGCAAAAAGTCTTCCGTTGTTTAGAATAAACTGAATCAGTCATTTTTGTCGCTATTTCACAACGAGAAGTTGACTCAAATTAAATAGCAAAGATTTAAGCGAAGATCTGAAGTTATAAAATTCTAGGCTTAGTGCTAAAGATAGCTTCCTCGGATATGACGAACACATAAATACTTTCTTACGTTCGAGAATCAACTGAATTTATTAAGGCACACTGACAGTGCTCGAGGCAAAACCAAAATCTAAGAAATGAATAAACTTGTAAGTATTAAAATGCCCTGTGGTGTTATCATGGGAGGTAGAAATTATTTTATTTCGGAAATGATAAACAGAAGTTATCAAGCGGCCTTGAAACGGATAATGACACTGATTTCTTCACAAAAGGCAAATTAAAACGTGGCTTTCTACTGCAAACAGCATAAAGTTAAAAAAATAAGAACAGCGTTGTTTTGTATGGTTTAAACGGAGGGGTTTGCACTGTGATTGGAGAAAAGGCTGTCGAGTTTGGAAATATACTTTTCAAAGAAAGGAAGCGAATATGTGCTCATTAGAAACCCAACTTGAATATGATTACCAAAGCTCTTCACAATATCCGTCATTGAAGACTTCTTTTTCATTCAAGAGGAGTTTATAAACCTTGAAAATTAATGTAAATGATACAAATGGGCTGGGAAGAGTTTTTATTGAATAAATTCTTTAAAATTTTTTCATTTAACGAAAATGTTAGCTATTTAGAGAAATTGGAACTATTATGTTTGAAAAAGATGGAAGCAATAGAAATTATGATGCGGATGTTTGGGCCGGTAAATAAAATGTGGCCTATGAACAAAGGAAATCTCTCTTTTCTTTTACTTCCACTGATTAATATCGGGCACAAAGAAATGATATTGAATGAAAAGGCGGAGTAGTAATTGTCGATAGGAATAAATAAACATACTTGTTAATGAGGTTTCACCGGATGCCCTTTAAACTGCTAATTGTAACCAGTGGGAGAACGTTTGTTCCGCGTCAGCCGAGAAGAACATTTTATTTAATGATGATAAGTGAGACTGTAATTAAAAATATAATTGAAGTGTTGACAGTGAAAATGCTTGGAGGGAATTGTATATTAAGAGCAGTGTTTTCAGCCGAGGCTCACTTTCAGTCGGTGCCATCAACACGCCACATTTTGTAAATCTGCTTCCGAGACGATTTTTCATTGACAAGGAACAGGAGTGAATGCTCAGGTAAGAAGATTGTGTGTGATAACATTTCATTTACAATGATGTTTGAGTATTTGTTTTTTGAGTGTTTTTTCGCATGGGCATGCTCTTGCCTTTCATTATCTGACTGCCGAGCCAAGTTTTTAAGATGATTCAAAAATGCTTACCATGAGCTCAAAGATGATGTTAGATGAAAACGCTTTCACCATTTTTTTGTGTCATGTGTGCTCTATTTTGTGAAGCTGGTCTGTTCAATTGGATAACACCCAACTAAAACTTGGTTTGTACCACGATTTTTTTTTCTATTTTTTATCATTTCTAAACTACATAAGATAAATTCGTGCTTCGCGTAAGAACAAAACAAAAAAGAAAAAAATAAAGAAAATAGACTTTGAGAGCCATGTGTTATGCTTAGGAAGAAAAAGTAAAGTTCCCTTTTTGCGGACCTCATGAAATAACAACTAATTTTTCATCAGATATTTTAAAATCTTCGCTGCTTTCTTGTGTAATTATTTGGTCGTTTGCGAGTACTAACGATATATTATAACAATAGTTTAGAGCACATGTACAGAATTTGTCACGACAAAGTCGCATTGTTCCTGGAAATCCTCTGATTTTCTTCTTGATTGCCATCTCTTGGCTAAATGGGTACCACCCAAACCAGATATTGAGTATTAATCGTTGTGAAAGTTCCTATCAACGATAAGATATTTTCAAGCTTTTGTGTTTGCGTCTTTCCCTTTTACTCTTTGTGTCAACTAGGTGCAAAATTCCTTCTTTTTTCATGTCACTTATTTGACTTTATCATTCCTGTTAAAAGCGCTAAAATTTGGGGATTACATCTTTATTCTCGGGATTTAGTTTTGCTCAAAGAATTCTCCTGCTTTTGTCTGGTTTATACTGAAGACAAAGTAATGAGTTTCCCACACTATGGAACACTTATTTTGAAAACGGTCATTAAAGATGGAGAAATATATACAAAAAAAACACAGGAACAAAAGATTAAGTATCCTTAAAAGTAAAGAAATTGTTAGTGCTTTATTTTATCTTAATATCCAGCTGCCAGAGTAAATCTATCGCGCACTTGCCTCCAAGGTCTTAATTAGCGACTCCTGATATTGTACAGAAAAATTTGGTGCGAGCCTGATAGGCTAGTGGACCTTGAAATAATGGCCATTGTAACCATTAATTATAAAAAGACGAAGAGACCTAATGTTTGTATGTATCTCTTTACAGGTCAATGATGTTTTTGAGACTTGCTGTCTTATTTTGTGTGGTTTGCTTAGCAAGCAGCGAAAAAGAGAAAAACTCTGAGGATCCGCCCGGCTTACTTCAAGCATTAAACTCTAAATATTTTGGTCACATCAGGGGCAAAAGAACGGTTAGTACATGATCGCTCTGTTAACATCTCACGTTACAGCCTGTAACCACGCACTGATATAATGATACAATACGCCTCGTGATTTTCATCCTATGAATTAGATCAAAATCGAAATTTTGAAGAAAAGGAGTTCCTTTTTATTGAAATCTTATGTTGTACTCAGATAAAAGGTCGGTGAAAGAGACCTCTATACCCAGCCATGGAAAAAAAAATCAGTTCTCATAGTAAAACAAAAGCCTTTTTTCGTGAATTTTTCCGACTGTAAAGAGGATTTCAAAGAATAGTGGCTAATGGAGGCGGCTCTACCATGGAAAATACACTGAATATCTATTTTTTTAAACTGTGCATGGTTTCCTTGTGTCGCTGAGCACTGATTTGCTTACATTCAAATACCGACAGGTACTATTTTAGTTAATCAGCTTCTAGTGTAAATGAAAAAACTCTCAATTAATTTGACATTTCACTGATCAAAACGAAAGGTACTTTTTACTTTTTTCGTTACAGATTATTCAATTAACTCGAAGTTCTCTTTATTTTAAAGGGCAAGGATGATTATCCACCCTTGGAACAGGCACTTAATAATGCTTATTTTGGACATATTCGTGGAAAAAGAACGGTAATGCCTGGCTTTTACTATGACAGTCCAGTGACTGCTTGTTTAAAGTAATCTCTTATTCGCTTAGTTTTGGCAGTGTTGAGCAACATATACACTATACAGCCGCTTGAGAAATGTGCGGTTTTTTGTCCAACTAGAAATGTTTTTGGATGAGCTTTAGGGATTTTACACCTGAACTGCAAGTCCTTAATGTCATTTGTTATTATTTCAGCAATCAGATGATTATCCGCCACTAGAGGAAGCTCTCAATTCAGCATATTTTGGACATATTAGAGGAAAGAGAACGGTAATTGTTTCTTTGTAGTTAAGAACATGATAACCAACGGTGAATGGGATAATAAGTTCCCTGAAGAACAACAAATTCAGCTGAACCGAACTTAACCCTGTCAAAGAGAGGAAACAATAACCAAAGATTATAACTGCAGTTGCCTCATTTAAGAAGGAAACATTCGTCAATGACTGTTGCCTGTTTTGACCTTCATGGTTCACATTACAATCTGGATCATAAGAGTTGAAAATCAGCGAAAATTTTCTCGTTTCCTCTTTGCAGTTCGCCTGAAGCATGGGAAAACCATGATAAGAGTTTCGAAATTTCTATATTTGATTTGCTGAACCAGCCACTTAGGTGCAGGATAAGGCATAACAAATGTAGTGCCCTGCCGGAAATCTTTTATCCAGCTTAATAACAGAGCTGATAGTCAAGCAGGTGAAATGACTCCCAGTTCACTTGATGGACGTGTCAACTTCTCCTAACAAGCATTGTATGAATCCTGTAATAATCAGTTAAGAGAATCTGCATTTGTTTTGCTTTACAGCTTCAAGGTTAGGGTTATAATCCTGCGCTTCGTGAAGCACTCAATAGGCAGTTTTTTGGCCGCTTTCGGGGAAAACGGACGGTAAGATGAAAAGTGAACAGGCTGGCTAAGGCATTTCGCGTCGCATAAATGAACTTAAATGAGAGTGGTATGCTCCTTTAAACTTTGGCCACCGCTGCATTGTGTGTTTGTTTTGCAGGGAGGCTGGGGATCAAACAAAGATTTATTGGAGGCCTTAAACAATGCTTACATGGGACACATCCGTGGGAAACGACAACAGGTACTAAATTGTGCTGACTTTGAAACGAGTAGGTGTAGCTAATTAAACAAATTTGATTTGTTTTTTCGTTCAATGTAGGTATGATAATCTTGTAATAGTTTATTTAATAGTTTACTGTATGATAATCTTGTTTCTTTTCTCTTTTGAATTTTTTGTAGGAAACAATGGATAAGTCAGTTTAATGACCACCTCTTGAAACCATGCCATGAAATTGCAATCGAAGACACTGCCAGTGACCATTAGAAAACATAATATGTACTACTGCCATGAAAACTTGCTGAATGCCAAAAAAGTATATTTATTTCCAGAAGATGTGTTTCATTACAGATTTTTAATGAATGGGCAAAGTGTCACATAAAGTCGGAACATTAGATTATGAAATAAGTGAAATGAATAAAAGTTGAGCAAAGAGACTACAACATCTTGTGCTCTCTTAAAAGTGTTATATCCTTAATGATTAAGTTAAAAAAAGACAGTTTAGCGATAAATAAATTTCATTTTAAAGGTATGCATTGTATATATGTTAGGGTTCAATTTTATCCTTGGTTCATATTTTCTTTTCCTTTGTTTCAGACTCATTATCATATATTACAATACCCAAAAACAAAAGAAGATAAAATTTTAACCAAGGATAAAATTGAACCACAACATATACATGAAACAAAAGAAACGATAATTCCGACAGCATACCTCAGATATGTTTCGAAGGGGCGCATTTCAATATTTCCTAATTTTTATCAACTCGTTGAAAAATTTTGACGCATTTCTGGTGTTAAACGGTCTGCATCACCGCAAATCGAACTTACTTCGCTCCAGAAATGTAAACTTTCATCATTTATTCACTTATTTAGTTTTGTTAATCGAACAGCACTCACTCAGTATTTCCCATCTGTATTTGTACAAAACATAATCAATCAGTTTCCTTCTTGTTAACTATTTCCATCTACTCGAGGCGGACTCGGTGATCAACATCAATTTATCCTGGTCCCGTTCTGGTGACGTGATCCCATAATCATGTTTTGCCCGAAAGCAGGAATGCCTTAAACTACGATTAAAAAGCAAACACGGTCGGTACTTGTACAAAATATACGTAAGCTGTTTCCATCTTCCTAACCATTTCAATCTGCCAGTTGTTTGTATTTCGTGATGCATTTTTTTTGTGAGGCTGCGGTCCCTACCCGATCGTAACAGACACGTGATCAACAGAGCTTTGTCTAGGCTCATTAGTTTGTCACAGTTCGGGTTCTGAGCCTGCACTCATGATACCGCATAA
Organism: Pocillopora damicornis; assembly: GCF_964200805.1. Taxonomy (NCBI): domain Eukaryota; kingdom Metazoa; phylum Cnidaria; class Anthozoa; order Scleractinia; family Pocilloporidae; genus Pocillopora; species Pocillopora damicornis. The sequence continues at coordinate 23,299,706 of NC_142679.1, forward strand.
TGCAAACTTTCCGCCTTTTACAATCTTAAAACTTAGTTTGTGGCTTCCTGGTTTTACTAGACGCGCTACATTAACGACTCGTGTAAATCCATATGTGGAATACGCATCAGCATAGACGCTGTTGTTACGTTTGTCCAATGAAACTTCTGCTTTTCCTCCATAACCGTTTGTTCGGAAGGCTATAAGAACATCTCTAGTTTGATTATCCCCAGGAATGCCATTAAAAGGTAAATCAATTCGTAGTTGTAAAATAGAGTCTACTTTCTCTGCTTGCCATCCACCAAAACCATCAGTCCGCACAGGCCCGAGTTTATTTTCCCATGAACTGCTTCTATAAACACCGATAGGTAGATTTTGAATTCGTTTAAATCCCGTATTTTTTATTTCTGTGACAGAGAGGGATGGATTAAAGAAAGTGCTACTTACGTCGGGTGTGAGGCGAGTGTAACAGAGAGGGCCTGGAACAGATCCCCCTTTGCCCGCAAAATAAACAGGTCTCGGTAAGTCGACAAATCGTAAATAAAATAGCCCTCGATTGGTATTTGTTATGGTGTTTGATAAAGCTTTACGAACGCTATTGATTATCATTAAAGCGATTTGTGCATGGGCAATATTACCACTATGAACTCCATCCGCAGTGAAAAACGCTGGAATTTGTGTCTCTCGATCATCTGAACATAACGACTCGTGCATACTGAAACTTGTAATGCCATAATGCCAGGCTAGCATAGTCTGCCCGTGATTTTCCAGGTTGTCACACATGGGAATTTTATTATTTCCGGGAGTAAAATTGACGTATGCCACTGCCGAGGAAGATTTTTCCCTAAGTATCCGCCTCGTAAGTTTTTCAAGAGATGACGCTCTTGGCTTTTGAGAGTCCTTAAATTGAAGATAATCGTTTATTGAAAGCTCAAGGAGGATAATGTCTGGGCTATCTTTAGGTCTCATTAAAGTTTTGTAACAATAATAAAAAAAGTCGCTAGCAGTTCCTCCAACGGCGAGATTCTGCAATTTGATGCGAGATCCAGTAAAAGGTTGTATGGCCTTCTGCCACCAATCGACAAACACACGATAATAAATTCCTTTTAGATTAGAGAAATCGTTGATTAATCCACCTCCAGCCGATGTTGATCCACCTATTACAATAAGGCCAATATCTTGACCGAGTAGAACTTTTTCCATAAGATTTTTAAGACGATATTCTGTTGTTCGTCGTTCAACAATCTGGTTGTTATACTTTTCGGCCGTAAGGAACAAATCTTCCAAAGACTTCAACTTATCCTTGAAGTACCAAACTTCGAACGGATTTCTTTGAATCGAACGCTTGAGATAGTAGATTTTGGTCAGCTTCACTGCAGGTGGTTTGTTTCTTACTTCAGGCTGCTTGTTATGTAAACTGGAATGACAGTCTTTTCCTATTTGTGTTGATGTTTCACTGTACATAACTTGAAGGATTAAACAGATCATTTTATGGAACATTTTAGATTTTTGTCTCAGGTTTACGTGGAATATAGTTATTTTATATGTCAAGTTAAGTTTGAAAAGCTTTCAGCTTAGCTTAGTTAACCTGTCTTTAGTGTGTGCCAAAATTACAACCTGCAAAAAGTTTCAGCTATTATCGTAATTTGATGATGAGTCCCTTGACGATGACTTCAACTGCAGTAGACGGGTGAAGATCACTTGTCGATGTTACAGGTGTTTATCACACTAAGCGATCTTCAGTCATTGTTAATCGCCACAGATATTTTCACACTCAGGTTAATGACATTGCTATCATATCAAGATATCCTCCAGAGAAATATATTCTGGGCAATTTCAACTAAATTTAGTCTCGCTAGGCTAAGTCAGTCGCACCAGCAGCCCACGGCTAACCTCATAGCCCACTGCCTGAGGCCTCCGTTGTGTTCGTGTGCCAAGTAAAGGTCAGCGTCACCTCACCAAACTGGGGGACTGATATTATCAAAGTACCATAAGAACTCACCATCATTTGCATTGCATTGTAAGCGACGATGACCTTTGTTGGACAAGACAGCAGGGCAATCGACTACGGACTGCGAGCTCTTAGGCTTTTTTAAAAGGCGGCAGGTCTGCTTTTAGCAAGACCCCGTTTATTAGCCCAATTTCCATATAATCTATCAAAATAATCATCTCAGGAATGTGTCATTTGTAAGTCGGTCCAGCCATAACACCCGATAAAATGAACACACCTGGGGTTTCTGTTCTTATACTAATCACATGCCGCCCGGGCATTACGTGACTGGCAATAGTGTATAGTTTAGTGTGACCAAACAGTGAATAAGTGGTGACTAAAATTCCTCTTTCTTCATGTTCATTTAACCACACTTTTGCCTGTCCACCGTTGCCGTGCGTTCGAACAGCTATTGCCACCTTTCTTGTCTGAGTTGCAGCGTCCATAATGCACTGCCTTGAGAGAGACGTGATTGGTATAAGTATTTCTAATTCCAGCATTGAGTTTTTAGACTTGGACTTCCACCCACCATAAGCATCTGTTCTGTGAGTCTGGATTTCACCAAATTGCTTAACTTGACATGTGGCATTAGGTAATACTACATTGTTGATAGCTATTTTCTGAAACCCCTCAAATCCAAAATTTCCGATTGCTTTTACTTGCAGACTTTGATGTGCTGTGATGTTTCTTGTACAGTCGGGTGTTATTTGAGTGAAACACCTGGGGCGTTCCCGCAGATTTTGACGGTAACTCATGAACAAGGTTTCTGGAAGATTTCTAAATTTTAGAGGACAGTCTGGTAATATTATCCTATCGCCAATTGATGGAAGTGACACTTTTTCAACAGTTACTTTCACTTTTTTGGTTGTGATTAAGCTTTCGAGCACGTTAAGAATTAATTGCCGCACATGGGTTATCATCATAAATGCCATTTGAGCATGGCCTATAATGCTGATGTGATTGCCGTCAGTTGCAAACATTTTGGAAAGCTTTTTCCGTTTTCCTGCAAAACCTGAACATAGCAACTTTCTCAAGCTAAACGTTGTTATTCCATAGTGTTTAGCGAGAAGTGTCTGGCCGTGGTTCTCCAAATTGTCACATTTTGGACGTCTAAGATCGCCTTGAACAAAGTTGACGAACATCACAGCGGGAGAACTTCCTTCGCTTAAAACTTCCCTAGTAAGTTGTTCCAGTGGCAGAGCCATTGGAAACATGGAGTCTTTAAACTGAACATAGTCATTCACGGTGAAGTCAAGAAACACAAGATCCATATCAGTTTTAGGGTTCAAAAAAACACTGTAACAAAAAGCATAAAAATTGCTGCTGGTTCCACCAATAGCGAGATTGTTAAGTTTCAAGTCAGACCCTGTGAGTGGCTGCACTGTTTTGCGCCACCAGTCACTTAAAACTCGGTAATAGAGGCCTCGTAGGTCTTCACCATCATTTGTCAGACCGGCACCTGCAGAAATTGACCCACCCATGATAGCGATGTTAATGTTCTCACCCTCCAGTGATCGTAGGATTACATCTTTAAGGCGATTTGTGGTGCCTTTTCGTTGGAATACGCCGCTGTCCCAAGGTTTGGAAACTATGAGCAAGTCTGCTTTGGACTTAAATCGGTTTTTAAAAAACCATGTTTCAAACGGATCTCTTTCAACAGCGAATTTTAGAAGTCTGAGCTTCACTGGAATTAAGTCCCCGTTCAACCTTGATCCGATAGAATCATCACGAGAATCAGTTTTGTGTTCCTGTCGTGAAATACTAGCCGCATTTCCCATGTAAAACCAGTGTGCAGTTTCCCTTTTGGTAATAAACACAGCCAACAGTAGCACAACGAAATGAGATCTCCAATCAAATCGCGACATCAAAGCTACTACACCAAATATTATTAGAACTGAGGCGACCATTAGATATACCATTTAAGTCTGACACCCGAACAATTATTTGCAGTGTTACTTCATGGATTGTGTGATCGCTGTGAGTCAGTTTTAAGTGAAATTATATGGTTCCTGTCAAATAGAGAAAACTGTCACCTGCTAAGTACCTAACTGGATTATGAGACACTTTGCAGTTACCCGTTAAATCTATTTTCAACACAGCCGTCATGAAGACGGCCTCTGGAGATCGCCTCTAAGACTAATCGCAATCATATAAAACTTATAGGCGGTCAATCTTTGAAAAGTAGAAAGAGCTCTAGTGGAAGATATTTCTATAAGATATTTCTATAAATTTCTATAATGGTTTTTCCACAGGAAGAAAATATCTGTGTAACCCATAAATCTTGAACTTTTTTTCCCAGATTCTCGGTGTTTCCTTTAAGCCAATTATTCCATGTAGGCCAACCCTTTTCGAGAATTGCAAAACGAAATCCAGTCAGATTAACCGTATGAAAAGTTCATCGTGTATGAAAAAATGAAAATTTGAGTGCAGCAGTGGCGAGGGCTGGCTCCTCGTCTATTTTTTACCCCAGATCCCCACGGTATTTTAGATATATGTACCTCTAAGTTCAGTGGTCTTTGATAGTGTATATTTAAAACGCCTCCACTCACGAGCTGTCAGTCGATGTGCATCTTCATCTTTGATCATGTTCTTGACATCGTAAGGCTTCGAAGTTAAGAACTGAAGTAAATTTTCATACGTAGTTTATTTGCTGCAGATTAAGTGGCGATCTCTGTAAGAGCGGTCCAAGGCGTTTCGCATCGGAAAAAAGTTTTGCCTCAAACTTTGCCCATTAAACTATCTTTTGTAGTAAGTAAATAAAACCACAATGGTTTCTGGATATACGTTAAAAATTTTTTTCAGGGCTCTTACAGCTCTAGGCATGTTGACAAAGGCACCTGTCTAATGGAAGTAGGCTTCAACACCACTGAAAAGGCAGGCGGCGGGTGATTAGAAACATTGGAGAACAAAAACGAAAAGTTAGTAGAATGTAAATATTTAAAACTTTAACGGGTACCTTTGCTGTGCATAAAACTCCCTTAGTAATAGGTTAGAAGCCCTTCATACCATTGTAGTGAGAGTTAAAAATTTAATTGAAAAGAGACGCACATGAATTGGAAGTATTATTTCGTTATCATCATTTTCTCTGTCGCAGATTTTCCTTTCAGCTTGTCACAAATTGGACAGTTTGGCTTCCAACCTTTTTCAGACCAGTTATCACGAAGGAAATACAATGCTCTTAAAAAATCAATCAAAAGAGACCCCTATGAAGTCTGGTATCACAAAGACAATTACAAATCCTTGGGGGACATGTCCATTACGCCTGAGATATATATAAAAGAAACTGTGGAGCGAGCATCAACCACACAGCGACTTCAAAATGTTATGGCAAAGGTTTTGCGCGGTAAGAACATTGGCTTCGTAGTCATGGGGGGATCTATATCTGCTGGCGGTGGATTAACCAGCGATTTTCCCAATCTGAGAGGGATATATTATCGAGTATTTATCGATTGGTGGCAAAAAGCCGTGCAGCCGTTTACAGGATCTGTCATCACACTACACAATTTAGCTCTTGGAGGGACTGCAAGCAACTTTTTCTCTTTTTGCTACAAAACCTTCATGAGACCTGGAGATACCATAAACATTGCACTCCTTGAGTTTTCTTTCAACGATCACATAGTTTTCAAAGACTCTCGACATTCGAGAGCGTTATCTCTCGAAAAACTTTCAAGGCAACTGCTAAGTGAAGAATCTTCCCCAGCAGTTATATTTGTGAATTTCATTGGTGGAAATAACGCAATTCCTGTGTGCGACAACCTAGAAAATCACGGACAGACTTTTCTGGCTATTCATTATGGTATTACCAGTGTTAGCACGCGTCAATCCTTATGTCCAAATTCGGGGAAGGTCCATGTTTACTCCATGTTTTCATCAGATCACAATCATGCTGGCATTTTAGCACATGCACAGATCGCAATGATGATTATCAACATCTTTCGTAAAGCTCTGCTAAAAGCCATAGAAAGTTCTGAACAGAACTTACAAAATCATTTAAGTTCATACCTATTACCAAAATCTGCTTTTTTTAAGGACGACACGGAAACTCTCCCAGACCCACTATGTTATTCTCTAATTACACCAGATGTAACTGACAGATTTTTCCGTCCTTCGCTTTATGTCAGGGAAGTCGCAAATATGGGGTTTACGAATATTCGTGGTATTCCTATCGGGTACCGTAAAGAAACTGTTGTACAAACTGAACCCGCACCAGTGCGAAATGATGGCTACAGTGGATGGAAAGCAGAAGCAGTGTATTCTACATTAAAGCTACGATTTTTCGTACCTTTCTCAAGATCTGAAATAAGCAATACCGTTGTCATAGCGTTTCGCACCACTGGTGGAGGTGGAAAAGCAAAGGTGTGGTTGGATAACGACGAGGCTGGTGTTATGGTTGACACTTCCTCTAACTTTGGACACACAAGGCTCATCCCCGTCGCCTATCACGTGCCCTTTGGAAGTCACGTACTGAATTTCAAGACAGTAAATGATGGGAAATTTGTGCTGTGTGGTGTAATGCTTGGAGCTAAAAGTCATCTAGTTAATGAGATGAAGTAAATGCATCATAGGAATTTCTATTTTCCCATCACTGGCGAGACGAACTAATGTAGGAGGGCCACGCTGGGAATCGGACGATGAGAAATGAAAGCTGGATTATGTTTTTCCAGTTTCCTATTTCAAAACCAACCAAACCTTTTCCAATCCTGCTACTCTTTTCAATGGATTAAGTTACTTAGGCTGGGGCTGTTTGTGTTAAGTGAACAGAATCGACTGAGATAATTGCAGGTGTAAAACAGTGTACATAGGGCGCGCTTAATATGTAAAGGAACATCTCATGATACAACTTTCTATGTTACAAATTTTGGATTAAAGTTAAATGTTCTTGCATAAAAGCTTTTAAATGAAGTCAAATTCATTGATGGCTATTCCAGAAAAAAATGTGCAAAATGGAGCTTGAAGCATTCATCTTAATAAAAAAAAAAAAGAAAATGTTATTCTACATGTACTAGGTAGCTAACTCCTTTATTTTTACGCTTTTCTCTCCATGAAAGCTTAGAAATGTTATGCGTTCACAAGAAATAAAAGAAATTCAATTCCATTCGGCTTTACACCAGTTCTAAAGTTCTGGGAAGTGTTATAGATAGTGACTGTAGAAATAAGTTTCTAGAAATTTCTAGAATTCTTAGTCATACTGACATGCACACCATGGACCTTTGTAGAACATTCTACTAGTTTAATGATAAATACTTAATAATTAACACCACTAAAATACTTGTGCGTAAGCTTCTGGAATGTTCTGGAACACTTTGTAAATGTATATAAGGACTCGGCCGTGTGATAATAGTAGTTCTTGTTGTTGCAGTGTGTAGTCAGTCGAAAGTAACTGTGGCTACGCTTTCATGAATTTTTTTTTTCTAAGTCCTTCTCGGACAGTAAAGAGAAGCAAAGTTTTCGAGATTCGCAACTCACTTAAGTAAAAGGTTATTTGCATTTCTTCTCACATTCTTCCTTGGTGTCAAAGTTGTTTGCATTACCATCGCACCCTCCATAAATGAACTGCTCACATTCTCCCGTATCACTGTTGTAGTAGAATCTTGGTATCGCTGCTCTGCAAGGGCCTTGAAATTTCGGCAGGTTACAGACTTCTGGATTTTTGGCATTGGTCCCAATTGAAACTGTCAACAAGACAAAGGGTTTCTGAGGATTTCTTAAGATTTATTTTTTAATCTATAGAAATTAGGGTTAACAACTGACTTTATAGTGCTTTGGATGAATTGACCAGACTGTCAGACTAGGAGATAGAAAACAGCCGCTCAAAAGGAAACGTGATCAATCTACAACAATCGCTCCAAGTGAATTGTGAACGATTTATTTGGTGCTCTGGCCCGACGTTTAGTGAAAGAAATACAAGTTTTGTCTTCCACCCCTGAAGTCTAAGTTAGAAACCTTTTACTATTCACTATAAAAGTGAGCACGCGAACATGATAACACCCTTTTAGGCTACTCACCTTAGTCACTGTCTATCGAGGAATAAACAGCGAGTAGCGTAGCTAATGAGATAGTAGCACTAATGATTGAACTCTAGTAGATATATTCTAAGCATTCTTAGCCTCGCTTTCGAGTCGCAAGTCTCTACTAAGTAAGGTTAATCACAGTACGGGAAGAAAATATAAACAGTCTCAACCCTCAATCCTTACTTCCGCTGAAATTGGAGTAGCTTTCGTTTCGACTCGAATAATCTGTAACCTCTACCAACCAAGAAAGCGAGGGGTCTCGGGGATAAGTCAGGTCATTCAAGAGAGAGCAAACTGTTTTTTTGTGCTCTTACCGTGGGTAAAAAAATGGGACACGAAAAAAAAATACCAAATTGCTATTTAGGCCTAAAAACTCTAAATGCGTTACTCCAGCGAAAAGGAAATAATTCAGAGTGACATGTAGCAATAATCTGATCATTGAACCAAGTCATCTTATCATGTAGTCCCTCCTCCCGCGTCTTGTGGTTCCATTCAAATGTCAGTGCTACCAGTAGAATAATTATTTGGAATGACACATTTACAAGCTGAAAAAGCAATGTTCACACGTAGTTTCCAAATGATTAGTGAGTCAGTTGCTTCAATTAAATTTCAGTTCAGTAAAAGCGCAGTTTATTAGTGGCGTAAATTTTTAGGTAACCAATTTCTGTGCCAAATTCCAGCAAAAATAAAAATACGACGTGGTACTATGAACTCATCGTTAGATAGAGTGGTCGAACTAGGATCAAGCGATATTTTAGGAGTATGTACTCAGGTATCGCACTGAAAATTATTTCATAAAAAAACAAAAACCGTTTTGAAAACAAGCAGTCGCCTATGTGCCTTTGAAGAAGGTTCACTTACTTACCGTACTGACAGGTTCTCTACGATAAAACCAAGGTTATAGATTTAACTTGTATTGATCTGTTTTTTCAACGTATTTCCTCGCGATGCCTATCCACCGAAAAATAACAGCTGAAGATGAAATTTTCTATACGTGGAATTCTAAAGCTTACTGTTATAATTTTGTCGTGTAGACACAACAAAGTCTATGAGTTTGAACTAGAGTATATTTCATTTCACGGCTACTGGACTAATCAGTTTGTATTTAAACACCCGCTCTATAAACTCCCGTTGTGAGCGCAATACGGAGTAATTAACTATCTTTTAAGCTTATGTTTGAAAATGAGAAGAAAGCCTGACAGATGTGTAACTTAAATCAAATAACAGAAGATCTTCGTTTAGATTAAACTTACCAACCGCGAAGACAATCAGTAGTAGAAAGGTTTTGGTCGTCATTGATTTCTTGTGTATGTAACGATTTAAGGGATTTTAAACTGAGTACTTCGAAATAATCCTGTGAGCAGCTTCGACAACAGAGTTATTTTGCAATTGAATAAACCACAGATAGGAGGAACAAGCACCATGAAAAGCATTGTTTTGTCACTAACTTGTGACAAATCTTTGACAGTAAGTGCGAGCTTTTCTTATCAATTTTTACGACGCGAAATTTGGTAGTGGGATGGTCGGATATTATGATCTCATTCTTATATTTCGGGTGCTAAGCTAAAGTACCCAATTCGTTATAATCGGTTAATCTTTTCGAGCTTTAATAGAGGGTATGGTAAAACACTGCCGGAGCTTATTGTGTACGGATTGGCCGTAGTTTGAAACGACAAGAGTACTGATAGTCCATTAAAGTTTTCCCCGGCAGTTTGGTACCTTTTTTAACTCCCGGATGGGGAAAAAGACTCCGAGAGTAAAGTCCTTTAACTGCCGAGAACACATCACAATGCTTCCAGACATGATTCGAACCCAGACCTCTGAATGCACGCTACCCTTTTGGCCACCCGATGTGCTTCTTTAAAGTAATGGCTCAAAATAGTTTTAAGTTATATTCCATGAAAAGGGTCGGATCGAAAATTTCTTGTTAAGACCACGAAATTCTGTTAACAATACTCTTGCTTATTAAATTGTAATGTCTGTTTCCACGGACACAGTTATTTTTTCGTAAAGTAAACGTATTCTGAGACTGGTTCAGTTGGAACACCCCAAGATAGAAACAATAAAGTACTAGTCGTATTTAATGCTACTGTGTAAAGCATAACCCTTTATTGATGTTCCTTTTCAGAATACGACAAGAATCGAACAGTTCATCTTGTTAATCTAGCAGAAATATTTCACCGTAATGACATTGTTATCATCAAACCATAATGAATGGCTTTCATTAGCTGAAAATTCGAAATTTATTTACTTGTTCCAAACACACTAAAGGTCACCATTGTTAGAACCTGAAAAAGAATGAAATTGTTTGAACAGACTTAGCTATTATAAGGAGCCCAGCAAGGTAAAGGTGGAAGGGAGAAACACTTCAGATTTTTAAATTTTATTACATTGAAATGAAATAAATTATATTTCAACCTGTTGTGGCTATTCACAAACTCCTGGCAAAAAAGAACACGGATAAAGAAGAATTACACACTTTTAATGACAAGCTAAAATTTGCTTAGTCACCAAAGTACTCTAAATTGTGGAGTTGGTTATTGTCACGCACAGCAATTGACGCTGTATAAACTAAAACGGAAGAATCGAAAAATTCTGAAATGTAACATTTTCTTAAACAAAATGTTATATCCCTATTTTGATAAGTTGAGGAAATCTCTGAGACTCTTTCCTTCTCATGTGTCAGTCTTTGATATGAAGAACTTTGAAAGAATTACACGAGTGGTTTCTAGATTAGTGGTTTGGTAAGATTAATTTCAAGATATAAGACAAGGAATATTGGGATCCAATTACGAAAAGGGTTGAAGAAACCTTGAGGAAGTTAACATAGGTTATATAAGAACAAGTAAAATCCTAAAAAAAATTTGAAGAAGTGACGTCTCGTAGAACCAAGACGCCATATACAACAGACCTCGCATGCAATTGGCAAGTGCATCTTCTAACCTGATACACTTTTGATAAATTATGGCCAAACTTGTTTTGGGTGAGTTTTCGAAAAAAGAAAAATCACTGTATTTCACGGTTAAACAGTAGATAACAGCGGACGGAAGTCTCGTATATCTAGTTTTTTTCCCTAAGCCTCACCCTAAATTAACCCTTTGGCGTAATAAAACGGCATTTGACAGTCCAGTAAGTGAAGGATAATAATTGTTGCTGCAGACCTGTTACTGACCACAAGCTGATTTGCATTCTGCCTCGCTATCAAATCTGTTATCATTTCCATCACAGCCTCCATATGTGAACTGCTGGCAGGATTTTGACCCAGAGTTGTAGAACCACTTAATAAAGAGTCCCCGGCATGGTCCTGTGACAGATGGTAATGAACATTTTCCACCATCCGCCAGCGCAGCATTTCTGGAGAATCTTGAAAAACCTACATAGAAAACAAAACCTGCGATAATGTCACTGAAAGGCATGACATGATCAGAGAAGAAAACCTGATCAAGAAATTTGAAGCTTGTTCTTGAAAGAGATCGTCAGTAGGGGAAATTTATCCCCAATCAGCGTCTTCAATTCTATTTCATTGAATTTCAACTTTTTTTCTTTGTCAAAACTTCGACCATACAGGAGTTGTCGTCAGCATGACGTCACGTTACCAATGGCAAACGGGACGGCATTGAAATATTCCATGTGGAATTTGGCTGTTAATCTCACGCATGGAAAACTTTGTTTTCTTTTGATTAACTGTTGACAGGATAATTATAAATGACAAATGGCTCACACGAAACGATGAAAAACATCCCTGTATGGTTAATTCATTTCTACGTTTTATCTGAGTCTCCCAATAAGCCCGTGCTTCGAGCTTTACGGGTAAAACCTGCTTCTTGGAAAGAAATTAAATGACTATAGAGGCAAAGAAGTAATCGAGCTACCTCGAATGGTAGAGAAAATTTTGCATAGTTGTCATAGCTAAGACTCGCAAAGGTGTGTTTTTAACCCGGTACCCTATAAACCTGATTGAGTTTCCTGAAGATGACAGGTTCTAAATAACTCGTCAATTTTACTGTTTGCACAGTTTACGACGACAATTATCTTTGGCCAAACAAAGCGGCGTTTGAAGTAAACGTATTCAGATATAGATGTGTCTTGAAATGCATTCGAAAGATTGTGCGTTTAAAAAGCACCGTAGCTTTTGTGTCGGATGAACTACAAAGATAGGGTTCATCGGTGTTAGGATGTTATTTTGACGGCATCTGGCCTGCGTTTCGATTTCCTTAACTCAGCGGAATAAATGGTGATAAACTCTGACGAATGCTGATAGGCTGTTTCCCATCATAGCGAAGAGCTGCTTTTTTTCTTAGTTAAAAGCAACTGTCACTCATAAACAATAAAAATTAATTGTAATATTGCTGTTAGTTACTTTTGCTTCAAGACTCAACCGGAGGCAAATGTGAAGTTTTGGCTAAACGCAAAATATATCTTTACGAATTTAGCCTAGATAAAGAACCGCTCTCTTTGTGTCTCGAAATTAACCCTGGGAAAGCCATGTGATCTTCATTATACATACAGTTTTAGACAAAGAAACAATAGCGCAAACAGTAGATTGCATTTAAGTCTACAGCTTTGATATAGAATGGTATGGTACGAAAATCTTTCCTAACCTTGCGCAGTAATTTCACTTTTCTTACCTGTCGCCATCAGGACGGCGATAAGCAAAACAGTTTTCACCGATACTGGTGACAATTCTTGCATTTCTAGTAACGACGGATGGTCAGAAATAGGAATGAATTTCCTCCAAGCAAGCGCTACAAATCGCGCTGGACTTTTCGAATCTCTAAAACGTGTAAAATGAACAAGGTTGCCACTTTATGTTTGTCGTTTCAAACCATATATGGAGCATTACATAAATAGAGTAAATTTAGGTGTTAAACCTTTCGTATGAAAACAATGAAACATCTGCTGCGTGCAAAAGCTGAGCAAAGAAAAATTAACTGGCCATTTGAAAGATTTAGTGTAAAATTGCTTTGTTTAGAATCTTTGAAAGCGCAGTTGTTAGAACAGAACTTTAAGCAAAGACGGTATCCTTCTTTGAAACGCGTGCAGCCGACAAAAAAAATTGATATGGCAAGTAACCTCGCAAACTGGTAACAAAGCGAAAATAGACACAGGAGAACGGTCACAAACAACCTAAAAGCCTATCGCTACACTTCAGGAAGCGTTATTCTCAGACAGAACGCTGATTCAAGTTTTGCGGTGCACTACAAAAAGCAAAAAAACCATCCTCGATGAAATACACTGGTAAATTAGTTAGGGATGAGTTGTCTAAGAGGGAGGAAGTTCTGTGAGTTTTGGTTCTGCCACGGTTGTTAAAAATCATCATCCGTTTCATTTCGTATCAGACTGATTTCATATACACGCGCTTAGAGAAAAACTCAGCCTTTTAAAAGCTTTTAACTCTTCAAACAAACATATCTGCATTTTTATTTACAAAACCTAAAAACTTCAGCTTTGCTTCCATGAATATGCCAGCCCTTAAAACTCTTGGTTAATTGGTTAAATAGATCGAGGGCGTTTTCTAGAAGGCAGATAATACGAAGTCTCCTGAGGGGATTTTTTCCTTTATGCGTCTAGGAGTCCTATAGGGGTTAAATGATTGTTGATGATTCTTGGATTCTTAGGCTGCTGGGTTGGGAAACTTACATGAAAAATCTTTTCTTATCTTATCTCTGATATTCTGTCAGGCCCAGTTTTAAGAGTTTTTGTTTGGTTTGGTTTTTGTTGTGTTTTTTTTATCTTGTAGTCTTTGTTTTCATTGTCTCATTTTGATTTCACTCTATGATGTTATTGCATTTTCCTCCATTCACTTGAATTTAGAATATAAACATAATACAATATTTTTGTTGAGGTTTTATTTTCAACCGCCGGCGATATTTTTATTCCTGACCAGACTGTAGATCTGTGAATGAGTATAAATTCTCTCCCGACCAAAAACCTCCCTGAACTGCACCTTGAGAAAGAAAGAAAAGGGAAAAAATTCATGTTGCGAGAGTTTATAACATAACAGTATGACTAACGATCCTTGAATTCCTTCCATTGCAGAAGATTTAATCGGGTTTTCTAGACTGCACATTCCGCAGATTGATCTTTTTCTTCTGGTTAAGTCTTCAAATCGGATTTTTGTTCTTAATCTCATTTAGGAGTCGCGAAAATCTGATAAAGACAAAGGTAAGAATTTACCGATTGAACTGTGGTGCTGAGAAAGGTCACCACTAAGTAAGTACGATGAAGAACAAAATGATCCTGAGACATTTAATATGTATTACTCTCCGAAAGTGGTGATTTCGTAGTATTTATCTGTGTATTCATTCTAATCACGTATAATTACAAATTTTTATTAGACGCTGGGTTGCCCCCGTAAATCCAAACCGCTTTAAATCAAATCACAGCTTTTAATCTGCTACATAAGGGTGAATTCATCGCGTAGCATTGATTGCATCAACTCTAAAGGGCCTTGAGAATAGTTGTGCTTGAATATGTACGTATTGCAAACCTAATAACACTCTATTGTACAGCCACACCACGCTGGAAGTTTAATCGCCTTTGAGGAATACTTTCTCTATCACACGGCAAATCAAATTACTTTTCAATACCAGTATTCGGTTCTTTTATCAAAATTCACATATTTTCGGTTTTGGTCAATGAGTCACCATTACTGTATCAGTTAAACTGCCCACGGCATTGTGATTGACGCCAAAGAGGTCAAAGATGATCATTTACACCCAAACAAAATACAGATCGATTTTTCCAGCATTTTTCAACTCCTAGGGAATTCATCGAGTTAAGACACGAAATTTAGAGAATGCTGTTTGAAAAATCACCCGACTTCCACTGAAGAGCTTTGATTCATCCCGTTTGGTAACAACACTGGATATTATAAACAATGATAATGTAACTTGTAGTAGTCAATTACATATTATTACAGGTCGGAACAAATTTTGCTGAGATACATTGTTTGAATTAAAAACGTATTTTCTAGAAGACAGGGGCCTTAAGAATCCCAGTATGTAAAGTAACCGCACTACACGTCTACCTTGTAAACTGAAATCCGTATAGTTAAGGGATTATGAACTAGGATTGTCTTAATTTTTTGGAGGGAGTTGAATAGAGAGCGTATACGCAAAATCGATCTTAACACTTTTTCTAGTGCAAGTTATGCTTCAGACTAGGAATTTTGTATAACATGAAACATAAAAGCGAAATTGATGAATCTTTGACATTGAATTAGTAGAAAAATATTCATAACAAAGAGAATTGTGTCAGCGCAATGGAGCGAAGCATATCAACTCTCTTTTGCCTTAAAGTTCTACCTGACATAGCTATTGTTCTTTTTTCGATCTCATCGCAAATCGCGTTTCGACGCCTCATCAGTAACGGGCTTGGAAGCCAACACTTTACTTCGCCACTAACAGCTGCAAGGACATGCGGATAACTGCCGCATGTGTCACGAGATCCTGGTTTACACTTCACTTCAGTCGGCGCTCGAGTTGTTGCAAAACACTGATTCTGTACAATTGAGCTTGAGCCTTTCACAGACTGAAGATCTAGAACCATCGAGCTCAAGCAACTTGGATCAAATAGTTGTTTCTGTTCAGCGGCCTCGGGACTGTTTCCAGAGATTATAAGAAATCTTGTCTCATCGCAAACAGCTTTCTTCCTTTCCACAATGCTCCGTCGATTTGATATCTTGGCTTTAAGTCGGGCGTTCATGCTCTTTAATTACCTTAATCAGCAAAAGAATAAAATCCAGACACAGTCTTCCTCTATCTATTCAGGAATACGGCTCAGCAAAGCTCCAACGGTCAGCTTCTCCTAGACAGTTTCAAGATACCTTCAACTGGACAGATCGAAAAAAGTTTTAGTAAAAGTTCTTTCCTGCTGAGGCTCACTGAAGGTTGTAATTCATCGCTCTTTTGTTTAAGTCCACTTGCTAAAAAATACGAAATCTTTGGTGTAAAAAACAAGTCGTGATTCTCGCGAACACTTTCCTTGCAGTCGAGGTGATCGATGACTGACCTTGTACAATTAAAGCAAAGCTTGCTTTGATTACCGGAAATAAAAAGATGAGTCGATACCGACACGTTATTATTATGCGGAATACTTCAACTGTAAACAAACAGGAACCGACTTCGCTACAAAGTCAGGTGAAGGTTATCTTCAAATTTTCTTATCGGCCCAAGAATGTGAAACAACTGGCCGTAATGCGAATTTAAGAGGACTGATTATCTTCACCCGGTATTTTATTCGTAAAGGTAACCACTTGAGAAACACTGTCATACAAAAGAATATTTGCAAATCTTTTCAGGGAAAGTTATCCGCAAATAAGCAACTCACAGGGTTACTTACAGAAAAACTGTTATCTCAATAAAGGTTTTCAACAGATTTTTCTCTTCTTGGTGTGGTTGTGTCCGTCAGTTATCTAAATCGCACCGCAAGTCAATAACATAATCTCGACTAATTAGTTATCACTCCCAACCATGTGACCACTTTCAGTTACAGTGTGAAAAAAGAAACAGAAAATACGTTCTGATATCCTTGATGAACTGGGTCTCCCGAGAAATTTGTCATCGAAGGTCTTCTACGTACCTGATATGTCCCAATTGCCTCGATTTACTTCGTGTTTTAAACCTCAAAAAAGTGTCATACAACAGGATCTTCAGTCAAACTGACATTCTTTCTATTCCATCACGCTACGGTTATTCTCTCAAGGGGGTTTTCTGCTCACGTCACGAAATCAACGGTTCACGTATGTAAACAACTCATTGTGCCCACTCAGCGCAGCTGAACTTGAAATTTGCATTGTTTGTTTTAGTTCCACTTCCATCTGTTAAACGAAAACAACTCCAGTCTTATCTCTAAGCAGGAATGCGTCTTTACGTTGTGAGAGAACTCGTAACAAAGCATGACGTCATTCACGTTATCAGAAAACTCCCGGGCTCAGTCTATCAACATCTGTAACCCAGTGATAGTGAACTAACGCTTTAATTTTTTTTGCCTCATAGGAAGCATTCCATCCTGTATTTCAATAATGACGTAGGAAAATTTCAGACCTCGACGTAACCATGATAAACAACTTTCCACAATTATGAACATTTGAAGCAGTATTTAATTTGATTCAGTATCTTTATATTTTGTCATCAAATACTGAGGTTGTAATCAGCCTATCCGTATCCGCTTGGAGATTGTGAGTATTTTATTAAAATCTCGTGTATTCCTCAGAACCGTTGATTAACTACACATAAAGAGGATCAATTTACAGAGGTATTTTGCAAAATATAATAATTGAAGCTCTTGGTGGGCGCTGCCGCAGGGGTTTGTGAACAGTGAGTGAGGCTGCAAGAGGGAAGTTGTTTATAGACCAATCATCTGGAACATCAACAGCTTTGTTTCAATGTCTTCTGCGTATAGAAGAGATACTGTGTGGGTACTCCTCGTTGTTTTTCATTTTTTTTTTTTTTTTTTGGTAAAACACAAACCGTTTGGCTAGAGAGAGAGAGACAGACAAACAGACAGACAGACAGAGACTGTGCAATAAATACCCCAATCACACCAAAGCTCAAACATGCATCAAAGCCGTTTTGTCAATCACTGTTAAAAATTGTTTTCTTCATAGAAGCTGCTTAAAGCACAGGCGGCCCAAGCTCACGTCTCGAGAAAAAGCCAACGATGAATGAAATTCAAAAGACATGGATAACAGTGATAGTAAAGCAAGCTTAAAACAGCAGAAATCGCCAGAAACTACGACGGATACACGGGGCATGAGTAAGTTTTTATTGATTTTACGTGTAAAATATTCATATTTCGAAATATTTATCGTTGTAAATCGACCATATTTCGTTCCCCATACTATTCCTTATAACGTGTTCAAATTTTCAACGGTTCCTCCCGTAACTTAACACCGAGTCACACAACGCGTGACGCGTTCATGAATTCCTCGTTGGCTTTTTCTCGAGACCTGAGTTTGGGCCGCCTGTGCTTAAAGCGATGTTTGTCGACTGTAATTTAGAACATTGAAAATACAAGTTAGTGATTGCTTGAAACCTATGGAAGATTCAGTGTCTCAGTTCTCTGTTTCTGATTTTCATTAAGTTAAATCTGGTTTAACTAAACATGTTTTTGCATGTGTGAATAGGGCCTTATACTTTACCGCAGTATCATGCAGGGTTTTTACCTTCCGTGACCTTTGATATCCTATGTACGTCACGCAATCTTAACGTTACGTTACATAACGTCAGACGAACACTGGTAACTACTTCTAGAATACTTCCGCTTACAGCAAGTACTGCAGCAACACAAACGATGTGACTGGAGATGGCTTCCTCTGATAAGGTAAACTCTAAGTAGTATCACATCTCAAACCTTGTGGTTCTTCTTTCTGACAGACAAATGTTTTCTGTGTTTCAGCAATTCCTCCTGACAGGGGCTCAGACCGATGGTAAGTCAGAATTGTTTATTTTACTGATTTGATGAATCGTTTTGTGTTGTTACTATTGATTCGTTCCGCAAATGTATACATTCTTGGCCCTTCGAACAAGGCTTAAAAGCATTCCTTTGCGCTTACTTAGAGCATCTCGCTAACATGTCTAGACTGATAATTCGCTTTTCACGAATAGTTATAGCTTTCCTCCGTTATTTCACACTAGGTTAGGCTAACCCTGCAAATATTCCAGCCACTATATATATTGCAGTTTCATTTTGTCTTTTGCAGTATTGGAATTACTTATGCATGTACGTGGTTTTTGATAGCACGCAACATGATTAAATCGTTATTGTTTAAAAGCGCTTTAAACTTTTATGAAGATTTGCGACAAATCGATTGGCTCTTTTCTCAAAACAAAACCATTGTTTTCTGTTTGACCCGTTTTGCTTTCAAAGCAATCAGTTCTTTTAACTCATGCTCTACGTGTGTTTTTCCAATAATTATTTAGTTATTTCACTTTAAAAACTACTCAATGGATATGGAATTTCCGGATCAATCCGCCTTTCGTGATTGTGAGTACTGTGTACACTTTGCTGGAGGCGGGAATCATTTATAATTCACGCGCTGAAGGATTTAAAGTTTTCCATTCATCACGAGTGAAAATGTTGAAAGAAAAGCGTAGTTTATAATCATTGAAAATTTCCGCAAAAAAAGCTTATTCTGTAACTCAGAAACTAACGAATGACTAAATGTCTCTCATCTTAAAAAATGTGTGTTGTTTAGGGGGTTCTTCTCGTTCTGTTACGGATTTTTGCGTTGAAAATGTGAGACCATACAATAACCATTTACGTTCAAATGTACTTGTGATATTTTATCAACGATAAAAAAATCTCATGTACGACGCAGTGAACTTTTGGAGCCAATTAAAATAACGAAGTTGCTCTGGTCAAAAGGAATCCTTGTTTATAAAATTCGAGCAAATCTTGGATAAATGTGAGGCAAAAAATTTGGCTCTTAACCAAATTTATTGTGGTAGGAAGGGAGTTTCCCTACAAGAGAGCTTTCTTACCACCTGTCAAACTACTGCTATTGTCTTGTGTCACATGGAGTCAATCAGTAGAATGGAATAAGCACTTGAAGTTGTTTTTACAGTATGTACTGGCTTCAAAAATGTTGTTTCATTCATAAATCTTAAACTGTATAGAGTATTTTAGTTTAATTGTTGTTCAGTTCTAATTTCAAATTGTTGACATTTTAACTTTATTGCATTAAATTTGTTATCAGTGTCCATACTATTGTACTGATGTGTGCAAGAGATTTGAAGTTCTTAAGTTTTAGTCACAATATTTTTTTTTGTGCCAGCCTGTTTTCCTGATATTTTTACCATCCAAATACTACAAGTTACTTGACATCCATGTAAATTCTGATAAATAAGGTCTTTGTTGTACAGGTGATAACTTAAAGTTTCCTTCTCCCTGTCTAAATAAACAGTGTTTGTCTTATATTCCTTTCATTTTGTAAAATGCACTCCACTCTGTGTATTTTATTAAGAGTTATTGTCACAGTGAGAGTTCCAGTTTGAAAGAATTGTGTTTGATCTGTTACTCCAAATATATCTTTTATCAACCCTGTTTTTTGAAATCCTAAGGGGGAGCAGATGGGAGGGGAAGGGATCTCTAGGATGGTATGTTATAAAAGGGACATTTCCAGAGGGGACTGGGATTGAAACCAAGCCAAATGTCCTTGAAGGTGAGTGATGAATATTTCATCCATGGATAACAATATAACTTTCTGTATGTTTCAACTCAATGTTGTGTTTAATTTTTCCAGCTTTGTCTAAGGTGTTTAAGTTTGCTGATGTTGAGGAGACTGGGTATGTTGATGTGGCAACAATCTCAACTCTTGCAGTACAACTGCTGGGAGCTCAGCTCAGTGAAAATGAGAAAGAAACAATAAACAATAAAGCAGAAAGCAAGGCTGAAAAAGGTGCAACAAAGCATTTTATGGTTTGATTTTACTAGTTGAACAGCTCATTGTGATTACAACTGCCTAAATTAGAGATGAGTTGGAGAAGTAGCAACCCTTAGGTTTTAGCTATCCATTCTTACCAGATACCTCAGATTATTAAGGTATCAAGTGCCAGCCACATGCATCAAGATCATATTGAAAGTGAGAAACTAGCTAAATTATTGTACATGACAAAGGATACTCCATCTTGATTTAAAAACATCTTTTTAATACACAGTCATCCTTGTCATTACTTCCTCCATTGTGTTTCTTAATTTTTGTCTTCATTTTAAGAAGAAAAACATGAATCATATTCATTAATTGTTCCAGCTACATGCAGAATCATAGTTTTGGCCATGATACTTGTCTGTTTAGAAGAAACATCATTGAACAAAGGATCAATTGTAACAATCATGACTGTTTTCCTGTTTGCTTTAGGGTTGCTTTCTTATCAGAATTTTATAGAGATCATGATGGAGACAATGCAAGCTATGACACATTGGGGAAAGTTGAAGACAGTTCTAGAAGGTTATGTTGGATTTGATACAGTGCAGGAGCAAATCCGCAAAAAATCTCTCAAAAGAGGATTTGAATTTAACCTCATGGTTGTTGGTAAGTTTTGTCTTTACCATTTGTGGTTTGTTTTTTGATACCTTTAATTCTACTTTTCATCAAGAGAATTTAGTTCCAGTGTGACTACTATAAATGAATACAATATGTTTTACCAGGTCAAGTCAGTGTATAATACATTTAGCATTAGTTTGGTACATGAAAAAAAATTCCTGTCATCTTCTCTTACTTGACATATATAAGAAGTATTTTTCTTTGAAAAAATTACAAAAATTATTTCCTAATTCAAAGTTATGAAGAACATAAAACCATAAGACTCCTTTCTTGTGTTTTTCAGGTGCAACAGGCCTAGGTAAATCAACCATGGTGAACACTTTATTTAAAGGAAGATTGAGTAGGATATCTTCCACTGGAGCCACTCCCTGTATTCCCAAGACTGTTGAAGTCAAATCAGTTAGTCATGGTGTGTTTGGTTTCGTTGCTACCTTATACTTAGCTTTGTTTTTTCTTTGTTATTTTTTTCTTTTTGGGTGAGATATGGTACCTGGAATGTTTATGGCAGCAATAACGTAAATCCTTATAAATATCATTATAAGCTTAAAATTTTATTTCTTAATTTTCAGTTATTGAGGAAAAAGGAGTCAGATTGAAACTTACCATCACAGACACACCTGGGTTTGGTGATCAGATCAATAATGAAAGTTGGTAAGGCTGTTGTACTGTTCATTACCTAAGTATGGTTTTGTACTTGCACATCATGTACTCTAACTCTTATGGCAAATCCTGCCAGTTGGTTGTAAGTATTTGAGCAGCATTTCATGGCATATGTTCAATTTATTTAATCTATGAGATTTTACTCATATTTACTCAAACTTGAATCACTTGTATTTAGTGGAGTGGGGAATTCTTTAGACAAAAATGAAGGTAAAAGAGGGAACATTTGAAGGTCTGTTTGATAATGACAATAGTTATTTCATGTGTTTTTGTATAATGTTGCAACAGCTGGGACCCAATTCTGCAGTACATAAATGAACAGTACAACAAATATTTGAAAGAAGAAACTAGCATCAACAGAAAGCCTCGAGTCCCTGACAGCAGAGTTCACTGCTGTCTGTACTTTATTGCACCAACAGGTCACAGGTGGGTTCATGTTAAGAACAGAAAATATATCTATTAATTCTCTAACAAATCATCAAAAGTCTTTGTTGTAAGTTACTGGAATACTGAAAAGTTATGGACAGCTTTATATGTAAAAGTTTGACCAAGTACTGAAGTGTCTTACTTCCAATTTGCTTTTTGTACATTTAGGTATGGAATGTATGTGAAGTTTCTTTTGCAAATGTTAACAAACACCTTTACATGTACATCTGCCATAACATGTACATCTGTTTGCAATGCACATCAAGAAAAGCATTCGAGGTGTTAAAAATGAAGTGGCTGGCCTACTGATAGGTGATGTGCATTTGTTCATTCCAATCAGTGACTTATGTCTTGAAATTTTTACAGGTTGAGGCCTATTGATGTGGAATTCATGAAACGACTAGACAAGTGCGTTAATATTGTGCCAGTGATTGCAAAGGCAGACACTCTAACTGTTGAAGAACGTGAAGCCTTCAGAAGGAGGGTACAGGCAAACTTATGTGAATTTTCAAGTATTTCCTGGTTGATTTAGTTTTCCATTTTTGAACAACTGGAACTAAAATGAAATTATCACATATGTGCATATTGTAGTTACGGGAGGATATAGAAAAAAACCGCATTAACATCTATCCCGTTCTTAATCGACATGACCTGGATGAAGAAGAAGCCCGGACAACGTCCAGAATAAGGGTCAGTAAGTAATGGAATTTATTTTCATTGTTACTGTTACACAATTAACTTAGTATATTGTTAAGTTCTCCAGAAATTGTAATTATCATTAAATGGGATGCAGTGAAATACAACATATGTTATTTGTGGTGTGTTCATAACTTAATCACTACTTTTACATACATTATTAGACGTGATGCAGATAAAAAAAATTTGTTGAGTTCGTTTTTCGGCTTTTGAGCTACAAAGCCTGAAGGAATAAATACTGATGTAGTTCACATTGCCTGGCAGTGGTCTATCTCAACGTTAGCTTGTTCGCTTTTCAAAACGCTCTGTTTGCGCCATGTCTTTTTAGGATCAGCTGCCTTTTGCTGTGATTGGTAGCGATCGTTACGTTACTGTGTCAGGAAAGCCAGTTCTTGGAAGGAAGACAAAATGGGGTCTGATCGAAGGTAAAGAGAATTTGCAGACATTCTGGCTAGTTGAAATTAAGAGATCCTCGCAGCTAAGAACACTACTGAAACGAGTAGTTGTAAATAGGACCTGAAAAAAATTTTTCAGGCCCGTACGGGATTGGAACTTATGACCTCTGCGATACCGGTGCAGCGCTCTTAGCTGCGAGGAGCTCTTAATTTCATCCCTCCACCGCAGTGCAAATATGTGAATTATCATATATCTAAAATCTTCATTCTGGCTAGTGTTAAAAATGTTTCTGTTATTGTTGTGCATTTTCTAGAGGTAATTTCTTTTATTATTTCCTTTCAGTTGAAAACAAAAACCATTGTGAATTTTCTCAGTTACGGGACATGTTAATCAAGTAAGTGAAATTAGAGGACGAGCATAAGCTTTTAGAAGATAACCACCCGGGTCCAGTTTGTCACGGAAAGAACGTGTGGGGACTACTCAGAGTAACCGAAAGCCAGGATGGTGAATAGCTTAAAATAGAAGACGCTTTTACTTTTGGAGATTTGTAATTCTGTAAAAGATTCAACAAACTGATAGGTTTTTTTGTTGTCTTTTTTTCCATAGAACACACATGCAAGATTTAAAGGAGGTCACAGACAACATTCATTATGAAAATTATCGCCGCACACATCTGACAGAGGAGAAACATGAGCAAATAGTTTTAGAAAACAATGTGGTGAACATGGATGACGTGATGGGTCAGGAAAGCAAAATTTAAATAAAGCATGAAGAATAAGCAGAATAAATTTTTTACTAGAGATTCTCGGTCTTATCAGACTCAGTCAAGAAAGATTCAATACTATGTAAGTTGTTTGCTACTCCATATATGAACAATTTAGTCTTTGTTACAATTATCAATGTCGAAAATTTACTTCTTTGAAAGTTTTCATGGTGCACTATGTATTGAGAAACTCCATCGTAAAGGTTCGTTCGAAATGGTGCGGCTAACTTTTCTCCATCCCTATTATATTATGCGTAGGAATTCATTAAGATTTGGAATTCGTAACCTTTGGCTGAAAAGAGTTATTGATATCAACAATTTCAAACATTATAAGCTTGTTATGAATAGCAATTTGTTAAAATAAATTAAACTCAAAGTTGTTTCTTCAATAAAACGTAAGTGACAATAGGTAGCCATTGTTGGTGTCAGTGGCCTGGTGTTAAACGGTATACGGGGATGTGAATGGCGTTCCCGTCAAACGCTTGTTTCGGCAGAGCGGGGATGATATATCCACATTTTGTGCCATCAATGACTCAAAGTCCTAGTTGTCCCAAACTGCAGCCGCTTTTCTACTGAGTTAACTTGAAGGAAATTTTAATTCAATCACACTACGTGATATCCCTGAACAAAAAATCACCCACGCTAATCCAGGGCGGCGCGAATGGCAAGTTGTTGCAACATTGCAAGGAATGGGGATTTTAATCAGTTTTTAATCTCTCTTTTTTAAAAAACGCTTCAAACTCAATGCCGGAGTTTGTGCGCTCTTAATCAATAAAACAGCAACTGTGCTCGGATTCAAAACAACATCAAACGCTTGTTTCGGCAGAGCGGGGATGATATATCAACATTTTGTGCCATTAATAAATCAAAATCCCAGTTGTCCCAAGCTGTAGCCGCTTGTGCACTGAGTTTACTTGAAGGAACTTTTTATTCAATCACACCACGTGATAGCCCTGAACAAAAAATCACCCACGCTAATTCAGGGCGGCGCTAATGGCAAGTTATTGAAACATAAGGAGTGGAGATTTTAATCTGTTTTTAATCTCTTCTTAAAAAACGCTTCAAACTCAATGCCGGAGTTTGTGCGCTCTTAATCATTTAAACAGCAACTGTGCTCGAGCCCAAAAAATCTTGATGTCGATCAGAGATACGGTCAAGTGAGGGCTTGTCTTCCCTGAGGCTTTGTATTATTCCAAAGCACGAATGCTTGAACAGGTAAGAAATGATTAAAATTTCCTATATTGAGTTTAATTATCAACCCCTACACCGTCTGACAATTTTCGTCTACCTTCTCAGGCCTGTTAAATTTTTTAAGGCCTTGATTTTTATTGTAACAATCACGGTACCAGCTAACAGGAACAATAGATTGACATCGCTATTGAAAAGAAAAGGAAAATGTGATTCTTGTTTTCGACTCAGTCACGGGTTTTTTGAGACCCAAAAGTAGTCATCGTTATTCTTGCTTTGTAGGAATAAACCGATACCTTATCACCGAGCCCGGTTTCAGTCTTCCCAGAAGTTCCGAAAGAGAAGCGCCCTTCCTTCATTCAGTGCGTCATGTTAATATGTGACCACGTTGCCGTGGGCCCTGGGGAGATCTTTGCATTCTTCTCAGTTGGTTTTTTGTTGTCAGTGTGCCGCTGTTGGTGTGAAACTTGAACTTTAACTTTTTGTATCCTTAGCAACGAATTGTGCACGCAAATCATCCCTGAAAAACAACGATAGTTTCAAGAAAATTGTCGTGATCGATTTGTTCTCCGGAGCGGAAAGTCGTGAGTATCATTCCCAGGTAAGTCTTTTTTATTGTTCAATGGGCACCGCAGTTCAAAGGACATCAACACCAGTCCCCAATGCTAAACCTGTTCATATAACCTTTGTTTTGGTATCTCGTTTGAACAAAGTCTTGGCTCTCGGTTCTTCTGTATTCGTAATGGATCACTTTTATGACTTGCGAAAATATTTGTTTATGTTGAAACGCAGCTGCCGAGAAGTGCTCTCCTCAGTGGATTTAAAAACTGCGAACAGCAATGAACCGGACCAGTATTGAAAGACTGTGCCTTTAAACAAAACAAAACAAAAGAAGATTCGCAAAAGTGCCTTCGTTTTAACACCTTAAGTTGCATTGTCTGAAGTCTCGGACATCCTGGGTGTAACATGGTAATTTGGTATTATCAACTAAGGTGATAACGTAAATTGGCCACTATTAAGAGTTTCAAAGCTGACGTTTCGAGTGCTATCCCTTCGTCAGAGCGAAAAATGAAAATGAGTAAAGGGGGCGTTAGCACTTCGTCATTCGCTCTGACGAAGGGCTGACGCTCGAAATGTCAGCTTCACAACTCCTGACGGTGGCCAATTTATGTTATCAACTCAGTTGATAATACCAAATTACCTTGTTATACTCTCTGTTGTCGCAAAAACGTAGCACCACAGTTTCCTTAGAAGCTTATATCCCCTTTATCCTTTCTGTAATTTTCCTTTTAATGTAGATCCAGAAGAATTGAAGTTTAGTTGCAATGGCCTTTGAAATCGCCGTAGTATATTGATTACTTTATAATAAAAGGATTAAACGGATTAAGCCCAGACATGATTGATCGCACCCGCACGGTCTTTTTTTCTGTTACTATTATTATTTCGACAGATACTGCCCCATAATATACGTAAGTGTAACTTAAAGCCCGTTATATTATTAGATCCTCTTACCGGTAACATTTCAATACTACACGTGGATAAGACAGGATATTTACGTCACATGCGTTGTCATAAATGCGTAGAAACCTGTCCTCTTTGCAAAGAAACACTTTAGCCACAAGTCAACGACTACGAAACCTACTTGATAGGGAATAATCAGTAAAAAGCCTTTTATGAAAAAAAGTACAGGGGGCGCTGCTCAGTTGCAAAATTAGTAAAGGCGAAGGATTAAACATGACAGGTGAATATTGGAACAAAAGGTGGGTTAGGTGTCAAAGGTATTTAGGCCATGAAAATGCAATCAGAGATGCTTTGGAATTTTTTGGCTTTCACCGCGCAGTATCGTGCATGAGTTGAGAGAATAAACAGGATCCTTCGCTGAGGAAAAGTAAACTGATTTAACATGCCTCGTTCATTCACAATTAGGAGACTGCCTGAGCCAAAACATTCAAACACATCACAAACTGCTGGTAAGGCTTCATTTTACCGAAATATCGTGAGATTTTTCCGACTTTTTCATTGATACAGCATTCTTTAAATTTAAGTGACCGGGAAACGAGGAGGTAACCAATAAATGAAAAGAAAAAAAAAGAGCCTCTTTATTAGGCTTTGTATGTGGTGTTCCCCACATAGATACCGAGCTTTAAACGTAATGGAGTATGTGAAACGCTACCAATAATTCGAGTTAAAAAAAGTTCAAAATTCTTCCGAAACATCCTTTGTCCACAAAATAATGAAGTCTATAATATTCACTGGCAGCTTCGGTTTTGAAGTCGTCCGCCTTTGAAGACCTTTAGAATACGCTGGTCATGAAACTTTCCTTATCATTTGTAGGAAAGGATAAAAGTGAACGAGAACCAAAAGTCCTGAGATATCCAGATGCAGATAACACAACAGTGGGAACTGAAACTAGCCAAGCAGGAAATGACTGGAGTGTTACACAAGAATCAGTAGAAAGGAGCCAATTGCAGGAGAGTGCAAGGAAATCTGCAGAGGGTCTCTCCTTTTCCATAGAAAAAATCCTAGCGTGGCCTGCCTCTGAAGCAAAACGTACCACGCGGAAACCTCTTATTAAACAGTCCAGCAATAGGACAAAGTACCACTGCCCTCACTGCCGAAAAGTCTTTAAAACGAGTTACACTTTTGGAAAACACATGAGAATGCCCGAGCACACGAGTGACAAGCCATTTGCATGTCGAACATGTGGTAAAGGTTTTCGTCTCTCCAGTACGCTGTGCAGACACAAGATCATCCATACCAATCAGCGACCCTTCAAATGTCCCGTGTGTGGCAAAGCCTTCAATCGTCAATCTACACTAAACACACATCACAAAACCCATAAAGGCCTAGTAACGAATGACAACAGTGTCGACCAGCAAAGCTTCGGCTGCGTTGAAGTCTGGTATATTAATCAAGGTGTTTGGTTAAATCAAGCATCATTGATTTAAATCTCGCATGAAAAACTTCAAATAAATTGCGTTAAACTTTATGATTGTTTCATCTCACTTTCCCATCGTGAATAATTCTTCAACTGACTACTGCAATTGTGAGGGGGCATTAAGGCCTTTTAGAAACCGCAAAACCAGAGAAAAAATCATCCGAAACCGAAAAACCGAAAAAACAATTCGATCAAAACCGAAAACTGCATGAAAACTGTCAAAACCGATACATTTTCACATCCTAGTTGCTAAACCCTGATCGATCCGATACAGTGGTGACAAGTGGAGCGTAAAGAGTAAATTACACTAATTTCATTACAGTATTTGTGAATGCCATGGACTTGGCATTCGTATCTTCTAGTACCTGCTTAAACTATAGACTTTATTTCAGCTGCTCTCTCGAGGACCTCGAGTGTGGTATCTGCGGACTCGGCAGCTGATAATGGAGCCCAGTTAAACTTAGGAAATTTGCACCAAAGTCCTCTAAAGTCCTCTATAGGATTACAATTTTAACTTTGCATCTAAACTTGTCTTTCTCTCTGAAATTCTCGCCGCCTTTCCCCTCTTCGTAAAAAAAACGGATACAATCAACAATTGACCGTCTTCTGTTGCCGGCGCGTTTGGCACGTTGGAAGACATGGTTCGCAAACTGATCGACCTTGACCTAAGTGCTCCACATTGCAAGGTCAAAGTCTTGGGCGTCATTCAAGACGCGTGAACCCCTACGGATGGTCAAAGTCATGGGCGTCATTCAAGACGCGTGAACCCCCTAGGGATCCCTGCGATATTTCAATTGGTTTGTCACGCATTCCTCTCAATAACATTTGCGTCTCGCGAGATCAGTGGAGGCGCGTAATATTGCCGCTCAGATCGAAGAGTAACTGAAACCCAAATACGGTAGGTCAATTAGGAAAAACTGAAAACCGCATAGGATATCAATTCCGAAAACCTGTTGGTATTTTTCGTGAAAACCGAAAACCAAATGCTAAAAAATGGAAAATCCGCAAACCGCAATGAACACCAAAACTGAAAAAACGAAGGTTTTTGACACAAAACCGAAAAACCGATATAAAAATAGCCAAAACCGCAAAACCAAAAATCCAAATGCCCCCCTCAACTATCATTGAGCACCATCAGGCCCGCTCGGAACTCATCTTAGTTTGTAATTCCTTCAAGTGTTACTTCTTTGAACCAAATATAGGTAGTTCTCATAAGTCATATCCAAGTTTCCCCTTTTTCCCTGATACAACTCAGAAATATACGGCCTGCCAATGTATTTTGAGCAAATATTCGGTGAACTCTGGATGCATGTGTAGATTGGCTCTAAATTTTCACATGGTCAGTTTTACAACTTCTCTCTTTTCAAAAATCACTGTGCATTTGGATCGAAGACAAAAACTGTTTTCCACAATTTGCAAACTGTTAATTCGTCAGTGCTGGTTATATGAATCATCCATTACCGCGATCTAAACCTCTTCTCAATTTAGCGGGAAATGTAATGTCCACAATATAAAAGTGCTATCGATTTTTTGGCTTCAAGATGGCAAACCGCAAATTAATTCACCAAAGAAAGAATCAACCATCTAGCGGGTTTTCTTCCTCTCCTCAAAGCAATTTCTTATTTCTGCCAGGCGATCCTAAAAATAAACACACAACTAAAAGGGTTAACAAATAAGATAAAAGATATTCTTCCTCAGTGGGTGTTTCCATCGAGACAATTTCATATTTTTTTTAGGCAGTTTATTTTACAACTGGTAAGTTATGACAACTGACGATGAACGATTTTAGAACGACAACGAAACCCAAAAAAACGTCAAAACAAAGCAAAGACATTCAAAGAAAAGCGTCGGTTTATTTTGAAAAATTGACCTGCCAAGCATTATATATTAATGAGATTTTGTGTCTTTGACGTTAAAACAAAATGCGGAAAAACGTCGTCTAAAAAGCGAATCCTGAGAACGAACATCTGCCGTTTAAATCAGAAGAATCTACCTGGTTAATAGTTCTTTGTGTTTCCTACCAAAATTGTCATTCAACATCGGTATCAAACGACTTGTTTATAGCACCTGTTCGAGGAAACGCTGGCCATATCCAAGTCTCAATTGAATTAATAATTTACCTATTACCTACTTGATGTGCAAGAAAGCTAGCCAGTCAGTGATGTTCTTGTACGCCTATGGCAACATCTACCACTCAGTGAGCGTGCTACACCCATATTTACTAAGTCACGGAAAAAATCGTCGTTTATTTTGGTCGGGTGAGACTTCTGTCAAGAGGAGGATGTAACGTAAATTACCAACCCGAGGAATGTTTTCTCACAGAAATATCTGATATGCTGTATGAAATAATCAGCATCGTGTATTTTTTATTTCTTCTTGGCACATCGGCGACAGTGAGCATGGTTTCATACCCAAACTGTGACCAGCTCTCGTCGACCGAGCTAAGTTTTGACGTAGAGTTCTGGACGACAAGACCATACACAAATTGCCGAGCCACTTCAACAACAAAGCAGACGAGCTTGCAGTCCTGTACAGAGGGTTGAGTATAAATATTTTGATTCTAAATATATGCAGTTATTACTGTTTCCAAATCTACCTTAAAATGCAAGATAACACAGAACAAACTGACTACGCGGAGCACTTCCCCACCATATCTGAAAGTACATCAACAACGTTTTTTTATTGCACCATACGATCAAATCCGTTTTAAGATTCCAAGAACAGTTCGCAAGCTCACTTTCCTTGCAACCCAATCAACGACTGTCACTGCGGTCGATTCTATATTGTTATTCTCACTGTGGTTAATTTCATCCCTGAAATTACGAAGAATAAAACCCAAATTACTGTCAGATAACGCATAGACGGATCTTGCATAGGGCCGGCTTCTAAATTAAAACTTCAACGAAAATATTAGGAAATGTCGGTCTTCCTGTCTATATACACAGGAAGCGAAAAAAATACGTGAGAACAAAGCCTGTTATCTAACTGAGAACTCTTCATTATTTTTTTAGCGTAATCTGTTCCCCGGAGAGTTATGTCTAATTTACAGTTTGTGTTTGAATCAGTCTACAAGCCAAGCTAAATACCAGTTCACGTTGTAAAAGCTATAATTTAGAATAGCTTGCAGTGCGAAGAGCAGAAAGGGATGTTGGTTTATGTTATACAAATAGTTTCTTAAAAATATTACTCTACAGCAATTTCTTTTTCTATTGATTAAGTTAATTTCAGTTTGAAAGGAAGTCTTTGATCACCTAAGGGAAAAACGAAATAGGTATTGTTTCATAAATGTTATGCGACTTGAACAAAAACTGGTAATTGCGACGTTATGCAAAACTCGGGTGAAAAAGGTAATGTTATTGAATGTTATTTCAAATTTGGGGGGGCAGGAATTTCTTAGAATTAGTTCACAATATAATATTACGGCTTTGACTTTGAACAACTTAGAAAGATATCAGCTAGAAATGGTATCCTAAATTTTCGTTCTCATGTTTCCATAGCGAATTGCTACCGGAGCACTCTCATACTGTGAGAAGTATGACAGCTGGTGAAAAAAATGAAATTAAAATCACCAAGACAACCGTATTCAAAATTATGTTAAACCACCAATTCTCACCCTCTTTCCCCCCCCCCCCCCCCCGTTACTTTTCCGTGGAAGAGGCATCTTTCGAGGTGAGAACGCCACAATGTCTCTCAGCGCAGTTCATCTTTTGAAAGTAGTAATGCTCTACCTCGAGCTGTTTTCACATTATCATTATAACTTTCATCCGCCATTGGAATTCAAAACGTTCTTATTACAACGATATCATGGGGTAAAACTAGGTCTGCACTGCGCATATGTGTCTAATACAAATTGAAATGAATGTAATGTTTGATAACTTCATGATCAGAGCTGTGCGGCACTTTCAGTCTATTTGGAAGGTCTGCTTAACAAATATCAATGGGTGCATAGGTGTACCAAAGTGTATTAGTTTTCAAGGAATTTTTTGGATAAACTATGAAACAGTTAGATTGTGAGTTCCGAGTTTTCTAAGCAAATCGATCACGGGAAAGTCTCTAAACTAATCAGATCATTACTACCGAAGGACAAAATTTTGCAAATATTTAAGGAATGGCAAATAAAATTTAATATGAAATCAGTTTTTGGAAATATGGGAACGGAAAACAAAACAGAAAGATTTGAACATGAGGTTTCCGTAAAATATTATTACCACAGATCTTCCGACTTATCACGACAGATCTTCAATTGGTTACCAATAAATTAAATGCCACTTCACTGGCATTCTTGTAATATTTATGCCAGTGACGTGGCGTAACCAAATCGCTTACATCGTCACGTTCGGTTAACTTCCGTGGTGTCCAGTTGCTACACACTAGACGTAAAAACAGTTCCAGCTACAGCTAAGTACAAAACAAAAATAAAACTCAATTTTTTTTTACTTCATCCTAGTTAATAACATAGCAAGTGAATTCGTAAAGTCAAATTCAATTGCGATTGTGCAAGCTGATAACGCATCACGTACGGAATTTCTCCCAACAAAACATTGCATCGACTACCGCTTTGAAACTCAGCATTATAAATAAATTGGCTCATAGCCTGCTCTGCGTTCATCGAGCAATTCTTACGCAACTTTCGAGCTCTTCAAATCTCCCGCGCTCTATATATCTCGCTGAGTGTACGTTGACGCATGAAACACTTGTCGATTTTCCTTATACCTTTCTTAGAGGAGGACCTATATGGCCAACTTTCAATATCGAGCCCTATACTTTTAGGGTTAATCCCCCGGCCAATGAGCGCCTCTTTTATTTTGTGGAGGATTATTACTTTGGTAAGTGATCAAAGCGTACTCGTACTTTCTAAACCTCATCTCTATCCATGATTGCAGGCCTTCTTGGTAAATTCCTTCACCAGATGATCAGGCCCTCTAAAATATCCTTCAAACCAACTGGAAACATGTTCCAAAAGACTTCCTCGAACAACACTAAAAATGTGACCATCGCCATACCTTTTATGATAAAAAGGAATACGAACGATCCATGTGAGATTAAAGTGCATCACTCCAAAGGACCAGCCTACATCGCTAAAAGAAATCAGATGCGGCCATTGACACAACTTGGACGGTCGTTTATTAACGGAGGACAGATTATAGGTTTAACACTCATTCTGACGGTTATATCCGGGGTCTTTATGTGGATATTGGTAAGTGGATGGCGCATTTCAAGTGGTTCAGCCAAAATTTACACAAATTTGCCTCGAAATCGTCTGATTTTTGTACTGCTCTTAGTTGACTGGTTCAAAGGAATTAAATTTGGTAATTCTATCTCTAGGTAGCCCAATTTTGCGGCCGATAAGATGGTGACATTGACCGACAAATAAATTAGTCGTCGTTTGTCCAGCATTTTGTTTTATAGTGTGAAAAATGAAACATTTCTTTCAACAGGATCGCCACAAGAATCCTGTGGACTTCCCTCCTTCATTCATCAGGGGTTCCTGGCAGGGCTTTTGGTGGGCTTTCGTCACAATGACTACTGTTGGGTAGGTAATATTTTTTACCCTTAAATATTGTCATTTTTTTTCTAACTTCCATACTAATGACGTGAAAAAGAAACTATTATGATTATCATGATGATATTGAGAATAATAATAAATTGATAATGAAAAGGATGATAAAGATTACGATAATTCTGTACTTATATGAGGTGATGTCTGTAGGTATGGGGACACTTCTCCTAAGTCCGTTCCAGCTCGTTTGTACAGTATTCTGTGGATGTTGTTGGGTATGGTCGCCTTCTCGGTTCTTACAGCCAATTTCACGAGTTCTTTGAATTATGAAATTGAAGAAGACTTGAATCTATTTGGAAAAACGGTAAGTGGTGTCTATTGATCTTTTGGCACATGATTTGCTGAGCAGCATCGGCAGTAAGTTTCTCAAAACGTCTTTTGGGATGCGTGTCTTGAAAAAAGTCAATGGAGTGTCTGAAGAATAGAATCAATATTATTTTTGCGCCCCCGGCTTCAGGTTGCAGTTTTGAATGGAAGTTTGGCGAGGCAAGTGGCGGTGTCAGAAGGAGCAAAATACAAAGGTAGGCAAAGAGGAACTGATATTGTGAATCATATGTGAGTCCAGAAAAAAAAAAAAAGAGGCGAAAAATAGCGCCACAGTCTCACTCGTACCTCTGCATTCAGAATGAATGGCGCTGGATTGAATCAGAGAAAATTAAATCTAAAAATAAAACTCTGCCCTTCGCACCCAATTTCGATTAAATTACCTCATGAACAACGCAAAAAT
Source organism: Pocillopora damicornis (assembly GCF_964200805.1). Taxonomy (NCBI): domain Eukaryota; kingdom Metazoa; phylum Cnidaria; class Anthozoa; order Scleractinia; family Pocilloporidae; genus Pocillopora; species Pocillopora damicornis. The sequence continues at coordinate 23,334,088 of NC_142679.1, forward strand.
GTAGCTTTTGAAGTGGTTCTTCCTTCCAAAACCTAACCGGCCGAGTTTGACAGGTTCCAGTTTTGATGACCGGTGAATAAGTTCGAAGAAGCGACTATCATCAGAATTCCGTGGCACTGGAACACCAAGATAAGGTTTAAAGATGTTTTTCATCGTCTCTCTCTCTTTCAGAATACAAAGACCTAAATGCAATGATCGCTGCACTGATTAAACAGAAAAACCCACCCATAAATGGTTTCTTAATTGATAGACATATGGCTGTAGCAAGTCTGGAGCAACTTAAAAACAACACCCTGGCTATTGGCCGGACTATTGACTACGATTACTACATTGGAATGAGCGTAACTCCTCCCTACAACTCAACACAGTTGTGCAACGTGATAAAGAAATGCGCAACGGATGTTCTAAAGAGCAAAGACTTTGAACTAACAGCGTTACAGGTAATGAACACATAAGACTAAAGTAAACCTAGCTTGTCAGTATAGAATCGTTTCGTTCGGTATAGAATTGTTTTTGCCTGAAAAGACAGATAACTTGTTATTTCTTGTAATATACTTTTCCAATCCTTTACGACATTAATAGCATTCATTTCTTATGCAATGGGAGAAATAGAAATGTCGATGAATTTTTCAGAGGTTGGTAGAAAAAGTTCTGCGGATTCTTCCCAAAGTAAACCGAATAACATCCTCCGTTGTTTGATTTTCCTTCCTCCAGGAAAACTTTTCTTATTATCACTTTTTTTTCTCCCATTTTTCGTAGATTCTTTCTCAATCAGTTCCTGTGATAGAGACCGTAAAACAGACAGCCAGTTTATTTGAAGATTACGAGTTTCTCATCATTCTACTTGCTTTGTTTGGCATTCTTGTGGGCGGTGGCCTTATCTGGGAATATTTTTATTATAAACCCAAAATGGAGCGAATAAACAAAGTAAACGGTGAGTCTGAGATTAACCATTCTGTTTTTTCACTTTTTTCACACTTCCATCTATCTTTTTAGAAGAGAGGCCGTGAAGACTTTTGGCAATGGATGAATGAAAATAGGGAAACAAACTAAAGCTTTGAAGCACAATTATCAGCACGCGATTCGAATAACCTGAGTAACCATGTCTTTTCTCACTTTCGTGTATTCTATATGAGGAAGACTTTGAAATGGAAGGAGATGACGGAAGAAAGGAATCAGAGAGGGCCATCCTGTACACAAATGAAGTTGAAGAAATGTGTGAGGAATGCAAGGCCAAGGTAGAGAACATCATGAAAGAGGAAGGAAAGAAAAGGTGGCAGAGCATGCAGACCATAATAAGTCCGTTGGAAGGGTTTTCTATTATCGGTAGTCAGTTGAGTTCTATCCCTGGTGTTTCATCCATCAGAAGAATTGGTTCAGAGATTCCCCACAATGTTCAAAACTTGACGAGAAAATCAAAAAAGAACAAAAAAGATGGAATGCAACCGTAAAAGCCGACAATTAAAAAAAAAACATTGATATCTTTCCGTATTTCAGTATTTGGAAAGTATGGCTCCGGAATTGTTCCAGGAGACTGGACTAACAACTAAATTCCATGTGATGTTCATAAGGAATTAGTGCATGTGACCAAATGAACTGATTTTTTCCTAAGTAGAGTAGGAGGTTCAAACCATATTGAACACGTCTTGGAGTGTAAACGACCCAAACTTACACATACTGAATGATTTCGCCTGAGCAGATTTATGAACGGCCAAGGGCTGCCATTTAAGCTTTCATAGAACCCGGCGTCTCTTTAGAAGTATAGTATAGTATAATATAGTATAATCTAGTGCAGAGAGATCACATTAAGTTCTTGTCCCAATTTTTTGGTCCTAGTTTTCTCAGTTTTCTGAATTCCCCTCTCACCAAATTGCTCTTTAAATTCGTTTTGATACAAATAACTTTTTTCACCTCAAATCCATTTCAAATGATCAACTAACTGTGAGACAATTTTGTCATTCATGTAACTATCTTAGAACTAATGCCTTCAACTAAATATTTTGTTAACGTTTTTCTTATCTAGTAGTTAGAACCGATGCCTTTAGTTAAATATTTTGTTGACGTTTTTTTCTTGTTTAGTAGTGAGTCAATGAAGGTATTTTCTATAACAATACTTTAAATAGTTTATTAGTCTCCACACAGTGGATGGATTACATTTTTCACAGATTTAACAACAGTGACTAAAAGAAAAGACTCTACATAGCAAACAAATTAGCTTTCTCATAAACGTAAGGCGATTCGTAACAGAGCAGCACTGTCATGGTGTATTCTAGAACTACGATCGTAAGTAGCTATATAATTTTGTTATGCAAATCGTTAAGTGTCCCTGTGGAAATAAATTTAAAATATTGTAAAAAATTTGGTAACAGCTGTAATAAACACGCCATTGACAGATTTAATCTGTGGGGAAAAATACAACGCGACTCGTAAAATAATGTCAAATAATGGAATAAGGTGTATGTATCTAATGGAAACAGCGTAGATGTTTGTGTCTATTATTGACTGGACAGTGTGGATAGTTGTTTATACTGTAGAGAGAAAAATATCCACCGTAGACAGTGTAGCTTAATCTGACCAATCAAAGTGATCCAAAAACTTGCTCTGTGAGTCTCCTTCACACCATCCATCTAAGTATCTAACGACAATATCACATCTGGCAAAACTGAACACAAGCTTTAATCCACCGAGAACTTAATCAACTCACAAAACTTTTGTGCAATCGACCGTACATGAATGACGCATCAAAAGTGTTACACCATTATATAAAATAGAATAATGAAACAGAGGAAGAGGCTGATATCTGCTGTGTATCAGGCTCTTTATCGATAAATGTCGGTCTTTTTTTGCTCACTCTCCCCGGTCCTTAAGACGGCTGTATCACCTGTAAACGGTATTAATATCTACTGGACAGTGTAAATAGTTGTATTTACCGTAGTATGATCCACTTTTGACTGCATCACCTGTAAACGGTATTAATATCTACTGGACAGTGTAGATAGTTGTATTTACTGTAATATGATCCACTTTTCCTATAGACAGTCTAAGTGTGGTAAACGCAAACTGTTACCGTCCTTTTATTTATTGTAGTATGATCCACTCTTGACTGTATCACCTGTAAACGGTATTAATATCTACTGGACAGTGTAAATAGTTGTATTTACTGTAGTATGATCCACTTTTTCCTGTAGACAGTCTAAGTGTGGTAAACGCAAACTGTTACCGTCCTGGCATGAAGGATAACCCTCACATTGTGGCTAAGGAGACTATAGTTAGTAGGACTGGGAACTACGTTGTGTAACCTGGCTTGCTCAAAATCACCCATGATGCTCTAGGTTATTTGTATTTCAACATGGCGGACGGCATGGATGGTGACTTGGACTCGACTGTGGCGTCAGTTTTGTCCTTAGCAGAGAAAAGCAATAAAGAGAAATATAGATCAATAGAGGTCACAAGGGATGTAGAGCCAGACCTAGATATTGGGAATTTATTAGCTACAGATCTTCAGCCTGTTGATGGACAAGAATTTAGGTGAGTTTACAACCATTAATTTACTTCTTTTGTGCACGTGGAAAATTGGACGGGAAATCTTGAAATGGTTTCAAATTCATCCGTAATCAGAAGAAAAATTTATTTAGGCTTGGCTTTGCTTTTAAAACTCCTGTTCATTTATAGGAAAAATAAAGAGGACTTTCTTAGAAATCTTGCCAGAGATAATACGCAGCTGCTGTTGAATGCTATTTGGAAGGTATTGTATCACGAAATAATCCTATGAAGTTTTTCAGTCATGAATTTACAATTTTGTTGCATGTATGTAATATAACTAGTACGAGGCTGGGTAAAATTTCTGCACAGCCCCATACTATTGTAAAACAAATCTGTTCCCAATGGCAATGTATTGTTTTTGTCACTGTTTTCTCTCTCCAAGAACTGAATGTATAATGTAGGATGGGGCTGTGCAGAAATTTTTCCCAGGGCTGTCAGGGCTGTTATGAAGGACTTGTCATAGTGTTGTGTAATTTAACATCTAACTAAATCGACCAAAAATCTAAAATATAAAACGATCAGCTTTATGTACCACAGTATTGTTTGCCTCTACTAGTCTAACTTAGACAACTCTGATCCTGCCTTTGTTCAAATAAACCGGAAAATGCTGTTAATGTATAGAGTTAACTAGCTTTCATGCAAGTTGAAGTTTTCACTCTTTCAATGTGATTCCTTTGCAGCTTCCGCACGAAAGATCTGAAGGAGTTGTTGTTGTAAAGGTATGTCCATTTATAACATTCATCCTAGAAGTTGCTATTTTCAATTTCAATTCATAGAATTAGGCTTTTTGTAAAAAATATCTAGCACTTTTAATTTCATCTGTTTTTCACACCTCACATTAACAAAAAGCAAATTTCCTTTTACTTATCAAGGTGCATGAGAGAGGAATTGTTAAACTATTTATTACCTGGAGGGGTGGTGTAATCCTGAATGAGCCATCTTTAATGAGGTCCAATGATAGTTAGACTCTATCATGCATGTATATCTATAGCTGACCATGATAGTTGACAACAAGTGAAAACGAAGCTGTTTTGTTTATAGTCAAATGTATTAATTTACATTACTATCAGAATGACATGAAGCACTCATTATGTATTTCTTTTTAATTTTTATTCATGGAAGCTACCTGAGCCATATACGGTTATTCCCAGAGAAAAACCAGTAAGTATGTTAACTAAAAAGTCGTGTGTGTAGGACCAGTAAGCATGTTTAGAGTCATCAGTATGTGTAGGACCAATAAGTATGTTAAACAGTCATGTGTGGGTGTGTGTGTATGTGTATGTGTGACTGGTAACTATGTTTAACAGTCATGTGTACATGCAGGATGTGTAAGTATGTCTAATAGTCATGTGTGTGTGTTATAGGACCGGTAAGTTTGCTAAACAGGCATGTGTGTTTAGGACCAATTCATTAATTTCTAATGATAATTGGAAGCTAGTTAATACTTGCAATCTACCTTTTTTCGTTGTTCCAGTTTATATGTATTATAAGTTCATTTTTTTTTTTGGATAATTGTCATCATCTCTTGACTTTTCAGATTCCAAAACCAAAACTGCCCTCAAAATGGGAAGAATTTGCCAAAAGAAAGGTACTGACAAAGAAATCATCCACCTTTGAGTTGTTCAAATGTTATGTTAATGTTGATATTTTCTTAAGCTTCAAAAGAGTTTAAGCTATTGAGAATCTGGAGGATTTACTCACTGCTAGGAGGCATTATAATATGTCTTGTTTGCACCAGCAGGTTTATGTTTGGAAGTATCACATGCAGTTATGAATAACAAGTGATTTAATTGTTGTCTTACAGGGCATCACAAAAAAGAAACGTGAGAGGATGATTTTAGATAAAAACACTCAAGTTAGTATCAGTTTGTATAATGATTGCAGTAAGGGCCAAGTTGATGTACCTTTTCAGCAGTAGTGCATTGATTTCCCATGGACATCTATGTGAAGTTGATTTCATTTTGAAACTGGTGCATAATGTATTCAGTGTTGAAAATTCAGATACATCTATTGTGTTGACATAAGGGATAATGAAATTAAATCCAAGTCTCAGCAAATTTCAGTGTTTGTGTTTGCAATTTTTATCCTGGAACATTTTCAAGTCTAAATATATACTTTTGTATCTGCTTCAACTATAGAGTTGTCTGTTGTAAAGGTATCTGTACCTATTTAAATGTATCTTCAGGAATGGAAGCCACGTTTTGGATACAAAAGAGGAAATGATGAAACTCAGGAGTGGCTTTTGGAGGTTCCTCAGAATGCAGGTACTGAGTATCATAAATTCACAAATTTGTGATGGTGACTCCAAAATATTACATGGTTTAGCTTCCTTGTCTTTGTCAAGTTGTCCATGTGTGTAAATAGTGAAGGAGGGGTTTGCAGTCAGGTATGTTTAAAGAAAAATATTGTTCACTGGAATATCACATTTCTTGGAAAAATTACAAGCAGCACTCAATTTATCCATGGATGAACTGGCCCCAGTGTTCTCTGACCAGACTCCTGATTCCATTTATTGTGAGCAGCCATCACCTTGAAAGAACATGGTTCCCTTCTTTTTCAAACACACTCATTGTTTAGCTCAGTATTGGTGCTCTAATGTAAATTTTAAGAGTAAGAAAAACTTCTATGGAGTGATAGAGACCAATGCTTAAAGTAAGAATTTTAATTTTAGATCCATATGAAGACCAGTTTGAGAAAAAATTTGAAGCAAAGAAGGAAAGAGTTGCCAAGAATGAATACCAAAGGCTGAGAAACATAGCAAGAAACAGAAAGATTTCTGGTCAGTGGGACTGCTCATGGTTTTGTTGTGAAAGCTTACTTTTATTGAATTGTGATGGATGGTGTTTGCTTTCTAAAGATATATGTCCTTAGTTATGTTCTTTTTGATTATTTGATTTTTTTTTTACTAGTTCCAAATAAAGATCTTGCCCCTTCATCTGGACGACAAAGCAAAGAACAGGTAATTTCTTGATTCTGTATGTTTGAAATCCTTTCAAAGTCAACATTTCAACTTCCAAACTTTCATGTGTTACGGTAATTTTAGGAGAATAATGGCACTTAAACAAACATGCACATCAAGGATTGTTCTTTTTGTGTTAAAAGTGACTTCTTTTATAATAATTATTTTGGAAGGAAGAAAGAGTGCATATTCTTGGTTCTTTTGGGTTTATATTGCCTTAAGTGATTTACCAGTGTAAACAAATTTTTTTCAGATCTCAGAAAAGTTAAACATCAGCAGACTCTCTACTGCATCATTGGGAAAATTTACTGAAAAACTGGTAAGAAATTTGTGCAAGAAGCACACTTGAAAGTACAAGTTTGTATCCATACTTAAGTTTATGACAGAGGTATTTGTTATGTCTGACAGTAAACATTGGAAAAAAAAGACTGACCCAGATATCAAAGTTTTAATTGCATTTATTTAATCTTCAGCGTGATGAAAAGATTTCAAGGAAAACTGGAAAGAAGCGAAAGGTAAAGAAATATACCAGCTAATTGATAATTAGGGTAAGACACTACCACTACAATCAGATTCATTGGCATTCTTTTTATGCGGACTCACTCAAAGTGTCATTCTACAGGTTATTTGATCTTGTAATTTCACTTTGGTCTCACCAACTGTGAGAAAATTTGCAATAGATACACAGTCATCCCGTTTCTTTGGCCCTTGCGGGGTGCTCCAATTAAATTTGTGGGCCATATCACACAGACTTGCGGTGATGACGTCCCCATTCATGTGTGTTGACCTGAATGGGATTCATCTTACCTGGCTTTCGCCGGAAAAGTGTCACAACCAAGATTGTGAAAATGATTTGAATGATTCATCTTACTTGGCTTTAGAGAAGTGTCTCAACCAAGATTGTGAAAATGTAGGTAAGTGACTATCATTGTCCGAATAGATCTTCTTAAATTCCTTGTTGTTGTAATTGCAGTTCGAGCCTGTTGTGGGTGACTTGTCAAATGAACGGAGCCGAAGCAGAGAACTGGCAGAGAAAATAGCCAGAAGAGGTCCCCTTGATGTCAATAAGGTAACTGACACGAATATGTGCAAAGCAACAGTAAAGTCACTTTTGAATAAAGATTGTGAATGCATGCAATAATACGGCCCAGTGAAAGCTGATGAGGAAGCAGTGCACGTGGCACGTAGCACGTGGCACGTGGCACGTGGCTGTCAATCCTGCATCTTATTGTTTCCCTAACTGTTACTTTATGTGTCAATGGCCCAATCGCTAAAGCTTGGTTTTCACTAGCAAGCACAAGCGCAAGCACAAACTCAAGCATAAGGTAATTGTGCCGAGTGAAAACGCCAATAAGGCGGTAGACACTTTAAGGCGTCGAGTTCTGTTGTTTCTTTTACTCATGCGTCGAAGAAACAGAGAGCGGTTACAAAAGAGGAGGAGAAAAAAACGCGTTTGGGTTAGGGATATTTTTAAAGAAAGATGAAGCCAATGTGATTTTTCAACCACCAAAGTTAGTTCACGCCGCAAGTTTATTATAACTTAAGAGTGGTTTTAACCGAGACCATTTTCTTGCGGCACGGTTTGAAAGTAGTCGTGATCTAGTGCGTGATGATTTTTAGAAAAAAAAAAACCCTGGTACACCTCGTTAATGTGATCGGTGCTGGACTTACTGCATCAGAATGAAGCGACAACAACTTAATATCTGTAGTGTTTGTCGATATTGTGAAAACCCACAGGACAGACAGAGAGAGTCAAAACTCTCAAGGTGTCGCCATCTTTATAAGATGATCCGAAGTGTTCTCTCTACGGAGCCAGGGTCATCATGTGTTACAAATATAAATTGTTGAATTGCTTTAACTCTTCCAGGCAGTAAACCAACACATAACAGAAGCACAGAAAAGGTAGGCAAACTGCCACCAGAGTTAAAGTGTAATGTAAAAGAACCGATTTATTTAAGTATCGGTCAAAGGTAACATGACAGTCTCCACTCGAAAATTAAATTAATACTTGAACAGTTAGAGGATCAAGAGTTCGAGGCACTCTCAATTTTCCTTTAAATGAATCAAGAGGGTAATTTTCTGAAGAAACTGAGGTGCTGCGTCGGTGGGAGAGTATAACAAGGTTATTAAGTTTTATTAACTGAGTTAATAACGTAAATTGACCACCGTGTAGTGTTTAAAAGGTGATGTTTCGAGCGTTAGCCCTTCGTCAGAGCGATGGTAGGAATTGTGAGTTCTGTGTAGGTTTATATGCAATTTCAACTCAGTTGATAATGCTAAATTGCCTTTAAATGGTTCTGTATATAGCAGAAGGACTTAGAAGTCAATGATTCATCTATTAGTTAAGAAAAACTAAAGCATTCCGATCATACAGCCCGCGTATCTCCAAGGGTTCAAGAGAAGGTAGTGTTTCTTGCCATCCACCTCAATCCCTCGTTCAGCGACTAGTTCTTAATGTTTTTTTTTTTTTTTTCTATTTGCTGCATCAAAGGATGGCTGGTCAATTTGATTATGTTCTGTTTTCTTCATATCTATTTTAAAACTAACTAGGGGAAGCGAGTTTAAAAAGAAAGGAGCTGGAAAAGGGAAGAAAGGAAAGGGAAAGTCTGCTGCTCAAAATAGAAACAAGAAACCAGCTGGAAAATCACCCAGAAAATCGGGGAAGAAAAAAGTCAAGATTTAAGCTGATACAGAACCGTCATTATTACCCTGGCTCAGAGCTAATTCCACAGAAAATGGAGAGGCAGAAGTAACAACTACATAACCATATGGTTTTTATTATTCGTTCACGAGGCATTATTTTCAACACTGTCAAGAGATTACGTTTCATTCTTCACCGTGTAATGTTTCGAGATACTGCTGTAGAAAAAGGTACTAAAGGCGCCAAGAATGTTACGCATGTTCAACAATGTCGCTCAAATGGCGTCAGTTCGCAGTAAAAGTGTCAGAAATAAAGGATACGAATTATGAATAAACAATCTGCTTATGTAGTACAATGAAATTATATATTGTGTTAGTCGTTTAGCATTGTTAAATAGCTGTAATTCTTAATTTTGTATTCACTTTCATAGGTGAGGGGTAAAGGTATGTTTTTAGCCCACTTAAGCATTGGACTGAATGTAATACTTTTGCCTTTTCCGCGTGAAACTAAAGAGGTCTCTTCGTTTAAATCGAATAGAAATCTAGACCTTAGTTTTTGGCGATACAATGAACTGCCAATTTCCACTGCACTCGCCCCGAAAATAGAGGGAATCATTACTCCGCGAGTAGGCCCTCATAATCAGTGCTCAGAAGACAGAGGGAATCATTAGTATGCGAGTAGGCACTTATTATTGGTGCTTAGAGGGAATCATTAGTGTGCGGGTAGGCTCACATAAATGATGCGCAGAAGATAGAGATTACCTTGAGGCGCCGTAATAAATAGTAAACACGTCCAGTAATTCGCGAGATTCCAACTAAAAATATAAATTATTTTATAAATCGATGTCTGTCTTGGCGTTGTCGTCCTAACTGCCAAAGGTTTCTAATATGAGGCCAGGAAGAACGCGAGCCCGCTGGGACCGTTTTGGCAAACACATGGCCAGATAATAGACCTCTGCTCGACCCCCGGCAAATCTCTCCCCAACTCGTCTGAAATCTTCCAGCGGGCGGAGAAACGTGCGTCCTTTAGCACTAATATGGAAGGGCTAACCGTAAGTTGGGGGATTGTTTGCAGTCTAACTTGATCATGCTGAGTTACTGCGGGAAAAATGTTTGATGTGTATCTAAATGGCGATTTTACCGAGTAAAAGCAGCTTCTTAGACCCAGTCCAACTCAACTACTATTGGCCAGCGCAGGGATGGACTGGGCATGTTGGTTTCGATAAAAATGGCGAAGCTGGTAGAATGTGCAAAACCAGGAAGAAAACTCGTTTGAAAAAGCTATAGAATATGGGAAACGTAACAGCTGGAGGCGTTAACGACGGAGAAGACGATGAAAACGAGTACTATGAGGTATTATTTTATGTTTCTTCGGCTATATGTTGATGCAACCAGCTATGGGATACAGGTCACATCTGACCTCGACGAAATGCACCGACTTAAAAAGTCCTACCGAAAAATTGATTATGAAATCCTTAGAATTGATAGGACTAATTTGATTTAACATTTTATAACTAGCAGATTAAGCGACAAGTGCAGCAGTTCTTGAACTCATTGTGCCTCAATTGATACAAACACAATTAATTAGCCTTAAAAGAACCTACATTTACATAACTCATTGCACGTAGTGACTACCTTTCTCGAGTGAACGGAAGCTGTTCCCAACAGCTGGGTGTAGGGACTACAGTAGCGAATATTTCCAGAAGTTTAGCAACCCTGGATACCACTAGCTTTTCAGAACGCTTCAACCCCAAGTTATTGATCCGAGGTTATTGTGGTGATCCATTGGTTCCTTACGTTATCTTCAGTTTCTCTGAGTCAGGCTAGAAGTAAATAGTGTCAACATAATGCATGCTGTCAGTCTATTAAGTCTCTGATAATCTTTGTAAACTAGCAGTTTTCTAATGTATCGTATTAAAGTTGGATCTTTTTACATCAATGGATAGAGAAACCTTGAAATGCCTAAGAAGATCACAAGGCTTTCACTAGCTAATCAACACTGTAGACTCCTTGTCACTGAAACCTTCCATTACTAGAGCCTCAAGCCTTATTTTTCTTCAGGCCATTTTCCATGTTCAGGTAGCCCTCATTAGCTCAAATTCTTGATGAGGTTTACCTCCAAAGTGACTTTGGTACATACTGGAGTAGTCAGAAGTCAACTGTCTTTCATTATTTATTTATCTGACATAAAATTGAAAGTCATCCTTTAAGTGCTCATTGTTTTGTCAGATAATTTACAATTTCTATTTCTGTAGGATGGAACAGAGACAAGTCCATCTTCAGGTAATTGTGTTTTTTCTTTGTATAGCAAACTCTATTACTTTCTCTTTGAAATTTGAATGTCATACAACCATTTGATGGGGTTATGTCACTATTAAGGAAGTTGTCACACGTCCATTTTATTAAGTGCATCTTTAGTTTTCACTTTCTAATAGTAATTTATGCACTTATTGAGGATAATTATTTCTTGGGACTTTAGGGGAGATCACTGATGGAGCTTTAGACCTTTCTGTGTTATTCGATCATGGTTTACTGCGTGAAGCTGCCTCAAAGATCAAGTAAGACAATAATTTAGTTTTTTTTTATGTTTGGTATATTTTTTAATTGTTCCTCAGTAAATATACTTTATTTTCTTTCACTGCACTGCACAAGTGAAGCAGCATAGCTTCACATTACAAACTCTGTGTATTCAGTTATTGTTTTCTTTTATAGCATTTCCAAAATGTATGTAATTTTTTAAGTTGTTACTGATGTGAGATCATGCTCCAACAAAACAGTTCAAAAAGAATATATCTGCAATTGTTTTTTCTTTTTCACTTTTTCCCTTTTTATTTTTTTTTGGAAGGGAGGGATATTCTCTATGAATTTAATCTTTCTAGTTTTGGTTTGACATAGCTTAAATAAACACTAGTGAGAAATTCCTGTGACACTTGGTTGTTTTAAAATGAATTGATTGTTACCAGCTATGTCCTCCATGCTATAAAGATTTCATGCTATTTGTTATAACTGTACCCTATGCAGTATGCAGCTTTATCTTTTAGGGTACTTGAGTAATAATTTAGGTTTACTTAAAAAAATAAATTTTATTAACACTGTACTTGTGTTGTTTGTTTAGAGAGGAACCAAATGAATCCTTTATGCAGCAACATTCAGGCAGTATTATACGGTGGCTGGAAGAAAGAAATTCCAGACATGAGGTTTGCTCAGTGCACTCTTTTAAGTAAATAGTGTGATATATTGAGGTTGAGCAATGATGACTTAGTCCTCACTTAGGCAATTAAGGGTGAAAGTTTGGTAAAACTTGTGGAACTCATATAGCAGAGCTCTATAGTTCAAAAGGAAAGTGTAACCAGTGCCTGAAGTGAGCATGGACAGTTCATAAGGGGAAAAGTGGCAAAGAATTGTATATTTTCTGTTGAAATAATTTTCTGGTTTATTACTTTGTTTTCACTTGTAAAGGAATATGTCAGTCTATCACAATTCACTGACATGCTGACAGGAAGGGGAGCCAGTAAGGAGGAGTGCATAGAGGTTAGGTTCTGAGAAATACTAACAATAATGTAACATAAACATGTGTTTTAAGATAAATAATCCATGGATCAGTGTGCCTCTGATTTCCTTTTTCAATTTGATCTTTTATTATGTACAGTAGGTAACTAACTCAAAAACATGGAATCCATTTGGTTTGGTAAATTCCTGTGAGAAAAAATTAAATAGTCATGGTATCAACTACAGGGTCCGTCTAGATTACTGAGAATCTTGAAGGACATTGAATTCTGCAAAATATTTCTCTGGACCTGAATAGTCATGGAATTTTGGTTTGGGTCATGGAAAGTCATAGAAGATGACCAAAAATGATTGTGTTTTGTCTAAGTATAGAATACTGTAAAGTACTGGTGCCAGGGCTTGAGTTTAGCCATTTCACTCTCTGCTTACCAACTAGGCCCAAAAAATGGCTTGGTGGAGTCAAACATAAATTGCATTTCAGTTAAACTTTGAACTAATGAACAGTTAGTAATGAGTTTCATCATAAAATTGATATTTTTGTTCCGTATTTCAAATTTATTTGTAGTTATTCAGTCAGTTTGATGCTGATGGAGAAGGCTTTGCAGATGTAGAAACATTTTTAGAGGTTTGTTTCTAAATGAATAATAATTACTAGGAAGCAATAAGGTATTAATTGAGGAAATTACATAAAATGTATTATTAAACCTCATACACATTGTTTAATCTCTTAGCAGGCAAGCTTTTATTAGTTTAATCAGTCATGTATATAATCACAGATTTTTCTCAAAGTGGTCTGATTTAGCCAAACTTAATCAACAGTTGTAACATTTTAGTTAAATTTTTATCACAGACTCTTCAAACCCTTGGAGGTGGCCTCAGTGCCAAAGGAGATTTAAGGACTTCCATCAAGACACTGCAAAACTGCTGTCTAACACCAGGTACAGAAGTGAAAAATTTCCCCTTTGCCTAGGGGACCAACTCTCCCTCTTTGTTTATTGGACAGAAAGATTGTTGGGAAATGAATTTTGAGTTCCACTGGGATTCCAGGAATAGCTTAGATCAAATAGCAAATAAAATATTAACCTTTAAAAATCCTTGTTACCAGTAATGATCATTTTCTTGTAAATTTTAAAACAATATGGAAGTTGGTGTACTTTACATGTGTGTAATCAAATCAATATTGAAAAAGATGAGCTGTTTCCCAGCTTTAACTTAGTACATGTCCTCTGTATGTAGGATTTTTGGATGCTTTTGCTGACAATAAGGAGGCTGTTATGAATCACGGTCAAAAACTCCTGAAGGTAAAACTTTCAATACTTTAAATTCCAGATGTGTTATTTCTTTTCTCACCTGTTGGAGTAGCCTATTCTAGCTCTTGACTTTGATGGTTAGGTTTTCAAAACTTCAGTCACTAATTGTAACAACCCAGCCACTCGGGGTTCCAAACCAATTTTTTGTATTTAGTAAATTACTTTGTTGAGAATGATTACTGAAAAATCAGTTTACTTCAATGTATTGACTTGACATTTTTGGATGTTCTAGTTCTTGCTGCGAAACAGAGCAAGTAGTACATCTCTTCCTTTACCAGCCTTGGATGGATTCTGTAATACATCTGAGATGAGACTGAAAGTTTTACAAGCACACATAGAGGCACTAAAGGAAAAAGGTACAACATTTAATGTCCATTCCTACAAACATATATTACCAGTACATTTTCATTGATTTTATTGCATAAAGATGTTTGGAATGCTGATTTCTCAACTGCAGCTGCTCTATTTCTACATACAATTCAGTTAAGTCTAATGTTTTAGTAACATTTGCAATAAAATGATTTTTATCTTATCTTGTCAGCTGAAGTAAAGAAACAGGTTCCCTCAGTTGAAGAAGGTGAAGTGCTCAGGCCTTTAATGAAGTGTTACATGACTCTTGAAGTTTCCAGTAACAAGGGAGATATATCCAGGTAGCACAGGCTTTCAGATAGGAAAAGCACTCTTTCTTCAGGTTCTTATCCAATTTTGTTGGTGAAAGGAAACAAACAAAAAGTATAGTTGCATTCTATATTCTGTCTTGTGAATGTTTCAGGTTAACTAATGGGGATGCAAGTTCATACTGGCAGTCAGATGGACCTGCAAGGTCTCACTGGATCAGGTAATGTTCATCCTACTAAACAGGAAAAACTATCATTTTTATTACTGCTGCATTAATGCTGCTTATACTATTTCCAATTTTAAATCCTTGTTATTTGAGGGTTAGTGATGATGCAATGATGAAATCACAGGTTTGATGACCAACCCCTGATGTCAAATGAGGGTTGAGTTTGTTGCTTGAACTCCTGTCAATTAGCCAGGGTTTTATCTAGGGTCTGTTATCTTCCTCAGTCCATAAAACCCAATACACAAAATTTGAATGTGACCTGGAATCAACACAGAAATAGCCAACTCATGAAAGTTCCACTGTAGAATTCCAATATGTTGCTATTTCTCTTCATGTTTTTTTTTTGTTATATTGCCTGTTCTGTAATGTGGTTCAGTCTGTTGTTTCATATTATTAAATATGTGTAGGTGTTAAGATTTAACAAGGGCATCCAAGAATTTCTTGACTTTTGTGGTGTTCTCCTGTTGTATGTTTCAGGTTACGAATGCGGCCAAATGTTGTTCTCAAACAGCTGTCAATAAATGTAGGTTCTTCTGATCAGAGTTACATGCCACAACATGTTGTTGTCACAGCAGGACGAGATGAACAGAATTTGAGAGAAATTAGTGACTGCAGAATTCCAAGGTATTACAAATGAAAGTGTCATCTGTCCTCAATTATATCTTCTTTTTATAACACAAGTTAAAGAGCATTCTCAGTACTGTGAATAAAAACATCTGATTCCAAATTTTGTAATCAAGGAAGGGAAAACTTTTTATAATTATTAGATATAGCAAAACTCAATTCTAAACTGAGAGTTTTATACTGATCATTCTCACTTGAACCAGTATGGTATGTAACAATTACTGTCAAACCAGATGTTGGGGGTTTTTATTAATTAGAATACATTTGGTCTAAGGAAACATTTAAATGCTAGTGAAAGGGGATCTAGCATACTTTTTAAACTGTTTCATCTAGTTACACTACTCACAGTTATATTAGTAATGTTAGAACATTTGACAATCACTGAGAAGCAAACAAACACTACATGTATTTCAGAAATTATGATAAATGAACTTTGAAATTTTCTATTAATTTTAGCCAAGTCAATGGGGATTTTGTTTTAGTAGAAAATGTAAAAATTCCATATCCAGGTGAGTAATAATGAACGTTTGTATAAACACATTTACTAGATAATGAAGTAACATACTCTTCATAAGTTGATTGTTTCATAAAAAGGAATTTAGCTGTTCCTTACTTACCTAAGAACCTCCATACACTTTATTGAAACAAGAGTTGTTGTTTTTTGTGCACATTTCAAGTGATACAGATCAATATTAGAAGATGTCACAGTGATGGTTGTGATACAAGAATTCGTGGAATCAAAGCTGTTGGATACAGGTGACACCTCTTTTTCAACACTAGGAAAGGGAGTTTGACTAATTTTTTCTTTAGAAAATCATTCCACCTTTTCATTCACTCAGCCAGTGCAAATTAATAAACATGATTTTGTTAGCTTTTGTTAACCCATCTCAATGGTTTGGTCCATCATACACATGTAAGGAAAAGCATGTGGTTCACTTATTGTCATATTTTCTTGAAATTTCCAATAATACCTGAAAAGTGTTTCTTAATTGAGAGCATCTTGCATTATTAAGGATTAAAATAAATCATTTCTATAAAGAAATGTACAAGATCTCATTTGCATCTCTCCAGCAGCGAAATGTTATTTAAATATCTTGGCTTACAACTGTAACAGTTTGCTTCAAGTGTCTCTGATGAATTGTATTTCAGAGTCTTAAAAAGTAAAGGTATGAGTGTTGGTGATGCATCGGCAGTGTGGTTCCTCTCAGTTCTTGGAGCTACTGCCACTGCAGCCCTTCCAATGGCTCCTCACCTTAGGGATCTTATCTTGTCTCACACAAAGTAAGTGCTGGTAGTATTGGTATTCACTCATTTAGGGCACTGCTGGCTCAAATGCACTCACAGAATACATTGATTTGACTTACTGCAGGTCAGCATTAAGCTATATGAAGCCAATGTCACTATCGTTAACATCACCAGACAGACCAGTTGCCCTCTCTCAAAATGTTCTTGAGGAGATTGAAAATTTCCTTCATTCTATTGTGAGGTGAGGTGTACATGTATTTTGTTAGTTTTTTCCTTTTTAGATATAGAAATTGGTGTGATGGTCAAAGTATGTCTTTGTTACTCATTCTTCGTGTTCATGTACAAGTAGTTTATTCACTTCTGTGGCAGTTGTGTGACATGCTAGTTTTTATCTCTTTATGTCTTTGTTACTCATTCTTCATGTTCATGTACAAGTAGTTTATTCACTTCTGTGGTGGTTGTGTGACATGCTAGTTTTTATCTCTTATCCTACTCTTTTTGTGGTCTGATGGTCAAAGTATGTCTTTGTTACTCGTTCTTCATGTTCATGTACAAGTAGTTTATTCACTTCTGTGGCAGTTGTGTGACATGCTAGTTTTTATCTCTTATCCTACTCTTTTTGTGGTCTGATGGTCAAAGTATGTCTTTGTTACTCGTTCTTCATGTTCATGTACAAGTAGTTTATTCACTTCTGTGGCGGTTGTGTGACTGATGCTAGTTTTTATCTCTTATCCTACTCTTTTTGTGGTGTCCATTGCAAAGCATTTCCACTGTCTCTATCTAATTATTTCTTTAACTTGTGTTTTCCAGACATGTTCTCTTTGTTAATTTAAATAACAATTAATCTGTGTTATTTTAAAATTTCTTTCAGGTTTGAGGGAGCTATTCAACCAGAGAGTTTAAAAATTTTATTGGAATTTTCTTTAGCACGTGGAAATTTAAAAAGTATTTTTAAAGTTCTTAAATTATTATATGGTGAGTAATACAGGAAATAAATTTTGTTTTCTTTCTTGCTACAATGATGATCATATCAGTGACCTTAGCTGTATTTGTTATTTCATGCACTGAAAATAAAAAGTTGTAATTAATTATCATACTCAATCCAAAAGTGATGAAGTATAATTGTTCATTGAAATAATGTATTTAGGTTTCATTGATAAAATGTCACCTAGCACTGCAGAATAATCCATCTTCAGTGTAGACAACAGATTGATATTTTGCCTTTACATCCTCATAGAAATTGGTTATGAAGATTTTCCTGCAGCAGAAATTGTGAAATCCTTGGAAGATGTTCAACTTAAAGCTACAAAGCAACATGGTGAGACTTCTATCTGACTTTATTGGATTTGGAAATAAGCCAGTGATTAATTTTTTTGGTGAGAATACTGTTCCTAAAACTGGCATTTGGTGTAAACCATAACTCAAAGACACCTTACATACAGTGGGCAAGTTTATAGTGTTACAAATAGGCATTTAAGCAAGAAAATGTTTGTCTTTTTGTAAATGTAGATTTTATTAGTTGTAAATTGTCTTACTGCTTGTCTGTTTACTTCCCTTAGGTGCAATTTTAAAGATGTCCTTGTCATCTTGTGATGGGGGTCACAAAGACAACCTCTCAAAACCAGAAAATGTTTTAACAGACAACTGGTCTTCTGAAGGTAATTCATCTTCTCTCTGTTCTCCAAGCTCAATTGTTCTTATCTAGATATTTTATTTAAAAGGTTTAATAACAGAGTAAGCAATTTATTTCAGTACATATATAGCAGCATTTGTTCTCTATGGTGAATATGCTGCCAATATGTAAAACCTGTTTTTCTTTTTTCAAGCTTTCTTATCAGATTCTGGAAAGACAAGAGTGTCAATGATGTTTTCAAGTGCTTCATCAGTTCGTGTAAAATTAACAAGATTAATCATCAAGGTAAGCTACAAGTTAAAGTACAGTGTATGATATTTGTCATCCTTGAACCTTAGAGCAACACTATAATGTTTTGATGCCTTGCTTTGTTAAATTTAAGGGAAGGTTTGATTGCTTTAGCATGCAATGAATATGTTTCATTATATAGGTGTCCAAAGGAGCAATTGGACCTTCGCATGGCTTGGTTTTTGTGCTGGATGACTTTAAAAGGTACATAATGAAAAGAGGTTTTTGCAAGCTTTCTATTCCTAACTAGTTTTAACTGTAATGAAACCTACAAATTAATCACCAAAAAAGGCAACATTTAAAATAGTTGACAAAGGAAGTCACTTTGGAATTATGCCTTCCTACTGCACAGAGACTCCAACTGTGTTACAATATCCTTTAGGTAATCTTGAGTCACTGGGCTCAAGAATGACTAACCATTGATCTTTCTACACCTCAATCGGTTTTATTTGTGAAAAAGTTACTTCACTTTTTGTCCATCTGTATTATGTGATATGGAGAGTGTCATGATTGGTGATAACTGAGACTTTATAACAATATTATTCCAATTAAAATGAATGAGTAAAAGAAGAATTATTGACAAATAAAAGTTGGTAATAGTTTAACAGTAATTTAATGGAGGCATCATTTGTCAGGGTGATGGGGGGTCAATTGAGACTGAAAGATAGCCTTTACCAAAGTATTGATGTTATTTCTTTTGCTTCAGAAATGAAAAAGAGAAAGAACAAGAAGAAGGAGGAGGACATGAAACAGATTTATTGAGCAAATACAATGACTGGACCAAAGCTAAATACTCTGAATATGTTGCAAGGTCTGTTTAGATCCTAAAGTTGTACAGTTACAGAGGTTCACTAGTATCTAACTTCATGTGTTCAGGGTGTCAACTTTTTTATGAAATGTTTTGTTCATGACAACATAGAAACAACATTAATTAAAAATGCAATTGTTGTTGCTTCATTTATAGTTGTAAGGGCAAATCAGAGTTTGGTAATGATGAGCCAGTTGGTTTTTTCACCACAGAAGAGGACTGGTATGTTTAATTTTATGATTTTCTACAAGTACTTGTGAGTTGACAGAACAAAGAAAATCATTTAGTGTACATGCTAGCTAAACATGCTTATAGTGTGTATCTCTCTACCATTTTAAAAGACTTTGTCTCATATGTAGATTTTTTTTCCTTTTAAGACTTCCTTGTGTTCTGTGGTAATATCTTTTCTCTGCATCATTTTGAATGCCATGTTTCATATGGGATCATTGAATTACATAATGAAAGAAAACTGTAGATACAGTGATTTATTTCCTTTGACTTTTCAGGGATGAGGTGGAAGTTCACGTCGATAGAATTGTGACTGGGAAGGTATTGTCTGCTGATCATAAGCTTTTGGTTTTTACTCTGGATGATTTTAATCACCATCTCAGCATCAAGACTGAGACAGTTTCACAGATAAATTTCTTTTAACCTTTCAATAAACAGCAATAAATGGTGATTGAAACTATTTTTGAAGGCTTTTATTTATTTTTATTATTGTTGTTTACTGCAGTATGTTGTAGTCAAGTTTTTAGGAGCAAGGAAAGAAAGTGCTGAGAGGATAGGAGTGTTGGGAGTCAACTTCTTTGGTTATGAAGTCAAACCTGACTGTCCACTGAGTGATGAGTTGAACTTGGTAATGTGAATATCTCTTTTGAATTTATTATTAATGTTTGATAACAAAATTTCGGGCAAGAATAACAGGTCTCCCAGTTAATGAGTAACTTCACTGGTAAGAGTATCACAGTTAGGTTTGATTTGTCTAATTTATCTTCTTCTTAAAGAGAAATTCTTTTTAACATTTTTTCCAGAATGAAGTTGCCCCTTTACCTTCAAGCAACATAGTGGAAGGTTCAACTTTGTTCATTAGAATCTTGTTATTTCTTGATGAAATGGCAAAGGACCAGGTAGACAGCAGAAGATTACAAACCTTATTATTTTTCAAATTGCTTCTTGTGTTTCCTGACAGATGATTTTATGCAATATAGTCGTTATTAAAGATTAAATTTAATTAATTTGGTATACTTTCAGTTACATCTTATATTTTACAGATTCACCTTAAATCAAGACCGAAAAATCCCCCTCTGTATAAAGAAAAGGTATGTGCAATGTGACAGCAGTGACCAAACAGAAAATGAGTTTGGATATATTTATAAATGAGTAGTGATATATAAAATTCAGATTCAAACAGGCTTAGACCTAGATTTTCAGTGTAACATGAGTTTGTTTTGTGTGTAATATTTCAGGAGGGTCAGCTAGAGATGAGTAGTGTGAGTCTTGAACTGGTCTGGGATGTTTACACACTTGTAACACGCAGGTAAAGTACATTGTTAACCATGTGCCATTGGAACAGTTGCCATAAAAACGCATGTGTATTTCAAGAAACATCACATATTGTGTCTCTTCACAGGGGAGTAAAGCACAAGAAAATCATAGCATCTTGCCTGCTGCTTCTTCGATTGTTTTACCAAAGCCTCCCTTGCTTAAAGTCCAACCTTAGAGAACTGGCAGCTGACTCTTCTGATAAGACAGCATTTGAAAAGGTGATAGCCGCGTCAGTAGTTCATTCCCTTGCATGTAAATGTGGTAATAATGAATATTGCTTTGGTTTTCTCAGCAACAAGAACTGTCCTCCAAAGTATTTGCCCACTTATGTGACGTTGTGGATGATAACGAAGGGTACTACGATGAAAAGATTCATCAGATTTCAAAACTGATTATCTTAGAAGGTAACTCTACGGCTAACTTCCCACAGCGCAACACTACCAGTGTAGATATCATATCTGTACGTTATTCTATTTCTAAACTGGTCTTTATAAACGGACTTACGTATGATTTCTAATTAGTATTTCTCTCAGTTACGAAAAATTGTCAAAGTTAAGTCCTAGAGCATTCTATAGAACAGTCTAGAACCCGAAGTCATCCAGCTGTGACCTTCTTGTATAAGAACATTCTGGAACGTTCTGTCTCTTATTTAATTACTCAGATTTAGAAACCGTGTTAATCTACTAAATTTAGTTCTTTAGAGAAGTTTCTAGATCCTTGGACTTTATGTATATAATAGCGATAGTTTCATTAAAAAAAAACAGAGAAGTGTGAAGAAGCTTAGTGCTGTAAAGTCGAGAAGCCAACTGCGTGGAAATAAATCAGTTTGTTGCTGATACCGACAACCCTGAGTTTTGTCTAGGAACAACCCTGCTCTACATTGACACTCGTAACACTCCCAGTTTGAAATCATGTTGATAGAAATATCACTTTATCTGTCCTTGAAACAGGAGCAGAGATTTTCTTCCCAGACTCGAAAACAAGGCGGAGTCACTTGTTGTCCATGGTGGATCAAGTGATGGAAGAAAAGAAGGCGGCATCTCTGGGACTCACATTTGAGTCACTCTGTAGATTTTTCAGTAATAAAGATGCCAGTGGTCTTCTTGGACTTCCCGATATTGTGACAGAGGTAGTCGAATTAGGTTTCAACGAGCTGGTAGTATTGGGTTAGGATGAGACCAAGTAGAATCAATCAGTAACATGAGTTGATAACAAATCTCTAAGTTAAGAAATTAGGAGAAACTCTTTTAATGAAAAACCCCTTGGTTTTTTCAACGTTTTTCAAAAAGGAGGAAAAAGGAAAAATTAACTCAAAATGAAAACACGATTGTGGGTGATAACGTGATCAGTCGATACAAGGGGAACCAATCATCTAGAATTGAAAGAACTTCAGATCTGCAGTATTATACTAAATGAACCGTCTACCTAGAAGGACCATCTTCAATTAGATTGACACACCCAGCAGCAAGTACGTTAACATTTGGTTGTCCAGCATATGCATGCAGTCGGTTAAAATGCTACAAAAAACAGTTTCTTCTGTCATATCTAGAGAGGATTTGACTGTGGACAAGTTCTTGCCGTCATGACAACGTTGTTGTCTGTGGCTTATCAAGAGGTGTGTTAAGATCTTATCTGTGCAATTTCATTTGTATTTCTGTCGCCTTGTTCCACTTACTTGCACTTTTCAAAATCTGTTTTCATAGCAAACCTTTTCTCTTAAATTTTACATTCAGAGCCTGAACTGCGTGACAGCAGCAGATGATGGAAACCAAAGCGAATCGACATCCAACCTTGTTCAGCTGTTGTGTGCAATGCAAAGGAGTCTGTTAACATGGTGCAGTACACAAATGAAATCTGGGAGTTCCTTTGGCCAAAATGTCGCCACTGATCTTATAATAGAGTGTAAGTTTTACATGTCAAGATTATCAAGTGCATGTTGTAGTGAATACTGCACACGTTTATTAAACGATGTAAAATTTGGTAAGATAATTTGGTTTGATGCGTTTGTGGAAGTCTGATCTTGCATTTTGTGTTTTGTTGTTCTAGATGTTGGTATTCTGGCCAACAGAGTGTTCATGTCACTACAGGCTGTGAATGACGCTTCAGACCAATTGGTTGTAATAGACAGACTTGAACATTCGTATGTCGCGGCAGCCATGAGACAGCTGGTGAGTTTTGTATGGGTTTCATACTGTCATCGTAGTCTTGGCATAGAGCTTCGTTTTCATATTACATAAGATTCATTTGACTTGATATAATAATCATTATATTTATTGTATTTGTTGTAGGTTTTGTTTCTTAATCTATTTACAAACGTGGATACCATTTGTATGCCAGTACTAAGACATCTACAGCCAGTTTCTCTGGAGTTGAAGAAGTGTTCAAACAAGTATCCACAGCTGTTCTTCAAAGTAAGGATTTTTGAAACATCCCGGCTAGTTTATGCAGGGACCGCGCAGCAAGTTTTTGAGACGGGGGGGGGAGGGGGCTATTTTTGGCTCCGTTATTTTTAATAATTTATTTTTATTTTTGCAAAAAAGTGGGGGGGGGGGGAGGTTAAGGCCCCCCCCCAACCCCCAACCCCCAACCCCCAACCCCCAACCCTCCCTCTCTGCGCGGTCCCTGCATAAGTGTTTTAGATTGTGATTGTTTTGTTTAATTCGTAAATACTTTTTCAATACAAACTTAAATAAGCGCTTAAAAAATTCGGAAATCAAATACTCTCATACTTTTGAAAGACTCGTTGTCATAAGCAATAGATTTAATTCAGATTTCTGATACTTTGTGTTTGGTGAGTAATCTTGATTGCTTGAATTTGTTTCCATCAGATTGATTCTGAAGAATGGAACAAGACAGTGGGTCAGACTGTACTCAGAACATGGCAGATGGAATCTGCACATAATTATGAAAATAACCTGGATGTTAAAATGGTGTGGATTTGAACATTTGTGTACAGCTCTTTATTGTTGTTTTTCTTTGCTCCTTTTGTCATTTTCACTCTTGTGTTAAACTCCTATGTACTCAGTATCGCCATTTTCTTAATTGTTTCAGGTCTTTAACTGTCCTGGCTGCTCGGAATTTACTGTTGACTTTGATGCGCGCTGTGAAACTGAAAGAAGGTTAGATTTTCTTAGTGCACTCATAGATTTGAATTTTGCGCTCGTTTTGTTGAAATTGCGAGATAAAACCTACAGATTTAATTTTTTTAGTAAGAAGGCTCGTCAACATAAATGTTAGTTTTTATGAAATCAATTTAAGAGTTCGACTTCGATGTCTTGCAGATATGATTACTTGGAATTTACAGATTCAAATGGTAACAAGAAACGCTTTGATCAGAAGGTTGACACTGAGAAGTGGCCAAAAGTGAGTGACAAGATCTTTTCTGTGGTTCCTTTCTGTCTATATCAGTGGCAGCTATTCGGATTAGTCTGCCAAATTTTAAATGTCCGCCCTTTTCCGCGTATTTAAGACTTTTTTCCATTTCTCAGCGTTTTGATTGTTCAAATACAGTCTCTTCATCAGCCAACTGTTTTGTTTGTTTGTTTGTTTGTTTGTGCAGAGTTATACATTCAAAGCCGGAAACCGCTTGCTTTTTAATTTCCATTCAGATGGCAGTAATAACGAATGGGGATACAAATTCACGGTAATTAAAATGATGTCAAATTTCATCCTATTCTTTCCCTCCCATCCCCTCTCCCCATAGTAATCGATAGAAATATTCTGAATTTCGTCAGGTGACTGCAAAAGGTTCACCAGATGTGGCTCTATCGTGGATTTTCGACCTGCAGCTTGGAATGGCTCGTCTGTTTGGTCAGCTGTGCAGTGCGGCCTTGGATAGTAGGAAAGGTAGACATGTATAAATGACCGATATTTTAATTAGATTCTTAAAAAGTCTTATCCAATCAAATTCCTACTACCAGTCAAAATTTCATTTACCAGAGCTATCAAGCGTAGTTCATTTATCAAGTTAATTGTACAAAACAGGACCCGGTTCTTCAAAGCTGGGGTAAGATAACCCAGGGTTGGGGTGAAATCTGATCAGTTAAAAATTCAGTATCATTCTTTTCTGTACAATTTAAAGATTGGATGCTCTAAAAAGAATAGAGAAAATTATCTGAAAAAAGTTTTTGAACAAGCGAATAAAGGAACCCAGATTAAAATTTGACCCTGAGTTGGCGCTAATCGGCCTTTGAACAACTGGGCCCAGTAAATTAGAATGAACTTTGTGGGGAAAAATACTGTTTCACTCAACTATCATCTTCATTCTCGAAATAATATTTCCATTCCAAACTGTCTACAATGTGGTCAATTGACGGTGAAATTTATCTCATTTAGCCTCCCCAACTCTTTCGGATGTTGACAATGAAGAAGAAACTAAGTTGCTACAAAGCGAAATTTGGACAACACTTTTCCGTGGTGGATACATGACAGGCAAGCTGCAAAGATCTCTCTCTGGTCATCATGTGAGTCATTTTCAGTTTATTTATTGCTCACTGAACTTTTATAACCCTTAAGTATTCATGACATGACCACTTTCCTCTGCTTGTTTCATAGGCAACAACAGCTTCTTCAGTAGAGAATTCCGTCAACTCTTTTTTGCACGGATTTGACGGTGGAGATAATGGAGCTATCGAAGAACTAATTAATAGGTTGGTTTGCGTTTAAATGCCTCGACAATGTGGTAATGTTTCAATGCGGTAGCTTACGCTAAACCGTTCCTGTTTATTGTCACGCTCTTTTTGAAGCATGCCGTCTGACGTCTCCTTTAGGTGTCGTGAAAAGGCTCCCGGTCCATTCATCGGAGGTCCCCTGGTAGACCAGGCCGTCAAATCTGCTTTTGCTGCCCTTATTTGGCACTCGCAGGAGTTAAGGGACCAGATAGTTCTATTTGGTGAGTAGAACTGTCAGCACTGCATGTTTCTCTACAAAGCAGTTTTTGTTTTCAAACTTCAGTGCTTTTAAATTTTTCGCTCAGTTACCTATAGGGAATATTTTAAATTTTCAGCCAACAACACTCCTCCAGAATCTGTCCCAGAAGGCGTTCAAGAAGCTTATATAACTGCTGAGTCTCTTAGGCGAGGATTGGTAAGTTTATTTTGGTATTTCAATTCAATCTTTCGACGTGGAGGATACTGCTGTTTGCTATTACACCTCCGTTACACCTCAGTTCTTAACCTCTTATTTTCGTCCTATTTTGTTGCAAGGTGGATCGTCGCCAGCGTCTGATTCTGCAGGCAGAAGAGGAATCTAGTCAGGACAGCAATTCACTTCAAAAAATCAATCCTGACTCGCAGGGTATGTCAGGGTGTCTACAATGCTGTAAATCATTTTTGACTTTGTGTTTATGTTTACTGAATTCCATCTCCTGTATAGAGTGACAACCTTGTCTGTATTAATCGATGTTTCGTGTTTTGTTTCAGTGATTGCCTGCAAAGAAAAGGCGCTGTTTCTTCTCAAGTTTGCAGGGCTGCAGAGGATCACTGACAAAACCTGCGAGGTACAAGAACAAATCGCCACGCATGTCCTAGTCCATAAAAATAGACCTTTTCTTTAGCAATCTCTGATACGTGTAAATTCAAACTCGTTCATACATTGTAGGTTACTGCCTGGCAAGTTTCGGCCTCTGTTTCGTTTGGAAGGAGCAATCGACTTTGCACGAAACTGTTCAACATGCAAAATATTTATATTCTTTTGCAACTTCAAAATTTTCGGTGTTTTGTTTTGTGAGGTGTTGGTGTTAATCTTGCGATGGTTTTATGGCACTTGCACAGGGGAGAGAAAACAGACGATCCAAGTGGCTGAACAGAAAATCGTCTTGGCAGAGAACATCTGGCGAGCACAGTGGGAGCATTTTGTCAGGACCTCGACAGGTGAGAAATCTGCACAGTCTGCTAAATTATTGAATCAGTTTACCTTATCTTTTTGGATCCTGTTTTCCTCGCAATTTACTGAATTTATTTATGGATACACAATAAAAGCTTTTCCTGGCGTCGCAAAGCTTGAAACAAAAGTATTATTGTTTCCGCCAGAGAACCCTGTCCATCGAAGAGATCAAGACGATAGACAAGCATCCAGCATTCAAACTTATCCTGGACTTTGTCACAAATGATTCCTATTCTCATGAAAGGTATGTTACTGGGGCTTGGGTCAGCTCAGGCTGTACAGTTATTCCTGTTTCCATCAGCTTTTGTTGTTTACATCTCTGGTTGCAGCACGGGTGCCAATTGGTAGGGCTACTCTAGTGCTTTAATTTTGATCTTTATTTCACCTTAATTTTTCTGTTCTGTTGAAGAATCCAAGCCCTACTGCAGCAGAGGGTGAAACATGCAAACAATGTGGCCGACATTTATCTCTTCGCTGCGGATTTTCTTCGCATTTCTTCGGAAACAGATCTTGTCCAGGTGATTTCTTTATGTCTCAGTTAAAAAAAAAAAAGAGAGAAGACACTTCTTTCCTCAACCCATCCAATATCTAATTCTCCCTGGAGCATCCCTCACCCATCAAGCCTGAGGTTTTTTAAAGTCGAATGTCAGGTCACCTTTATTTGAAAGCTTCAAATTTTATCAGTAGACCCAAAAGGTTGACTGAAATAAGTTATTTTGATAGCTATTTTATGTGAACCTGGGCCCGAACTTGTTTGAACCTGTTACATAGGACCACGGACACTTTACATTACTTTAACCAAGGATGTTAAAATTCGTTTCATCTGTTTTTCACTTTACAATAGCTGTATTAGTTTTTAAAAAATCTTTATTGTCGAGCTTCCTGAATTTTTTTTGTTTGTTGTTTTCTTAATCCACTCAGGCCCCAGCCGTACTCTTCTTGCAACAGTTCTTGGCTTCTCAAAAGTTCTTTCCGAGGTAAGACTCGCTGTTTTGATAGAAACCTTGACTGAAGTATCTGTGCACTATGAAACATTAAATGTATCACTTGTTGCAAGAGAATAATACTGTTTGTTGTAGTAATCCCGGTTTTTTTAAAAAGACACTTAATTAACGACCGTTACAAATCAAACTCGCGATACGGACTAACTCGTAATAACTTAGGAACACCATAGTTGTTTACATGAAATTTAAATATTCCTCCTGAGCTTTGCGAAACATTGCTCTTTCACTTTCAAACGGCCTCATTAGTTACATTACAACATGACATCTCACTTTTATTTGTTTTCACGAACACTCTATACATTAGACTTGCTCAAAACAAGCAAATTTTCTAAAGGAGCAGCTGCGAAGAGAACTGGTGATTAACATTTCACCGGTGTGCATTCTGGGTCAGTTGGAGCGATCGTGGAGTGAAGTTTTTTTTTTTATTTGGTAGACACTATGCGGATAATCTTGATGGTTGTGGGTTACATCTGGAGAATAAAGTCCGCCGAGCGTACTATGCGCTGGTTAGAAGATGTCTGGAGGGAGTCAAGTCTTACCATACACAAGCTTCAATTCGTAGGTATGATCACTAAACTTTAAAAGGAAATGAAAGACGCTATGGTCGTGTCACGATGGACTGTGAAAAGAAGGGCAACGAGGAAAAGACTCCCCTGGCTTTGGTTAGATTCAAGTTACACGAGACCTAAACCGTTTGTGTTTCATTGTTTTTTTTTGTGTGTGTGTGTGTGTGTGTGTGTGTGGTCTTTATTTTTTTTTTTGTAAAGAGCTGCAATGTTCAAAACGTTTCAAAGAAATTGATTTCGTGATTAGGTGATATTTTGTGTGTTGTGTCTTATTTCAGACCGAGTTCTGCTGCATTTGAATGTCTCCGAGCTTTTGTTCTCCATCTACTTGATACTGACTGGAAGGTTTGTGATTTTTGGATTTTCTTAAAAGTCCGCGATCTTTGTACGTTTTCATGAAGTTCTTATGATATTCTTTTGTGTTTGCTTATCAGGGTTACGATTACACTTTTATTCTCGATGTTCACCTCCCTGAGTTCCTTCTGGACACTGCAAAAGGTGATTTGCGATCACTTTCTACGCGCTCAAGATTCTGCCATTAACTTTGTGACTCGTATAAATAGAAGCTGAACAACGCTTTTCCCGAGGCTGAAGTATCTCTTGAGAAACTTACTTAATGTTTGAATGGAAAACTCTGATAGAATACGGATATGTTGTCTCGATATTATATTATCTTGCATGAGCTTTCAACGATATACCTGAAATTTTTGCAAGGGCCAATGGAACGTTGCCAAACGTTCTTATTTATGTATTTGTTTATTTATTTTTTAATTTCAATTTTGCTGAGCATAGCATAACCTCATTTTTAATTGATTTACTTTATAGAAAATGATGGTACAGGTTTTTCTTAGCAATTCATTGTGCTGTGTGTATAACATGTGTTCTCAAATCCTTGTGTAGCGACCGTTTTGGAACCTAAACAGGATGTGAAGGATATGAATGAACAGCAAGAACTGGATCATTATGAAGAAGGAAATGGCTGGCTACAGGAGGCTAAACGAGACATATCTTGGTTCTCTCGTCTGCAGAATGAAGCACAGACAGATCAGGAACGACGGGTTAGTGTACTTTGAAAACCACCAAACAGAATCCCTTTATGACTACATACATTTTGCCCCTGTGACGTCCCTCTCTCTCTGCTTGTTTCGTTTTCAATTTTCTTAATTTTTGGCTTTCTTGGTTGGTTTATTTCTTTTTTACTGTAGTTAGCTCTCTTAAACATTCATAAGAAAGTGTTTAGACGCGCAGATTGTTAATTAGTAGTTACCATAAAATTCGCTTTTTTCCCCTCAGAGAATGCATCTATTTGTGGCACGTTTCTCAGATATTCTTGATGTGTCAATAACCTGTGATGGCTGTGATGTCACCCTGTCGGGCAGGAGATACCGTTGCCTTAACTGCATGGATGTTGACTTGTGTAATACGTGTTACCTAAGTGAGTGAATATCGGGCTTCATGTAATAGCCCTTCCTTCGTAACATACATATTTAAGATGTTCTTCAAGACGTGAACCGGTGTCTTTTGAAGCCAACATGATTTATTTTAGTTCAGTTTCGCCAGGTATGTGATTGTGTTATAAGCTGAAATTCACTTGCACTGCAATTTTTGTTGCGATGGAAGTCGGATTCTTATCAACAATTGTTTCTTCCTTCATACTTATCTTTAAATTGTACTGCGCAGGTGGAGTGAAGCCCGAAGGTCATACAGACTCTCATGATGTTATTGACATGAGGTTAGTGATCATTACGTGATCCTATTATTGGCACAGGACAACCATTTTTAAATGGAGGAAGCATTATACTGAACTCTTTATTGCAAAGTTATACGTCATATATCTTTACCTTCACCATTCTGTGCAGCCTCTTGCCATACATATCCCTATTCTCAGTGCTTGGATTAAGTTTGATCCAAGGCGAATTGATACTCAATTTTATTTTAGTGATAACGCGATATTTTTTTCTCAAGCTGCCAGCAGCAGCTATTGAATGACGAACCAAGGTGTGCTGAATTTTGCGTGAAGAGAATCAGCGAAGACAAAATATTTTAACTAAAAAATTAACATTTTACTCTGAGGTTAATGAAGTATAAGTGTTACGTGAGCAGACTCAGATTTTGGTAATGTTTTATTTTTCAGATTCAAGTGTGACGAATGTCAGAGTTTTATCGTCGGAACACGGTTCCACTGCAATGAATGCACAGACTTCGATTTATGTTTTGGTTGTCATTCATTTGGCAAGTTCCCACCGAGGTAAGTTAATTCGTCATGTTTTAACTTATTATGTCATCTACCAAAATAGAGCTGATAATCATGTCTACCAACTGAAATGATAACTATGTTTTCTCCCAGACACTCTGCGACCCACAAAATGACCAAATTTCCACTTAAGACAGGTGAGGTAGAATTTTTAACGTTTGAAAACGTTCAAAGTCTAACAATCTGGTGTGGATATGTTCAATTTTTGTCAGTAATAAAGAATGATTGCTTTAACTTTTTTAAGGTTCACTTCTAGACACGAGTGCAAACGATCCAGCGAGCCGTGTACAGCTGTACACTCATCATCACGCTTGGCTGCAGTTTACCGCGTTGGCTCTTACTTTGGCAAATTTTATTAATGAGCCAAACAAGTCTGGTAAATATATTTTTCTATACATCATTCTGTAATCAGTCGTTCTTTGAGTTTCTAAGTTTGTTACTCACAAGTAGTTTACTTCATTTCCACTACATGTTTGTGAGACTCGTATCACAGATATAGAGTACAATAAAATGAACTGGAATAAGGTTTTGTGAGAATGTACCCCGTCTGAACGTCTGTTTGCAAGTACGCGATGTTACATATACAAATCCTTTCTTTCCATCCTGGATCCGCCATGGCTTCTGTTAATGATGAGTATTGCAGTTAAAAGTATTTTATTTTAAGTTGTACGAAGAAGATCAACAGAGGAAAGTAAAATTTTTGTTTTTTTAACTTGTTTGTTTGTTCATTTAGTTTTATTTTGTTAGTTGTGAGTTTAGATTATCTCCGTACCGCTGGCCATCTTCACATGGACTGCCTGTCTTTGGTGACTAAGTGCCTAAGCCATGCCTGCTTTAAAGCACAGACCGGTATGTAAATGTTACGTTGGAATGAATCTCACCTTAGTTCACTTAAATTTCTGTTTAACCCTTTAACTCCCAAGATCTCATTAGTAATTCTCCTTACTGTCTACCATATAGTTCTTGTGATGTTAGTATTGCGATTTGGAATTGGATCATTGATATTTTCCCTTATTCTCATTACTTGTCTGCTTGACATTGTACTGATGGTGAAAGGAGAAATTCTGCCCAGGTCACTAGTGGGACTTAAAGGGTTAAACACCCGCATGGTAAAAACAAAAGGAAAGGATTTTCTCGACAATTAGTTTCAAGTAGCCCCACTCAAACTTACCTACAAGTAACGTCTGTAGTAAGATTTTTTGTGACATCAACCTCTTGGGTTGTATTAAAACCTTAATGCCAAAAGATCCTGACTTGTATCTCTGTGTCCACCAGTGTTTTTTTTTTCTTTTTTCGCGTAGTGTGGCATTTATTATGTTTTCATCTTGTAGGTGAGGATGGCACGGAATGTGGGGCATCCTCTGGGAAGGAAGTTGTTTCTGTTTCTGCTCATGAATCAATTCCAGAAGGAGAGAGTACACATGACGTTGAAGGAGCGGCGACCATAAATACGGCTGCTGTAGCTACCGCTGTCGCTGCTGCTGCATCTGCTGATGTTATGGCGATAGATAAGGATGCATGTCGATCATCAGGAGATGAACCTCACCAAACTGAAGCCAAAGATCATAAGGATACGGCTGCTGTAATGGAAGAAAAAGTACTTACGGAAGGAATTTCTGAAGTGGACACAAACACAGCAAGTGGTGATGGGACAAATGAAGGTGTGGTGATTAACGAAGGGCCTTCATCTGAGAGTAAAGTGGAAGGATCTGCTACACGGCAAGACATAATAACACAAACCATTGAAGATGTTGAAACATTGTTTGCCAGCAAAACGCACGAAAGACTATTAGGACTTCTTGGGGCTGTTCTTCCGCAGGATTCAAAGGTGCAAACATGATGTTATATCTATTGGGTTATCTTCTTAGAGAAAGGAACTAGCTACTAAGAATCGGAATACTTTTAACTCGTTGATCAACGAATGCTTCTTGATTTTTATTTCGCTGAAGAGTTTGATAGTTAATTACCTTTTTCTCGTAAAACGTTTGTGCCTGCAATCGTTAATCATTCTTCACCATTGGCGCAAAAAGCATTAATGATTTAGTTTTATTGTTTCTTATGTTATCAAGTCGTAAGAGGATAAGAGTCACTGATGTAACTGGGATAAAAATATACTCTGAATTTTCTTGTTATGTAATCGCTGTATGTTTTTTCCTCTCCTCAGTTCAATCGCTGGACATCTTACTGCTCTGGAGTTGAAGAGTTTATATCGGACAAATTTCTTCCAACGTTGTTTAAGATTATTAGGTGCGAGCCATTTTTAATTCTCGTCACGAGAAGATTGAGAAAAGTAATGCTGAAATGGTGTTGTTTTTTTTTGAGCAGGGACGGCGAATGTGACGACAAAACGAAAGCTCTTGCCCTTGGAATTCTTGGAAAGTTTTTGCAGTGCACCAGCCCTGTGGTGAGTGTTGTTTCTTTTAATGGGTGTGTTTGTTTGCCATTTGAGGCTGCGTTTCCATGTTGTGATGATTGCAGTGTACACTCCACCAAACAAGCATTCTTTACTTTGTAAGTAAATTCTTTTAGATATCTCCCAGAAGACACAAAACAGAGATATCGCCAGGCAAAGTTTTTGCCACGTCCCACTAAAGGGTATATGTTGTTATAACCACAGTGAGGGTTACAGCACCACCTACCCTTTTGATTCATTGTATTTTATCCCAGTGTGGTAATGTGTTTTATCTTGGTGATTCTGACTTCTGCGTTATCGATAATTGGACAGTCTCCATTACTGACTGAATTATTTCTTACTGTGGTATTCAGGTGTCTGATCGTGGTGTATCGCTCTTTTACACTTTACCTGTCAAGACGGAAAGTGAGATCAGCAATAAAGAGGGATCATCAGGAAACGCCACTGTTGAGTTTCTCTTTCACCTTGGAGCAGAGTATTTAGCGAGGTGGGTATTATCATTTTGATGTATCAAAATGAAAATCATAATCACAGAGTGATGAACATATATATATATATATATATATATATATATATATATATATATATATATATATATATATATATATATATATATATATAGGAGCGGAGCGTTCTCTTTAACTGCCATCTTTCACCCAGGCCAAACAAGAGATTGAAGGAAATTCCTAACTGCTTTTGATTTACTGTTACCTCAAGGCTTCGAAATGGTATATTTTCAATCTTTGGCGAACTCGCTTTGTTATTATTTTCTTTGGATATAACGAAAGAGGCGAAAGGATTAACAATCGAATTTGTCCGTTAATTTGTTTGGTTGGTTTGTTGCAGATCTGATCTTAATGCGTCCTCGTGTATGGCATCCACATTACAACAATTGGCAAGTTCATCTCACTGGCAGCCAAGTGTAGCAGATTATGTTGGAATGTGTCTGGAGCGTTTGGCTCAACCGACTGAGGTAAAAGATTCACAAAGTTTTCGGCCCTCAAGTAATGTAACGTTTTTATGCTAAAAATTTGCTGATTTTCAAGTTATCCTACTTATTTGTTTGCAGAACGTAGATTTAAGTGCATTGTTTGGACTGCTTGTCTTCGCAAGATTTCCTGATGTAAGTCTACTTTACTTGAAGGGCGATAAGTTGGGACAATAAGTACAACTTTTATATCAAGACTGGATGAGAAGTGACTGACGGAGGGGAAGCTCGATACTGGTTCAACAGGGCTCTTAAGCGTATTTTCTTTTATTATTGTCATTTCAGTTTGTTCGTATGGGGTCCGTGGTTGAAATGAAGGATCCAAGTGGAGAGAAGCGGAGAGTGGTTGTGTTCAAATATTACCTTGATAAAGGAAGTGTTACAGTAATTGATGTCAAATCTCGTAAAAGGAAAACGGTAAGAAACTCTTCTCACTTGTTCTCGTACCAAACACTTCGCTTTGACGCACAAATTTTTATTCATTAACAGGTCAAGGAGCACCTTTTAGAAGAATCCTCTTCTCTAAGTGAAACTTTCAAGACTTCAAGGTTTTCTGTTCTTCTGGACATCGTCGTAAAAATTCTTCATCTTCTTAAAGATAGTAAGTCTTCAAGCCTTCACATGCAATTGCTCTTTAGGTTAAGTTCTGTAGTTGGCGCTGCATTTGTTGGAGCCACTTTCAACCAAGGAACCTTCCAATCTAAAGAATTTGGTTTTTTTTTTTTTTTTTAACAGAAAAGACTGTTCCTGTGGAGAGAATGTGGGTTCTATATCTTGGACTGAAGGGCCTACTTGGTAACATTAAGGTATTCTGATATTTAACACGTTTTAATTTAATTTAAATGAATATGAAGGAATGTGCTGACCCAGTCAATCGATTTTGAAACACGTTAGTCAGGGAAGAAGTCGTGTCTTTCGAAATAATCTTGCGCCAACATCTGCCACAAAGTAGCTCAGTTTGGGAAGTTTCTATTATTATAGTTTAGAGAAGCACTATCTACAGCTTGATTAGAACTCGTAGCAAAAGCATCGAATGCATAATTGTTTCCGTTTAGGTATAAAAACTCTCATAATTTTCCAGGCAAATTCAAGTTTAAGTCTGAATTCAGAGATGGTGGCCAGTGGTATCGTTCCTTTGCTTGTTAATATCGCCTGTCAAGGGACTACATTCAGCAGTCAGTGGATTTTACGAGATTTGGAGGCGAGTATAGCCATTGGCAACAATCATTTCTTCAGAGCGTTCTACTACAAATTACAAAAAAGCAATATACAGTTGCTAAAAAGACATTTTTCTCCATCTTAAAAACACAATGGGCCGATTATTTTAACGAAGTTTACACAGTGTTTACGAAAATCGTAGTCTAACCATTGTTTAAAACATAAAAACCGATTATTTATACGCTGTTTTACCTCAACGGTGTTAAGATCACGTCTGAACACCGACTGGAGAACTATAGCGAGTTAGACCTACTCGCAGGCAAGGTAACACGCAGTTTACTGGGCGTGGGTTAGGGGGGGAGGGGAGCAGATATAGCACAGTGATGAGTATGCTTGTCCCCATCACTCAGGTTCGGGTTTGTTTGCTGGAGTTTCTCGTCAATCTTGATTGCTCGGATGTTTATCTTTAGATACTCCGGTTTTCCTCCCTCCCACAAACCAACACTCCGAGTTCCACTTCGACCGCTGATAACAGTGGACTTAGAACCACCTCGTGAATTTGCCAAAATTTCATATCCCTGTCATTTATCTGTTTTGTTATCACTGTTATTCATTCTTATGGTTTAGATAGTGACATTTTCTGCTGAATGAAGCCAGCCTTTTTAATACCAGCGGAATTCTAATCCAATTGCTATCTGTTGTCACTAAAACAGGTGTTGTCTCTCAAATTGTACAAGTCAGAGCGATTCACCACACCATCTCCATCTAAACCGGCTGAAGAAGATAAAAGTAAAACGACATCGAAGACTTCACAGGAAGCTGAACTAACAACAAATGATACCTCTGCAACGGTAGAGACAACAAAGACAAATAATTCAGTGAAAGAAGAAGAAGAAGGCGGGGGTGATCCCTTTGAAGGGCTTGATGATATCACCAAGACATGCTTCGAGGTTTCTACTCTGTTAATGCGAATCTTGGCTCACTTATCTTGATAATAATTCATAATTTTTATCTTTATTTATGGATTTGGACTTCTTTTCACCTTTCATAGACTATCTACGAGGCGATGAATGTTCCTTGTTCCGTACTTAGAGCCATTTATGAGAATGTGGAACATGATCAAAGCCGGCTGCTGGAAGAAGTGCAGAGAGGGTCAGTAACTTAATGGGACAAAAATCTTCGAATTCTAAGCGATTGTAGAAGATATTTAACAATCTGATTTTTACTTTGTGGTGCGTGGTTTTCTTGCTCTTCTTATCCTGTTCTATCAAGAAACACCAGAATTCACTTTCGATTAAGACGTTCGCGAAGTTAGGTAGGTAGGATGATTCTGTGATGAATAATGATTGACTCATCACGCAACATTCGTTCCACTCAAAAGAAGAGGGGAGCCTGGAGCCTGGAGCCTGGAGCCTGGAGCCTTGAGCCTGGAGTAACGTTTTGGAAAAGGAGAATCGCTTTACCCAGACACAAGCTAAGACGGTCAAAATGTCTCGTGACCCGCACATGGACTGATAAACAATACTGCCATGTTTTTTTTAATATTCCAGGTTTGATGGCGCAGGTTTTCAAGTATCGGACGAGGTTAGAGAACAAGCTAAGAAGTGGTAAGTAAGTATTAATTCATTTTGCCCATTATACGCACTTGGTTCGAAGCCTCTTTATTACTCGGTTGGTTGGTTGTTCATTTATTTGCTTCACTGCCTTTTTATTCTTCGGTTAGCTAAAATGTAAAATGCTCAGATTTGTTTTTAATCTCTGCACGATTGTTTTCTTTTTCTTTCTGAAGTTTTGCTTCTCTCATCAGGGAAGCTATCCAAAAGAAACCTGATGTGAACTCGGCGCCAGGCCCTGTTGTTGACGTTGGAGTTGTTCGTTATACGACCAGTGAGATATTACCAAAGAATGTCCAGGCCAAAGCTGAACAAAGCGAAGCGTCTCAAAAGTTGATTCCTTCGCTTAGTGATGCGGAAATTGAAGAGGTAAGTATTACTGCGTCAGGCCACGAAGGCGTTTAACACGATAAAAGAAACTTAAAGTAAATACTTTTTTTTTTGGACATCTTTGATTCTTTTAGACTCGCGAGAAGCAGGCTCGCACTAAATCAGCTGAGTTGTTAAAGAAGGAACTCGAAAGTGAAGAAAACTTGGGAAGTACAGAGTATCTTACCAAGGTAAGGATGTCTTTGCTGTTTTACTCTCATTGCTGGTGTTGCAACTTGCCTTACCGGCTTCTTTATTTGTAAACAGTGTTAGTAACAAAGATAAATTCAAAGAACCCGAAAGTGTTGAATTCGTCATACAACCTCAAAATCAAAAGCGTCCACGCAGCGTTAGCGATTCCATTCCCTTTTCAGCAATTACGTGTCCATAATAAGATTGCGTGATCTCAAAACTAATCACAACATTCTTAACGAACTGTAGTCCTTCACTAATAAACATTAACAAGTGGCTACTTATTTGTTTATAGTTTGAAGTATGATAATATTAAATAATATTTATTATTTGTAACGCTCTCTGATGCTTTTATTCCTGATATAGGTTAATCTTGCTCTGTCAGTGATCTACTCGCGGCATTTGATCGCCATTTTGCTGGGACAATGGCCACAGGGTCATGTGATCACATCTGAGCTGATGGACAACAGTGATGAAGTACAGTTCATTGGTTTGCTGGACATATTACAGAGACTGGAGAATAAAGAACTGTTTGAAAAGGTATGAGACCTGCCTATCCACTCTTACAACCTCAGTTCTTTAATAACGGTATTTGTTTTACTTTAGTATAAATAAAGATGTTTGTGCTTCTTCATGACTTAAAATCTTTGAGAATTTTATATGAAGGAATAATCCCTAAGCCTCTTGAAACAATATATTTTAAAATGCTTTCTCTTGCAAAGACGACATAATGTTTGCATAAATTTCTTCACTTTCATGCTTTCATTCTCCAAGGGCATGTTACATTCCTCCCAAGACTCCATCCCACACTATCCCCCCCCCCTCTCCCTCCTAAGGAAGCCTCCGCTGGCTAAGCCTCATCCTTGTAAAATTACCCCTGTTCCACTGCCTGCCACCTGGCTGCACCCACCAAGTGCTAAACAACACTGTATCTGCTATGTCAGGTGGTGAGTTCAGTTGTACGGTGTGGAGACCCTAAACTGGTTCATCCTTTGTCTCTTGCTGCCGCTCACTGCATGGGTGAAGTGACCCTGTCAACTGAGACCAGAGAGTCTGAACATAAGTATCCGAATGATACAGTGAACGAGGTAAGACTCCGCACTCAATGTTTTGGGTAATTTTTTTACTGGTATCATCTTGATAGGAACAACTTTATGTATTTCCGAGAATCTTTTTATGGACATCATCTTAACTTAAGATAAAACAAATCTTAATACAACATTATACAGATATGTGAAAGTGACAAACGCATCTGCTGCCCTTTTTTGTTGTTTTTTTTTTTACGCGCTTTTTCCACGTTGCCCAGAGATGCGCTTGGCCTTGAGAGACAGTCAGTTAGTGAGTAGGCTCTTTGCTAGTCCCATCTAAGTCCCCTATTAATGGACTTAGTGTCTCGAGACACTTCTATATTTCCACGTTTCTTTCGCGTTTAAGCAAAGGCGAGTTACAGCCGCCTCTTCTTATTCCATATACAGGGAAAAGTGCACATTCCTGGCGCTGCTACCCTCTTTGTCAAGTTTGATCCAAGGTGTGTGACCTTAATGTATTGTTCTTTAACTTTTTATAAGTTAATTTTTGGTCAAATCCAACGTGAATTTGTTTCATTATTGCACAACCATCAAATTGTGAAACAAATTTGTCATTTTTGTTCCCTTTCTTGCCTTTTCAGATGTTCCACCGAGGATGGATGCGATGAACTGCGGATTGCATCCTCAGCTGACTATGAACAAAACAAACACGTGTTTTCTGGTCCCAGTAGTCGATGGATTGATTTGGAAATACCAGGTTTGTAAAGCATCATGGACCAGACACAGATGATCCGATCCTGAACATGAGGAATAAATACATTTTTAAAACTTTATGTTTTGTTTCAGGTGACACTTTGTATTACATATTCACTTCCGACAGCAGCACCAACGACTGGGGCTGGAAATTTGTAGTCACTGGCGGCCAACTGGGAAGGTAATGGCACTGACACATTGCAAAACAACACCTCAAGGAGTGACTCGCACTTTGAATAGAAATGCATCTGTTCTAGAGTGCTATCTGGCCATTGAATAATTGGATGAAAGGTTTTTTTTTTCCTTTTTTCACGTATGTCTGAACTTAAGAGGGGTTTTGTTTATGCTTTCTTTTAGATTCAAGACTGGCTTTACAATGCTGAATGCTATGCTGTCACTGGATAACAAAGTTGCCAGGTATTTCTTGATGGAGCCAAATTTTTGTCATCCAGCAAACCCCGTATGTGCTTTCATTCTCTTTAAGCAAACTGATGTTAACATGGGTGGTTTTTTTTTTATCATTGAATTGAATTTCTGTCACTGATGGGCTGATTTTGTTCATTCCCAGGTCCTTGCCAATCAAGACGTTATGGGTTTGGTTGGTATCAGTAGCCTGCTGCCAGACTGGTCAGCAGCGTCTCATGGCGACTGGCTTGCTGCTGCGACTACTGTTAGTCGTGTCAGGGTAAGACATGTATCATAGATCGGTCTTTAGACACGGAGCAACTCATTTTAATATCACAGAACAGTTAATAAAAATAAGTTTACTACTTGTAGAGTTGAGAACTCTGCATGAACAGATGATATGATTATGTAATATCCGTAGTTCGTAATTTTTTTCCATGGCAGACAAGTGTTGGAGAGAGATGGGTCGTGTTCAGTTCCAATGGAGACAAGTGATCGGCCAGACCTGAGTTTGTTGAGGCCCCTGTGGTCTCTTTATACCAGCATGTTGGAAAAGGAAGG
Source organism: Pocillopora damicornis (assembly GCF_964200805.1). Taxonomy (NCBI): domain Eukaryota; kingdom Metazoa; phylum Cnidaria; class Anthozoa; order Scleractinia; family Pocilloporidae; genus Pocillopora; species Pocillopora damicornis. The sequence continues at coordinate 23,374,221 of NC_142679.1, forward strand.
AGGTCGGTATACACAACGCCTTTTTAATTTTTTGATTAATCACTTATTTGTACCAATTCTTTAAGAAACCTTTTTTAACCCTATTTCTAATAGCTTATACGACTAGAGAACTTTTAATTACGTATAATATATTACTTTTCGACGTGTAACGCATCAACCCGGTGTTGTTTTCCAAACTGTTGTATTTTTGTATTTATCCCTTTAAGCCAATCAGTGTTGCCCATTTAATGATGTTCCTCTTCTATCAATAGGTTCTGGATCAGTTCCTACTTTGGTGTCTCCAGTACTTCGAGGACTCACTGAACTCTTTTTGATGGTGGAAAACCTCGCACAGGTCGCTGTAACAATTTACTGATTATCTTCTTAATCTACATATGGTTATATAACTGTAAATATTGTTCTTTCTGCAAAGTTCTTTACTTTCTGACTGATTTTACATTTTACTTTCCTCAATTAGGACTGGGGCACGGCTGAGGACCTCGTGGTTGGTTTTACAACAAATGAAAGTTTGAAGCGATGCTTCTCACAGGTAAATAAAAATAATTAGAAAAGTTACCGGCTTTAAACTTTTTCATCCTAAGATCAGTATGCACATTCTCCATACTGTTTTCTATATATTTCCCAAGGTGCTTACGAGGAGAGTTTGCTTAATAATCAAAAGCTCCGGTATTTGTTGATCGTTTCCATTATTCTCATGAATTTAATGTTCGATTCAGGGGGGATACTGTGAGGAGAAATTAGAGGCTAGTCACTCTTAGGGTTTAAAGGGTTAAAAGGAAATACAATAACTAACAAATTACTTTATTATCTCGAAACTCTTGGAAGGGAGTTGCTTACCACTCAGAAATCCTCGTTTGCAGTTTTATTTTATCGATGTTTGGAGAAATTAACGCAATGCTCAGAAATAAATTTGTGACTTCGTTGAAAATTTTTAAAGGGACACAGCTGTAGTAAATAATTACACATTAGTTGTCTCACTCGCCATAGGCCGTGCAAAAGGTTGGTCTCATTGGTCTTGCTATTGGACAAACAAACAAGGCTTCTGAAGCCCTTATCAAGGCTGCCTCTAATCCACAACCGAAGGCGGATGAATCCAAAAAGGTACGGAAATCCGTTCTGTATTCAGACTTTGTATGTTGATAAAAGTTGAGCAAGTCATACATTTTCATCTTTCTCAACAGGAGAAGTCAAAGGTAGACTCCTCTGTAAGGTGAGTCAGCGATCTCCTGGCTTTTGAAGGATTTCGCCATATTATCTCAGTGACTTTGTTGAACACAACTGATATGTTGTATAGTTATTCTAATTATGCAGCTGTTTCTAGATTTGATCTTGAATATTAAAGAAGGATGCTCTATGGTGTTCACTTGATGAAATCAGTTTTAGGTCCTCGTTATCTCACGAATCATAGAAATGAAAACCTAACTTTTAAGAATTATATTGACATTCCACTTTACTTGGATTGGCACAAATGTAGTTTCCATCCTGTTAAAAGTTATTTTCTGTGATATTCAGCTTCCAGCTACCTTTTCCTATCTCCATTGGCGGGGATGATAATGAAGATGACACGACAGGAGATGGATCCAGTGATGACTCGGACGATAGCAGCTCCTCTGACTCCTGGAACTGATCACGTGACTCAATGTCACAACACCGACTGGCTGTCAATTCGTTTATTTGAAGTCACGTGAACACTATTCTGAGGAAAGTGAAATGATTCAAGAATTAAACATGATCATTCTGAGGATCACGTGTACTCAAAGGATGAACAGAACCATCAAGTAGTTCAATTTCTCTGATCTATTGGGTAGTGGCTTGATTTGGTATTTTAATCACTGCCTTAAAAACAGATAAGTATGGATGGACAGTGATTCTTAATGGAAACTGAAATCCTAGGTTTGAATGATGCTATTAACTGTCAAAGACTGAAAAAACTGGCAATCATTTTCGCAGGTTAAACAGGTGTTTTAAATCCTGTTTTTGTCAACATAGACATTCAATATTGCAGTTTTATAACGTCAATCAGGTTATCGGCCCTGAATCATCTTTAATTTTCAAAAGCGCAGACTAAAATTGAAACTGAAGTGTACCACCTCGGCATGGTACGTCGACCGATCCTCTGAACTTAAATTGGCTATTATTGTTACTTCCACTGTTACTGTTACTGCGCGGGGTCAAGTCACGTTTACTCGCTTTGGCAATGTGTAACTCGATGAATGTAATTCATACCCTTATCTTGAGACCTAAAGATGAAAGAAGTTTCGAAGAGTAATCTGCACTTAATCAAATCCAAGATTAGTTCTTATGCTAGAGCACTTTAGTTGAGAATATAAAGAAAAACTGACGTAAAGCGATGAGCTTTTCAGGCAATCACCCCAATAGAATTTTATTAACGCTACTTCTCTGTATTGAATGACGTACTCATTTGGCATTCAGTGTAGTACAATATTTGTGAATAAAGACACTTCGTTGGTGAAGAAAAATTCTCGCTTGTTAAGTTTGTTATGGAAAGGAAATCAGGTTTTCAGTTTGCTGATGAATTCTCTGGTAAGCGCGTCGAAACTGTTCAAAGGAATAGTGGAGGCTTTTGAAAACGCCTGATAAAAATGTGTCACATGCTGTTGCTTCCATCTTTTCATTATAAGATAACGAACACTTATGAAAACACTTTATTGTGAGCGTGTTTTGTTTTCCCTTTATAATAGAGGTTGCACCAGTGGAATCGCCTTTTGTCACCTGTCAATCAATTTTTCAGGACGTAAGTTTCCTGCGCAAATTTGTTAGCAACTTTCATTGAAGTCGGCGGATATGACAAAGAATTCGTTTCGTGCAATCCCACAGAAAGAAGTTGGGAAGTGAATCTGAGTGTTTTGATTGTTTGATAACCTCGCCTGGAAAGTATGAATAAATTTTCGGAGAGAATTCCGACGATGTTACCGGAAAAAAGCTTCATCCTCTAGCAGTGGACATACGAGAAAACTCTGAGTACAGCGAATTGTGGGTTTGTAGAAACGTATAACTTGATTACCACCATCTAATACTATTCATCAAAGGAGTTCAAAGAAATTAACTGAGGAATTAAATGAAATCTTTAATAATTTGTTTGAGAAAACTGGAAAGGTTGATGTTGAAAACAGATCACTCACCCAACTAAAGACCACCTATGTTTGATTGACATTGACATTCTTCAGACATTCTGTTTCAACAAGAACTACGTTTGGAAGTTTTCCCTTGCTGGATCCTTTGTCTTCAAACGCAGAAGCAAAAAATGGGTGCAAGCTCATCCGTTAGGGATATCGTTTGAGAAACTAGTCAACAAATTAAAAGGTATGGTTAGGGGAGGAGGGGTTACGAAAGGAGGCGGAGGCTGGTGGGTGCATGTGAAGCATGCCGGAACTGATGTTATTCTTTGGGTTTCATTTATTTTGTGGACCAAACACTCTTAAAATGGTATCCCGCTCTTTATGTTAAGAGCTGTGTTCCCTCCATACTTACTACTGTTATTTCTTTAATTAATTTTTTTAATCGTCCTAAACAATTCACGTTAGTATAGATTAGACTGCACGTTCCAACATCGGTGTTACCGTGATAGCATGGCATGTTCTCAACGCTTATTTCACGCTGTGGTTTAAAATATGTTTATTAATGACGTTTATGTCTATTTTATGTAAACTTAACAACGCTAAACTAAGTAAGTACTTTTAGCAGCTCATTAATGAATCAAAATGCTACATAACTGCGTTAGTACTATGGTATACTCCACATTAAGGTTAAGGGAACTTAAATACTCAAGTTACATCGCAAAGGGTGAAAGGCAACGATCTAACCATTCAAGTGCCGTGAGAGAAAAGTAATATATGCAAAGCTTGGTTTCAGGCATGATAATAGTTGAATTAAACAAGGCAGCAGTCACGCCATCTTACAATGAGAAAATTTCCTAAATTACAAAGGTTGTTACTCCACTGAGAAACCCAGAACAGGAAATCTAAATCGAAAGGAATGTTACTTGAAATCCATCAAATAATAATGCATCACTATCTTCATATCTTGATTGTTTGGACCCGGTTCCTGTTCCACAGCTCCTTCGTCTGCAGACCCCGACCATGCCGGCATATCTTGTTTCCCAAAGTATCGAATGGTGCACCTTTCGCCAAAATTCTCAGTTATACTCTTCTCGGAAAGAAACTTGAATTGCGTCGGCATATTCTCTGGAGACTCGGGAGCAAAGAACTCAAGAAAATAACGGCCATCTGGCTTGAGGCAGCTGAGCATGATGTCTGTGTACTGCTTGAGTCGACCTTCCCTCATCATGTTGATTGCGGTCATGGATCCGCGATCCCAGATAAAATCAAATTGACCTCCAGCTATCTTGGCCGAGAAATCGAAGATACTACACTCGTACAGTGTGATATTCTTTCCATTGTTTTTGAAAACGGTACCTTGATTCTCAGGAGACAATGACACGGATTTCTCGTTGTAGGTCAACTTGTTGTCACGAAAAAATAACTCGATTCCCTTCCGGATCAGTTCAACACCTACAACTGAGTGTCCTTGATCGGCTAACCAGATCATGTCCAAGGACTTTCCACAAAGAGGCACCAGGACTCGGAGATTTTTTCTTCCACGCGTAACTTCGTCATGATGTTTTGTCAACATGGCGTTCACTTCGTCAGTGTGAAATTCAGGGTTGTCGGTTTCCCAGTCTTGAGCCCATGTCTCTTTACTTTCCATGTCAAATGAAGCAATGTGTTCTAAGTTTTCTTTAGCATCCATTTCCACCGCTTATTTACTCCAGGCACAAAGATCGAGCTTTCTGGAGTTTTCCAACGAAGACGCTGATAAAAATACTCAGTGCTGGTTGAGACTTGAGTCAAAGAGAAGACTGGAACCAACCAACCAACCAACATTTACGCATCTTCTTACCGACGACCAAGTCACGAAAGAAGCCATTTTTCTTTCTGTGATTGATAGCGGTGGTGATTGCGTTGGTGATTAAGGGAAATTTGCTTTCTTGTATCTTCTGGCGTGATTTTTATTGCGTGTCATTATATTCGTGACTGATTGAAAACGGATGTAGCCAATGTCACGCGACGATACTGTTAGAAACGTTCGCACTACTGAATGAATAGTAGATTTTATGTGTGTGCGTAAGTTAAAGCACAGCTCTGGTTATGTCAACTGAATGAAGTATCTGTGTTTTTTGAATAAAAATTACGTTTACATGGGAAGATTAGGTTTTCCTAGCCCTTTTATTTGGGTTTAAAAGTCAAACTTCGACAACTACACGAGTTTCTTTGGATTATTTTGACTTTTGGAAGAACTTTCAGAGAATTGAGTTTAGAAATTAAGTAGGCTATTTCCAAGGTGATTTTTCATACCAAATCTGAAGTGTGGAAAATTGACGTTTCATTGTAGTCTCGTATAGCATTGTTCAATGATTGCATACGATATCTTCAATTTGACAAGAAACGTCATCTTTCGAAAAGCTTTATTAATATGAAAAAGTCGGTAGAAATTAATATCACTCATGGCGGAATATAAAACATTTAATTTACTGCGCTCGCTTCTACCTCTTTATAGGCTAAATTAAGGCCATTTTTCGGTTTTTTTTTAATCTTTTTTTTTTTAACTCGTACTTAGACACAATTTTCAGTTTTCATCAGCTGTTGAAATAGCGCTTTTGCTCACTTCACATTGCATCAGAGAACAAATAGAAATTTTTTCTTTTAATTCAAATAGCAATACAATAACGAAAAAATTATGTCTGTCTGGAGATCAACACAATAATGAACCTTGGAAAGGGAAAATTCTATTTACTCTGGCTTTAATGAAATCTTTACATGGAAATAGGTTTACCTGCGCCATTTTTTTTATGTGAAAAATCTTACGAGAGTCATGAGGGAATTCCTGTGTGACGCGTTTCTGCGATTCTTATCCTCAGGCGATGATGTTGAGGGATTTTACTCGACTATTGTCACTAATTATGTTTTGAACAGCTTCTTATCTTACACCGCTGTTATGCTGAACTTTGTGACAATTTATGCAATAACCAAAACTTCGTCACTATTACGACCTTTGAGAATGTTACTGAGAAGTCTTGTTGTTTCTGATCTTGGTGTGGGTTTGCTTGTGCAGCCTTTTTACGTAGCACTGATGGTCATGACGCTACAACAACAGCAGGCAACATGTATTACTTACTCTGTCTTTGCTGTTGTTGTATACATTTTTCCGGAGCTTCGTTTCTGAGCATCATATGTATAAGCGTGGATGGATTCTTGGCAATACGGCTGAATTTACGGTACCAAGAACTTGTGACTTCCAAACGTGTCACTGTTGCAGTGATCTTAGTTTGGCTGTTGTGTTCCACATCATATCCATTAATGTTCGCTATACTTCCACCGAGAACTGTTCACATTACATTCGTTTCACTCGGGTTAGTCTGCATTCTACTTAATTCTATGGTGTTTTTGAACATCTATTTCATCGTGCGACGCCACAGCAGACAGATACAACAGCTGTCGCAGAATGGTGCAATGTCAAATACTGCAAAGTACGGAAAATCCGCACTCAGTTTGTTTTATTTGTACCTTCTTTTCTTAGTTTGTTATTTGCCACAGCTTTGTGCTTTTATCGTAATGATAAAAAATGGAAAGTCTTCGTGGAGAATGCGGAACGTTCTTACTTTCACAATGACTTGGGTATTTTTAAAGTCATCTTTAAACCCTGTTATTTGTTTTTGGAAGGTGAGACATATCAGGCGTGTCATAATGATTTCTCTACGTAAATTACTACCAACTTAAGAATCAAGATTATCCATATCGTGAGATCGCTATAAAATGATACTATGGTTATCAGTGGATTTTCTTTTATATTCACGGAAATTATTTAATTTGTCTGAATCAATGTATTGAAGGCTAAACTATTAATCTGAATCAATCAGTTAGTCCTAACAGACATCATGAGGCTTTCCGAATTCTCAAGACGACTGCGATCTGCTTGGTTGTTAGGCTTAAAAGTCACTTAATTAGCTACATAAAATAATAAAATTAAAAAAAAAAGGAGTCATGGTAGTAGGTTGCGTATTTTTGTCATAGCTTGTAAAGTGATTTTTCAGAACTCCAACAACATATCACAAAAAGTTGACTGTTCAATAACGAGATGCAATTTGATTACCCTTTCCATAAGGATATACAGTCAAACCTGTATTAAGCGGTCACCCACGGGAAATGGCGGAGTGAATGAAATGAAAGTGAGAAGGATACTCTGAGGTGGATTTCTATATCTCAACTGCTTTTCTTCTATCATTACATTTGTATCACTTCCATCACTCCCTGAAGTACAAATTGAAGTTGAGTTCGCTACGAATTTAACGGCTGTCGATATGTGTTCGTGTGATGGAGTTGTGAGCGTAAATATCTAACAAGCAAATGTCCGTATGAGTGATGATAGCAAATCACAAGTTGGTAATAACTTGCAAAAGTGCAAAAAAAAATAGGTCATTGCCGGGTTGATTCGTGAGTGTGCTGATATTATTTCAGGCACGTTATGAGATTTATTTAATAAATCTTTGATGTCACATTGAAAAACGGTGTAAAAGATCGCTTCCGTTATTGGAGTCATAAAGCGAGTTAAGCCATTTGTGCCTCAATCCACGCTGTTCAATATATACAACTCACTAGTTCAATCTCACTTTGATTACTACAGCCTAGTATGGGGTAATTGTGGCAAAACATTATCTAACAAGGAACAAAAACTACAAAACCGTGCTCCACGTGTAATAGCTTCATCAAACTATGACGTAGAAGTCGATTGCTTGTTTCACAAACTCAGCTGGAAAGATACTCAAGAGAAATTTCGTATGTCCGCGCGGCCATGTAATATCCTTGATCTATGTTAGCTTGACTGACTCTATGCATTGGTATGTCTTTTGGGATTTACTTTCCCTAAGGTTTTCAAATACTTTTAAAAGTTTGGTCGCCCTTTCTGATATTCAAAGATGTGGTTTAATTTTGTTGAAACAAAAGTGTATTCAATTATTAACAGGAATTATTTAGCTCAGGTTGTTGCCTCCTGTATATCTATTATTCAACTCACATTCGTCTACCAAAATCACAAGGAAAATGACAGAAAGGCGCTATCTGTGAACAACAATAACAACAACTTTTTCCGTGTAAAGAAAAGGAAAACGTGGCTTTTCTGGTTTACTTGAAAATTTGCCTGACAATAGATAAAGTAGGCTATCAGCTGGATCCTAGGGATCAAATTCTCACGTAGTTGAATAATACAGTTTTCACTGGTTCCAAACGTTCTATGTATGTGATGTGAACTGGGCACATAGCCGTAACAGCAGCCTCTAACGTCATCCTAACCAAGGACATGAGATACAAAATGCAGAAAGGTAACAATTCTTAACCCTTGATTTATGTGGCGTATATTACTCTTATCTGTATAGCTCTAGAAATTGACTTAAAAATATCTAAGACTATTCAGCTATACGCGGTTATAAGACCCCCTTTACTTTAATTATAAGTCATGGATTCCAAGAGGAAGTTGTCTTGGAAATATTTCTCTCATAATTCCGCATTTGTAAAATTCATTGAAAGAATTTTGTTGTGTTGTTTGTAATTAATCCGTTTGTGAAATACTCCACTTTCTTTTTATATCAACTCGTGAAACTTCGAGTCATCCACAGATAGTTGACACATAATTTAAGACTTGTTTGTTTGTGGATACCAGGATGGCAGACTATTTCCATCTCATAAGAAACGCTTCATTTAACTCAAATGAATTGATACACACTCGACAAAAAAATTATATGGTTTCTAGTAAACCTTTCACCTTCATACCTGCGGAAAACAAAATTTTGGAGATAATTTATTGGAGTCAAAGAGGTCTTTGGAAAACTATGACATTAAATATCCGTTGTTTCAAGACTGATTTCCATGATAAAGTAGTTCAATCAAATTGTCGGAATTTCATCTAGAAATTAATTGACATCCCTAACTTTGTCGTTAATTTGGAAATTCACTTCTAGCACGAATTTTTAATAAGGAAGAGTATGTAAATTAAACTTTCAATTTTTCTTTGCAGTAGATAAGCATATTGCAGCCGTACTTCTGGGTATTCATATTTCATTAAGGTTACAGCTGGAAAATTTTTCGTCGAAGGAGCTCTTGTCGAGCTTTGGTCATCAATTGTTCGTTGAATGTCAGGGAGTAAAATAAGTCCCCTTGAACTTTGCTGTTTTCTGAATTTCCAAACAGTGAAAAAAAATGTTTTTCTTCTTAGGGTGAAAAGCTAAGATGATAAAGAAAATTATACAATTGATATTGGTTGCAACCACATGTGTGATGTTTGAGGCGTTTATTGCACACACAGTCGCCACAACCGGGTTTGAGATCACCTTAACACAGGAGAAGATCTACGAAAGACTGGAAGGTAACGCTACCAACTTCGATTGTTCTAGGATCTTTTTTATTTATTTATTTTAAATCCTTCAGTACAGTTTTGAAAATTGACTAAAAGCTATCCAAAAGAAATTTTAGACCTATGAACAGTTTCTACCTCTCACTCAATTTAGGATCCTTTTTATTTCAATATATTTCATATATTTTAAGAGACGAGATATTTTCCTTGACTCAAAGTTTTAAATTTCACGATAAAGCATTTTTAACCAGTTGAATAAGTAATCAAACTGCAGGTGAAGTTGTTGTTATGGTTTTTTTCCTCAACTTGTGAAACTTCGAGTTCGTCACAGATGTTTTACGTAAACAATTTAGAAACTTCTTTGTTTGTGAATACCGAGATGACAGCCTGTTCTCGTCTCATAACAAAAGCTTGTTTTGATAGAATTTAATAGATACAAGCCTTTCACAGACACTCCATTCCGTGCTCCCCCGTTGTTCAACTTCCAAATATTAATGATATTTCGAACAATACAGCGGTGTATCCTTTAATTTATTTTCAAATTTTCCTCGAGGCGAGAAGGAGGTGCGCTGCACTGGAAATCGAGGGCTACGAGAAGAAGGTGCACTGCACTAGCTTTCGAGGAATGGCTACTTCATTGTGTAAATAAGACGGATCCCGTTCTCTGACTGGCTAACTAAGTGAATAAGGCAAGACGAGTTCCTTGCTTTGATTGGCTAAATGTGCGAGCAAGATGGGTCTATTTTGCCCAATACATGCTTTCATACCGCTAATATAACAAACACATAAACAAATAAAAGTCAAGCATATTGCCTCCAAAATATCTGCTAGGCTGGAAATGCTTTGGAAAGTTCGCAAAGTCATTCCTCAAGAGGCCTGTATCACACTCAATGACTCCATGATACCTTCACTGTTCGACTACTGCTGTGTAGTCTGAGAAGGCTGCGGTAAAACAAATCGGGACCACCTGGACAAATTGCAACTGCGAGCAGCTCGTATCATCAAAGAGCGTTAAGTGGAAAGTACAGGCAGTACTTTTAGCTGGCCTTCCTTAGAAAATCGTAGGAAATATCACACTTGCCTACAAGTCTTTAAACACCTACATGGTCTCGCGCCTGCCTATCTTTTGAACGAATTTAGTTTTTCCCGCCCATATCATACCTACAATACCAGATATAGAGACCTGTTGCGATTATTTCTGGCTAAAACATCTAAATATCAAGGTTCCTTTCGCTACAAAGGGGAAAAGGCGTGGAATACTCTGACTAGTAAACTACGAAACATAACCTCACCGCCTAATTTTAAGAAACTTCTCAATTTCACCTATTTAATTAATGTAATATTCTTTGTTATGTAACGTATATTGTATATCTTATGAGTAAATTTTAATTTGTGTCATGAACTCCCTTTGTATTTTATATTTCTAAACAGATTTTGCTTTACTTAATATGTCCTAAGCAGGCCCCCATTCAAACCAGCTTTAAGCTGAAGTGGGCCAGCTTGCATTAATATCGCTTATAAATAAATAAATAAATAAAATAGAAGCAAGCAGACAAACAAGAGAAACAAAACAAATGAAATAGGAAGAGGGCTAGTTGTTTGTTATTCTTCTTATAAGCCGTTCATGTGGAGGGGACGGGGGAGATGGGTTGCATGCGTTCCCAAAGTACGGTTAAGGATGAGACTATCAAGCTGCTGAGTAACATGAGATTTTTTTTTCCATTGGGATAAAGTTCGTTTTTAGCAGTATTCTTGTTTATGGAATGCAATGCCAAAACAGAACAACCTTTTCATCATCATCATCATCATCATCATCATTTATTTGCCTTTTTAACTATACAAAAAATTTTTTTTTACAGAATTATAATTAATAGAAGACGAAGAGACCCAGGAAGCCACCGGGCTTGTGGGGAAGGCCTCCTGAACTAACTTTTCGCATGAACTAACAAAAAAGAAATCTTATTTCTCAGGATTTAAACTGGTTGGACACGTCACTGAGACCTTTTTTGCTGATGAATTTGAATGTGGACTTCGTTGTCTGACAACCGAAGGGTGTTTATCATGTAACATTTTCTCTGACGGAAAATGTCAGCTCAGCAACCTTACGTGGCAGTCGAGTCCAAATAACCTAAAGGGTACTGTGAGCTCAACGTATTACGGCAAAGGTACCTGACAAATTCCATTATGGTCATTAGGCAGTTCAAGGAGTTACTATATTGTGTTTGAAAACGAAGGTAGCTTTGTTTATATATGCATACATATATTTTCCCTTACCCTAGGAGGCATTAAAAAGACTGATTGATGCATATTATAAACGAAAGAAAAAATACAATAGAAATTTTTGTTAGTCAACCAGTTTTCTGCTCTTTGCAAATTTGGAGGTTAAGGGATTGAAGTTCATCATATAATCAAATTCAAGAGAAACACTCATGGCAATAATTCTGGTTTTTGATTGGTAGTCATGGTTGGGGTAATACTCAACATCATCATAGCGATTGGTCAAGTGTTCCGCTAGGAAGGTTTTCTCTTGGAAAAAGTGTTTTATCTTAAACTTAGATATACGAGGTTGGTTTTCGTCAAGACCTGCTATTTCATGCAAACACATTGTGGACGCTGAAGACTCAAAAGGAAAAGGAGAATATTGGATCGATCCCGAAAATGATGGAAATCCACTAAAAGTCCTTTGTGACATATCAGATGACGGCTGTAAGTGTTTGATGATTATGACGATGAATTTAAGATGATTATCATGAGTTCATGACGATGATAAAAAAAAGTAAACGATAAAGGTTTATTCTGATGTTGATTCGATGGTCTAAGCTATGTTCTTTAAAAAACTCTTTTCGATCGATATTAAAAAAACGTAGAGCAACGAGATGGTTATACCCAAATCAAAAAGAAGCTTCTGGATGAAGGAAAAAGTTTCTTAACAACCAATTCAGACTTGATTCAAATTTTAGAAAGTCAAATTCAAATTCCCGATAATGACTGAAAAAAGGGCCCGCGTCGCACGTAAGAACAAAGACATAGCATTAGAGGGAAATATGGAGAAACTTTTACATCAAAGCTGACAAAGAAAAAAACTCAAGAAGATTCATCCCTGTTTTCTCTCTTTCAGATTTAATCGGTTGGCATCATCAGCATCCTGGCCATTCTTGTAGGCACATTTTAGAATCTGGTGGCTCCGGAGGAAAAGGTGTTTACTGGATTGATCCCGAGAGAAATGAACAGCCTTTACTTGTGTACTGTGATATGACTACTGATGGTGGTATGTGATGTTTTTGTGTGGTGATTGAAAGTGGTGATGTGCTACATAGCCGATACTCTTCTTATATTTTTATTCCTTGTAGTGCTCAGTTGAAAATACTTTCATAAAACTTTGGTATATTTGATGCAATTTCTTTGCAATAGTTTTCTGAGCTTTACTAGGCTGATTTTGTTAACGGTCCCCTGACACTTCTGTTTCAGGAGGTTGGCTTCTTGTTTCTAACTATATGATTACCGGTTCAACTGCTGAAGATGGAGTCAAACTTGAAGGATCTTACCGTAAAATCTCCGAATATTACACCGAGAGGATGGCACTCAACTTGAATGCCATGAAAGAACTAAAAGAGTTCACGAATTTCACTCAGTTGAGGTTCTATTGCAGTAAACCTGGGGTTCGAACGCTTAACCTGGTCACAGCTCTCAACAGCACTGGTGAAGCTGTAGTCCAGTACTTCAGCGGTCAGACAAATGTCCAACCTGATGCCTGTGGTTCATTCATAAGATTGGATGATGACAACTCCAAATTAGCTCAGTCATGCCACAGGTGGGGTAAAGGAAATAATGATATCTTCTATGTTGGCAAATGGGGGAGAGGAAGGTCCCAAACAAGATTGATTGACTTCCCTATCTTTGAGTACAGTGCATTACGTTGGTCTCTTTACCACCACTCAGGCAAGTTTGACTGCGACGACAAGGGCGGTGCAGCCATACCTGGAAGTTTCTGGCAAGTCTTCGTTCGCTGAGAGCTGCAAAACCATTCAGTGTTTTTTGTTGCAATTCGATGTTGGGAACCTGAGTAGCTCAGATCGTGTGCAGCCGCTTGGCCGTGGAAGGTCTGGGTACAAGGGTATAGCTCACCATATCCTATCGGTGATTTTACGAGTCATATTCAATTATCATTTTTAGGAAAGTTAAAAGATATTGCATAAGTTAAGTTATTAAACAGACGTATTAGTGTGAATAAATGAAAACGCCTTTCGATCAGTTTCGATTGATTGTCTTCTCATACATCAATCTGTCTGTCATAGACATTTTTTTTTGTCCCTGCCATCAAATCAATAAATATTTCGTCACAGGTGGCTCGATCTACCAGTGATATGTAAAAAGTCTACTTCTTGCAATAAGAATCACTCATTACTGATTCAGTCAGCCGTTAATAAGGAAGTAGTTAGTTTTCTCTTCCATAAAGTTAATAACATTACACTCGGTTAAAAATGTAATGCTTATGAGCAATGATAATGTAAATGAAATAGGGTTATTTTCTACAAAGCTCACTGTATTGAGATTGGTAGAAAGCATAAAAATTGGAGTGGGCAGTCTTTTCTGTTTGCTCCATATTGTAAACTGAGTATGTGTTCAGCTTTGCAACATTACTTTGTATGTGTAAATAAATCAAACAAAGAGACATAAACAGAGGTCACTAAATTTTTCCACTAATGCGTCTAATAAAAGTTGCATGATTCAACAAAAATAGTTTTCAGCATTTGGCCAGGACTAGTCAAGAAATAGAAGCAAACCTAAGAGTTGTTCTGTTCTCAGTTGTGATCACCCTTTAGCTGATACACATCCACTCTTATGTCTTTGAATATATTGTACAAAACGTGTTCTCTACCGGCCAGTAGAACTTGACTTCATCTAAAATACTTTTTCACCTTTTGCGATATAACCATTGTAATCTTGTATTGAATTCTGATTATATGACACTGAGTTACACAAAAATGTATATCCAACGTAGGTTTCCTTCGAGAAAACTTATAGCATCTTCACATTGGTGTTGTATTTTCGAGTTTATCCCAAGTGCTTCAAAAGACATCATCACCAGCTGTAAAAAACAATAAAACTCAGTTGTGCACAAAAATTGTCAAGTAATAAGATTTTTTACTAATCACATAGCTTTTAAATCCCTAGCGACAACAATTAAGTCGCATTATGTTCTGTATTTCATTTCGAATGTGTCTCATCTTCCAGCAGTAAATGACAGGATTGAGAGACGAGTTAAAAAACACCAGACTCCGTACATAAAGTTCGGGATTCACTAGTGTTGAGTTTTGTTTGTCGCTAACTATATAGGAAATATATACGCAATACACTGGCAAATAACAAACCAAAAAGACAACATATACATAAAACGTACTAACTGCAGTTTTTTCCGCCGGTTGAAGTTTTGTATTCCATAATTTTACGCTCCCTGTCGAACCTTTAGGGCTTGAATTTGGCTCTTGTGACGTCGAACAACAATATAAATCCTACAGTAAAAAAAATGCTGTAAAAATAAAGCAAAAAGTCATAAAAATAGCGACAATAAAGTGTGGAATGACGCTAGTAACCCACAGATCGAGCACTGAAAGAACTGCACTAATCATTCAAATGGAGATTACTACAGCAACAAGTGTGAGTCACGTGCGCTTGTGAGTCACAAGTTCCTGATATCCGAGATGAAAGTGAACAGCTAAGAATCTGTCCACCAATGATGGCAAGAACACCAAGAAAAGAGGCTTCAGATAATAACCAAACGATAAACGCCATGTAATTGTTGCAACGGAAACTCTCCTTAGCAGTGGTGTGTAAGGCAATGAACCATGGCAGCTCAAGTAAACTGACGCAAAGATCAGAAACTGCAAGACTCAGCAGTAATAGTTTTAAAGGCAACCCCATACACATTTGAAATACGACCAGGGTATTTATTTTCCGTGATATTTCCGAGAATCGTTCGCAAAATCTTGGTCTGCCCCTCCTTGATTCTGACGATTATTGATCAGCAAGAGATTATAAACTCATGTGATCGGTAGGTTTTGTAGCAAAAGTTAAACGACCTGAATGGCTTAAACTTTCCTTCCAATTAGTTCGCATAACTTGCAGTGCGGCTTACATAACTGCAGCTTTCCACTGTCTCCTTTCTTACACTGAATATTCTCCACAGAACAATAAAAACAGCTCGTCTTATGTTCCTCATCTTCCAGCAGTAAACAATGGGATTCAGAAAAGAATTAACAAATGTCAAAGTCCAAGTGAACACTAGCACACGTTTTATTGCGGTCAAAGGTCCATAGAAAATTGCTGCTACAAAGGAACAGTTCTGCGGTAAATAACAAACCATAAATATAAGGTACACGTAAAATGCACTGATGGCAGACTTTCGAAGGCTGTTAACACTAATCGATTGGCCATTTGGTGCAACTTGGTGAATTTTCAAGGCGTGGATTTGATTCGAGTGGCATCTCACTGCTCGATAAATTTCATAATAACAAATTGTTACGGCCCCAAGGCAAGTAAACTGAATAACAGTATGTAGCCCTAAAGTAACATTTGATGGACTCCAAAAGGCCAACAATGGTAACAGAATACTAAAAACTCATATTAAGATAACCACAATAACAACTCGTTTGTGAGTCACAAGTTCCTGGTATCTGAGATGAAGATGAGCAGCCAGGGATCTGTCGACACTTATAGCTGTGACAAATAAAAATAATGAAGCAGTGAAACCAGTCATGATCATTGTAAAAACAGAGTACATTACGCAGTTTGGAGTTTGACGTTGTAACCACATAACCAGGAAAGCGATAAATAATGGCTGAAGCACTAAACCAACGCAAAGATCAGAAACAGTGAGACTCAGCAGCAATGTTTTCAATGGCTTTGGTAGTTGCATTGATCATGACGATGGAAACGGAAAAGAAAATATGAAAATGGAATTAGCGATGTACGACCAGAAGAGATCATCAACTTCAGAACTTGACGGCTGAGAGTATCGAAATAATCTGCACAACGAACTTGTCATGGCCACGCTTCAGTTACTCAACACCAGGGGAAAACGTTACAACTGAATTTACGGCGTTTTCCTTTCGCACACGAAGTACTTCCTCGAATATCACCCTTCAACGTACTAGATAGGCATGTTTTTGTTTTTTAGTACGCAGACAGTGGTTTTTTAATAGAAACGAGTCAAGGAGAGACTAAGATCTCGGACCGACGTTGATTGGGTTCAGTTCCTTTTCAGATTCAGTGGTTACAAAAATTATATTTGCATATTTACTGGATAATTATAGCTCGTGAGTCAACGGTAAATAAAAGCTCTTACCGGCTGCAGAATAAATTCCCAATTTTTTAACACTGCACTGACCCCTATCCACTGACCCCTCTCTACTGACCCCTCTCCACTCGTGCAGTTTATTGATTTCACATTTACTCTTCTGCTACCGCGTGCGTTTCTCAGATTCGCCTCTCACTCATATCAGTTTAATCAGTTTGTGATTCTTTTTAAAATAATGTATTTATTTTTGCTCACTGATTATGGGCAGCGGTAACACGTATAGTTAAGATGGCACTAAAAGGATTGCGCAACTGAAACATTAAAACTATTCGTACCACTGACATGTAATTATACTTCCTGCAGGTACCGCTTAAAACCAAGTTGATTCAATTTTCATCCGTATCCTTGGGGATAAAATATATGTCAACTCATCAACTAAACAACATCGACATAGTCTTTCTTAAAGGTGCCTGTGTTATATTCAAGTTTATCTTTTTGGCCGTGGTGTGGGTACTTTGCGCATGCACGTATAATGTAGTTGGATCTCTATGATTAGTAATGAATTCTTGAAAGATCTTGTCTCACATCGCCCAGTCTTTAAAAGCGGGAAGCCGTTATCGATAGTGGCTTCTGGTAAAACGAAACTGAACGGAGCCTTACTCATCGACCCTGTAAACACGAATCATGAATCAGTCACCAGCAGAAAATTTGCGTGACTTTAGAATTTTTAATGTCACAGCTGAACGTGACCTGGGTCGGGTGCTGACGTAATGATATTTACACATACTTACAAAGCGAAAGTGTTCCTTAGAACCGCGAGTTTGCGGACAATATTTACATTTGAAATCCTCCTAATTTGGCCATGGGAACCACAACTTCAAGCAGCCGCGTAGAAGAAACGATCTCGACGCATTACGATTATGCTTCTGTGTTGGAAGAGCAAGTCAATGGAGAGGAATCTTTCCGACTGTATCGAGTCACATCATGTCGTTTTGAAGCCATACTCTATAACCCTAAACACTCACCACACTGCTTCAGTCTCTATAGAGTACCGGAAGAAACAGAGGCTAGAAAAAAATTCAGGTATGGAGTTATACATTATCCTATCTTACTTTAATATTACGGCGGGAAAGTACGATTATAAATGTGAAATTGCGGTGCTAAGGTTGTTAATGGACGGATGTCGTTGAATAATACCCAAGTTTAGTGAGGTGTTATTGATTATCAAATTCGTAGTTATAACATATGAAAATATGGCTTTTCTGTTTACAAAGTAGCTTTTGTGCGTATTTACTCTATTCTATGAAATTAAGGACTGGTTTCACAACATGATGTTTTACCAGATAATTTTTAAAGATTTTTTGCGCCTGAATTGACAATTCACTTGTGAAATGTAAGGTATAAGGTGCCGTAAAGCTATAAAGCTGGAGGGAAGAATTTAAAACTGGCTTATTGATTTGTTTTGGATTAGGAAGGTTTTTACTTCCAAGGTCCACAGTAGATGGTTCAAGCATTGAGATGTAGAACTGTTTTGATTTGCACACAGATAAATGCTATTTTGTTTAGAAAGATAAATAATCAAAAACTGATTTTAGAAGGCAATCCACTCCCACAATGTTGGATCATCTCAAACATTGACCATAAGGATGCTGTGACGTGCATGGGAATTTTGCTTAAAAAAAAAGGTGATACAGGGTATTCTTCTACTAGGTTAAGAGCTATAATATTCTTTGCTTTTGTTATCTTTTAGAGATTTTTGTAAAAGACTAGCACCATTTTATCAAAGTTCTCCTAAATGCTACAATTCAGAAGTTCTCCAAGACCTTATTTCCTGTTTGGAACAGCATCCTGATTGGTCACTGGCTCATGTTGCTACTCACGTGGGTCTTTCAGAATGTCTGAAGCACAAGGAAATTGCAGATTCTGTGGATAGTGCCTGTAAAGATAAACAAAGGACTCCTCTGCACATGGCATCCAGGGTATGCCAGTGGAATCACTTAACGATATAATCAATGATTGGGGTTTGTTCAACAACAAGCAGGGGTGTTTGGTGAACTTTATTTTTATTGTTTGTGTATTCTTATACAACCATTAAAACTGGTCATTAAAAGATGCATATCACATCCAATGGAAATTTTAAGTTAAGACCAGAGTTCCCCAGACTGAAACAGACTCTGTTCATACAGTTATAGATATTCCTGTTTCTCTTGTTTCTCTTTGTTCCCTACAAGATGGATCCCCCTTCTGTGATGAAGACATTGAAAACACAGCTTAGTATTGAACTGTATCTTTTGTACAGAGTGGAAAGCTGGACTTTGTGCAAACTTTAATGGAGCATGATCCTAGACTCCTTGTGAAAGACAAGTCGGGCAACACACCACTTCACTACGCTGCTGAACGTTACCCTGAGATTCTAGACTCTTTTCTGAAAAAGGCCAAAGAACTAGGTACCGACCATTGTCTACTATGTTAACAATGAAAAGAAATATCAAATTTGTACAATTTTGTTTTTTCATAATTTTTCTTGTCTTTACTTTCTATTGGTGATGTTTACTTAGGACAATGAGTGTTGGGCTCCTCAGTTACAAGTAATTTTTAATTATTATTATAAATACTTTATTAATTCATTAGTCTCTTGATCACCCTTTGAACAATTATTTTGCATGTTTCTTGGTTGGATAATAGGGTTGGGTCGTTTTTGAGGCATTATCTCTGGCCTCTCACTCAAACATGATAATCCTTTAGACAGTTTTTCTCAAGTCTGGTTGTTTGGATAAAAGAGCAAGGCCTTTTTAAAAGTAATATTATCTCTGACCTAGCAATGACACATTAATTGCCAATTTTTTAGGTAATCAGCTTGCAGAAGTTGTGAACACAACTAACTCTAGCAACCAATCACCTCTGGACATTGCCTGTCGATACTCCCAGGGTGACAGTGTACAAATGTTGCTAGAAGCTGGTGCTGACCCTGACAAATCGCACAATGGCTGTCATCCCATCCATATTGCTGTTGATGCCAAAAGTGATTCCTGTGTTGCCACACTTTTGGAGTTTCACCCTGAACAGGTCAATGTCCGAGATAGCAAATATGGAGGTACACCCCTACACTGGGCCAAGACCAAAGAGGTAAAACCCCTACTAGCCTTGCACAGCTCTGCAAATATTTTCATATATTCTCATGACCAAACACCTACAGCCTTGGGCCTTTCCAAATTCTTGTGACCAAACAAAAAAAATCCCTTTTTCTCTCCGAAATTTCTTCTTCAGTGAGGTTTATATGGAGCTTTTTTGTTGTTGTTATTGTGAGAGGGGTTTTTTTTAGATCTTTGGAAATGATGTATGCAGTATAAGTTTTTTAACAGGATAATTTGTCCCTTGATGTTGGGATCACGTGCTGCCCCTGGATCATCTGCAGAGCTGTGCAGGAGTTCCTGAAACATATATTTTGAAACATTGGAGATTAGCTACTTTAATTTAAAACTTTTCTTAATGAGTCAGGGTGCTATTTAGGAATGTTCTATGGTAATTAATTTAGACTCCACAGATCTAGCTCACAATTTACTGCAATCATAATGGGAATAAATCACAAAGTTGGTTATTATTACTTGTTTCTTTAAAGGCGGTTGAGCTTCTCCTTGACAGTGGAGCAGATATAGAAGCACATAACCATGATGGCGAAACACCACTACATATCATGGCTCGCCACAAAAGACTGGATTGTACCATAGTACTGTTGAGCCGAGGAGCTGAAGTTAATTCACAAAGCAAAGATGGTTCAACTCCACTACATCAAGCAGCGATGGTAAGTGTCAAGCTATAATATTCTGTTAATGGAGGTTGAATAAAAAATGCAAACCCTCAACCTTGTCTCAAGTTTACATAACTTTTTGGAATTCTCCCTAAACTCTCCCAACTCTCTCAGTATTAACCTGAAAACACAAAAAAATCCTCTCGCTTTCACGAAATATTCACCTTTCAGTTTTACATTTAATGGGCACATTTTCAATACATCTCATAAATATAGGTTCAGGATGTGGATATAGTGCGTGCCCTGATTGTGTTTGGTGCAAATGTTAACATCACAAATAAGAGATACGAAACACCAAGACATGTGGCCACTGTCGTACGTCAGCATGGCTGGCAGGAAGTTGTACATGCTCTTGGGTTTGTGGGTGCAGCAGCTTGCGATAAGAGCAAGAGTAGATGCACTTTGGAGTGCAACAAACCATTCCAAGGAGAAATGACAATTGGTAAGTAGAATGAATAGATAGCCTTTTTCATTTCTGGCAAAGTAAGACTGTAATTGACCTACACTCACTATTTTTTTGAAGGTGGAACTCCAGTGAAAGCAGCAGAAAGATTACCTGGTTACTATGACATCATTAAGCTTGCAGCTGCTGCAGTGGCTTCCGTACTACCGCAATCAAGGTCTTACCAAGACTCAGTTGATGCCCCAAGAAAGGGACCCCACAAAGAATCAATCTTCAAGTCCCGCC